>NW_005054305.1:12747693-12779708 GCF_000277835.1 Geospiza fortis
CCCCGGCCCGGGTGCCCCGCGGGGCCCGGCCTAGCACGGCCCCTCTGCCGTTCCCTGTGTCAGTGCTGGAGCCCCGCGTCCCTTCAGGGGCCCCAGAGCACGGGCAGGCCCAGGGAAGCGCCTGAGTGTGTAGTCCCTGCTGAGCTGGAGTTGCTCAAAGTCGTCACGGCTCCAGTGCTCGGTTTCTCCCTTCTATCTGCTTGACTAGTTGAGGCCGTTGCCCAGAACTTGTTTTTGTTAAAGAAAAATAAATCCGAAATGCGCAAAAGTAAAATAAAACTGCACAGAAGTGTCACAGACACGAATTCTTTAATTACAGGCGTTCCTAAATTCACCAGCAGGTGCGTTCTCACAGCTGACAGGGCTGAAAGCTGTTCAGAAGGAGAGTAAAAGTTTTGGAGAGATGACCCGCTCAAGTGAAAACATATAGATGGTTTGGTGGGTGATAAGCAGAATACAGACATTAATTTCTTAGTCTGAAAAAGTATGTTCACAAAGAACTGCAAGCAATCTTCATTGTGCTTCCCATGTTTAGTGTGTTTGAAACTTTAAAGGTAATTTTAGCAAGTACTTGCTTAGAATAACTGCTGACTCCTTCTGCTTCTGATAGATTGTCAGAACGGAACTGTATCGAAATTGTCACAAAGCTGATCGCAGAAAAGCAGCTGGAAGTAGTGCACACACTTGATGGCAAGGAGTATGTCACTCCAGCGCAGATTAGTAAGGAGATCCGTGATGAGCTCCATGTGTCTGGTGGTAAGTGTGGCACTTTCCTTCTTCCTTTGAATGTGGAAGTTAATTTTGAAGGCTACAGAAAGATTTTGAAAGTTTTCAGTACTCTTAATCTTTCAGAAAAAGTCAGTTTGCTTCATCTACACATTAATTCACCTACTGCTCTTTTATTTTCACTTCAGATCTGTGTCAGGCTCTTAGATAATAGGCTATTTGGTTTATTTTCACCCATGTGGAATTTCTGACATAAAAGTTGTATAAAAATCCTTTTGAAGGAAGTTTGACATTTTAATACAGTTAGTACCTGGCCAGGATGTTTGGCCCTGTCTTGGAATTTCAAATTCATTCTCCTTTCACACAATTGATAATAATAATATTTGTAAATTGTCACTGAAAAGTTCTTTTATTTTACCAATGTGAAGAGCCACTTGCATTGAAAGATATTACTTAGATATGTAAGGAAGTTCAGATAGCTTTTTGTTGATGGCTTTAATGAGCAGGCAGTGTATTGTACTTTGAATTATTCTTAAGGGTAAATTTCAGAGAAATTCATATATTCAGAAAAATTAGCTTCTTATTATGTCCATACAGATCAGCCATTTTCTCACTGTTACCACAGGTTTGCCTCAGTTTGTGTTTTGCCATGGTGTATCATACCAGTGGGACAGCTTGGACTGAATTAAAATTTGCTGGGTTTTTTGTTAGTAGCATCATGCAAAGGTAGAAAATTTTAACAATCTCTGAGCACTCATGGACTAGTTTAATTGGTCTACAGAAAAAGTAATTAAATCTTTTGTGCACCATGATCTGTACTTTATTCTAAACCTGTTCAAATATGTTTCATGTACTAAAAGTGTGTTTTATCTTTTCTTGAAGGTCGAGTTAACATTGTTGACTTACAACAGGTAACTTTAGTAATAAAAACTTTATACTTCTTTATTTTCTTCACCATGTATAGTGTGAATACGGAGTTCGTTAGTTACACTTCGGCTAAGTTAGTTTTTTAAAACAGAACAAATTCTATGAAGAGCTGGTAGCTCATGTCAGGGTACTGCAAATTACTTAATCTGTCCATTTATTGCTTTATTGAAACCTCTCTGCTTAGTGATAATCTAGGACTTCTGAAATCACTACTGATAAATACACTTTTTGTTTATGAACTATTTCTTTGTTAACTAAGGAGGGCAGACAGAAAAGAAATATGTTATCCATTTAAATTTAAAGCCGCAGTAGCCTGCATAATTAACTTTGCACGCCTCTTTGAATCTGTCCTCTTCCTTCATTATTCTTTGTGTCTCCACTAATTTTTATCCTGCAGTAGTCTTCCTCTGTGGCTAATTTTTCCTTCAGGCTTGAGCAAAATTGCTTGGAAACAGAAAACCTTTCTAAAAGCCAGTTTCCTATTTGGTCTTACTGCTTTCTGGTATTTTTTTATTATATATGTTTCTTTTAACCTTGTAACAGTTGCAAAAAGAGGTTTTTTCCCTAAAGGATTGCTGCTTTATTCCAAAACACAGATCAAGTGTGTTTGTATGCAATAGTATAAAAAAGTAAGAGCAGTTTTCCTCAAGATATAGGAATGTGGAACTAATATCTCAATGTTTGAGAATGATTTTCAATTTAAAGTTCTGATAAGAGATTTTTTTTTTAGGTGATAAATGTGGACCTTCTGCACATTGAAAACAGAGCTAATGACATTGTTAAATCTGACAAAGGTATTCAGCTTGTACTGGGACAGCTTATAAATGAGTGAGTACCTTCAGGAGCAATATGTATAATTCATACAGTGCTTATTTTTTAAAATGCAGACTAAAACTTAGTGTCCAACCTTTGTTGCTTCTGAAGTTAAATACATTTTTCTTGGCTGATCTTAGAGCTGCTTGGTGGTGATCAGTGCTACTCTTGGCAGGTGAGACCTATCTCAGCAAAGCATCCAGTGAATCCATGGTGTAAAGGCCCTACTGAGCATCTGTGTTCAGTGTCCTGCATTTAAAAGGTTTAATTTCTTACCCAGTGTCTTTGTGTACAGCAGGCAGATCTCATTTGTCTCTGACTTTGCTGTCTGCCTCAGCTATTGACAAACCTTCTGCCTCTTGTTTTATCTCACAAGCCTAAGATGTTTGAGCTAGTTATTTCATGGCTTCCAGCACCCTAACAACCGCTGAACTAATACTCTTATGGGGCTGTCCTTTTTATTGATTGAGCTTCAGGAACTATTCTTGTCAAAGAATATGAAGTACCTGGCTCTCTTGAAATAGTTAATACCTGTCTTGCTTACTTGAGCTGTTTTGCAATTTTCATTGACATTATGTTTTCTTCTTTCTCTTGCTTGAAATTTTCATACAAGTAGATAAAGGCCCCATCTTACTACTACCTACCTGCTCAGCAGGCTTTTAAAAAAAAACACACATTTTTCCTTACACTGTTCTCCTTTATTCATTTAAAATAACTTCTAGTTTATTTTTGCAAAGATGTAACAGAAAGAGGTATATTAAAAGAGGTCAGTTACTCAGTACGTGATCATGAGGTTGACTTTGAATGTCACACTTAACGTGTTGTCTTTTCTTTTTCTCGCTATTACTAAAGGAGTTATCTGGATCAATTAGCAGAAGAAATAAATGATAAACTACAGGAAACTGGCCAGGTGACAATATCGGAACTCTGCAAGGCATACGACCTTCCAGGAGACTTCCTGTTACAGGTGATGAAAGCCACCAACCTGGCAAAGGCAGGATTGGTTGTGACCACTTTCTTTCTTTATCTTTGCAATATCCATGGCTTTAAGTCACCGTTTCATACAAAATTAATACTAAGGTTAAATCTTCATTTTCATGGTGCATCTGCAAACCATACTTCTGTTTTTGGCAGAGTTTTCTGTCATTAGATATCCATATATCTGATGGAAGAAGGTATGCTTAGAAAAGCTTAATTTTTCTATTTACAGGCATTATCCAGGCGTTTGGGCAGAATTATTCATGGACAACTAGACCAGGAAAACCGTGGGGTGATTTTTACAGAAGCCTTCGTGTCCCGCCATCGAGCACGCATTCGTGGGCTCTTCACTGCGATTACTCGGTAAATTGAAATGCCTGCAACTACATATTAAAATATTTTTGCTATAGGTCTTTATAGTCCAGATTCACTTGTGATAGAAAAAAAAAAAGAAAAAAAAAGACCTATGGATCAATTTTTCTAAGTGTAGTTCAGTTCCTGGGACCAATTCTCAGTAACATTAGACTCACTTGTTAGAAATGGGGACTCACTTTTGAAAAACAAGGGAAGTATAACAATATACACTATACAACATACATTAGTGTTTCAGCTGAAGGAAATGTTACTCTGTATTTCTTATATTACTTTGTAGAATATCTGTCCTCTTGTCACTCCACTGCTCCTTAGTCGGGTACATATTGATGTGGTTGATCCATATGATTATAGATAAGATTTTCTTATTAAATCAAATTTTTGTGTTACTTTGTAGGAAGAGAAAAACTTTAAAAAACTTAAGAAAGCAAAAGTTTCCTTACAGTAATTATCATAGTTTTTGTGTTATCAGTAATTCAGAATTAAAACTGTAAGCTATTTTAAACATCAGTGTAGTACCCTGAGGCTGTGTTCATCTATAGCAACCTCTCTTATTTCTGGATTCTCCACATCAGTTTCAGATAATTAATTTATATTTTGTTTTTCTTTTTTTCCCAAGGCCTACACCTGTAAGTAGCTTGATCACTCGGTATGGATTTCAAGAACATTTACTTTACTGTGAGTTTCATTCAGAATATTTTGTGTGCTTTTTAGGAAATCCATTCTTCATTATTAAAATGCTTTCAAAGAAGCGTTTTAGCACATAGACTTAATTCTGAAATACAGAACAATGTGTTTCTCTTTAGTGTAGAAAATATTAAACCCTTTGTGCTATCCATCACTGAAGGGATGTTCTCTGTATCCAAAGCAATGAAAACATTTGTTGACGAGATGCCTCTGGGGACAGAATGATGCAGGAAGTACAGTACTTACTTATTCATCTCTTTCATTATTTGCCCTTAGCTACTAGCAGTTTTTATCAGTGAAGCACACAAAAGGGGACAGATTTTGTGTAGCCAAATAGCATTAATTGCTCAGGATTTTATTTACTGACTTTTTTCTGTGGTAATGGAGGCTAAGCTTTTGTTGTACTCTCAGTTGAATGAGTTTGTATGCTGAGAGATAAAACATATCCTTAAACTGTTTGCTTTTGTTTTCCTTTTCTAAGTAGAAATGGGTAAAGATTCCCTATTCAGCTGCCGAAATCTTTAGGCTCTACTTGTTTGTCACTTTGTGTGCCCTCCCCTGTCTCTCAAAAATGCTGCTTCAAGCATCATTAGTTGCCTGTGCTGGCTGACCAAGTGCTGCTGGTCTTTTAAAATCCTTTAATGGTTTTCTGTCTCTTCTCCTGAACCTTATTGCAACTCTTGATTGGATATTTTTGCCTTCAGGGCATTGTTCACTTTAGCTCCACTGTAGTATCTCTCTGCTTATCCTGTTGTTCTCTACCACAAACTTATTCATTAAAAATTAAAATCCTAGCACTTACATAAAAGCATATTAACAGTCTACTTCTACGTGATCAATTTAAAATTTCCACCTTTTTTTTATGTGCCATCCAAGTTTTCATAGATTAAATGGAAAATCTGTGAAATTGCATTATAATAATGTCTCAATACCCAGCAAATTTCAGTGTTTGGTTACAGTCTATTTCAGATAAGTCCTTCAAATACATCATCATGTTTTGATGATGTACAGTGTTAATTGGAATTGGAGTCCTGGTATTTTCCTGACACCAGTGAGCATCACAATACGTACTTCTGGTACTTCCATGGGTTTTTTTTAGTGAGTTTGTTCATTTTTTTCTTTAGTTTTTCTTACTTTCTCTCATTACCTCTGCAGTTTCTAAGTTTCAAAGAGCTTTTTATCTTTTTATTTGCTGCCAAATTTTATTGTGTCCATTTGCTGAGATACCATTTCTATTTCGCATATGTTGGAAACTTGAAAAATACCTTTTAATGATATTACTTCTTAGCTTTTTATGTCTGTCGCTGTTAGCAATGTGTTTAAAAGTGGTCATCAGTTTTCTGTCTCTTCCAGAATAAAAATGTAAGTTCAGTGTAATATTTGTATTATTTACAAACAGCTAATTATTTAATCAGTATTTGGGTTTAGATAGGATAAATATTATTCTTTGGTTCTTTCACATAGATGGGCTGCTATTCATTTTAAGCTCTCATAAAGTTACAATAAAAAGTAGTTTTAGAAATGAGAAACTCTTCAGGTTAAGACACTGATTAGAAAGCGTAATGAAGTAACAAATGTTATTTATTTCTGGGCATTATGTTACTGGTGTAGGACTGACATAGAGGGACACTTACCATCTTTGTTAGACTTTGATGGAGACTTAATAGGACACTACAAACTACTTGGTCACCTTTAAAAATAAATGAGAATTCATGGTAGTTCTACAGGGATCCTATTGTTTTAAAGCAAAATACTGACTAGACATAATTGTAGCAATGGTTTGTGAAATCACTGAGAGCACCTCCTCTGCCCTGGAGGTTTAGAACTGGCACTTGATAAAATACAGAATTTGATTGGTCTTCATTTGACTTCTTTTCTTCAGACATCTTCTTTCCTTAAAGAATAGATTTTTTTCCTTTTCCTTCATGGATAGATTTTTCAACGAACTTTGTGGAGTTCTAGGAAAGTCTTAATTATTTTTCCTAAAACCTTTGAATAAAAAGAAGTTGAAATTGCACACAGAGAACCATTCTGTATTATCTGACAGTTGCTTAAGTGGAACAGACACCTTGACTCTATTTTCTAGGGCAACTAAAATATTAGGAAGTATAAAAAACTAATTTTATTTCCAGAATTGGCCCTAAAAGTTCCATTTTATTCGATGTAACTGAACCATAGTAGAACATAATTCCTGGCTCTTGTCTTAAATTACATAAAGGTATATCTTGTTTAAATCAGTTTCTCTTTCTGCTGCATTTTTCAGTGTAAGTATTGTTCAGCTTTGCTAGTGGCAGTTGTGTTCAATAGCTGCTAGCTTGTAGCAGCTCATCTACACTATGGGCATATCTGACAAAAACTATCATGATTTGCTATGCACTGTTTCTTCTGGAACTGGGCTTTCAGGTAAACTTTCCTGCATAAGTGAGCTAAACCTCTGTGTGCTGTACTAAGCATGTTGAAGTGTTGATTGCTGCTTCTGTTTAATGAGGAAGAAGCCTTGCCATGTGATACCATTTATTGTTTTGTTCCAGAGCAAAACATGCATTTTAATGAAATAGAAATGAACATAAACCAAGTATTAAAAAAAGCCATTTGGCAAAGCTCTGGAAATTAGCAGAGTTAACAGCTGATGTCACTGATTTTTTAAAATATATCTCTCATATTACAGAAAGGCAGAAGCAGATCATAGGAGGCAAATCAGATATTCCTATGCAATTTAAATGGATTTAAAAAATCTTATTTAGCATTGAGAAGTGCTTAGTACTTTGGTACTACCAGTTACCAATATGTTTTTTGTTAGCAGTATTCTCAAGAGGTTATTATTGGCAACTGTGTTATGCAGTTTAGGTAATGACTTTTCATGTCATTTTCTGCATTCAGATTTTTTTTCCATTTTGGTTAATATGCAAGCAGGGAATTCAAAGAAAAATTACTAATAAAATGTTATTATATTTTAGTCTTCTGGCAAGAGAAAGATTCTTCTGTGTCTGCATTTTTAAAATTAAAAGCTGGAAGTGCCCAGGTACATATTCAATAAAAAACATTTTGATCCTGCCATTGTGGCTCACTTTTTAGAAACATTGTCTGATTTCCAGAGCTTTTGTGAAGAAATTCTCTTAAGTGTTAAAAATAATTGATAGAGCTTGGCAATGTTTCACTAGAACAAGCACAAACTAATTGGTGGAAAGAAAGGAGAAACAAACCAGGAAAAATAATTACTATCTTTTGATTAATGGATATTCTAACTTAGGAAACATCTCTTCATTTATTTTCCTCTTGTAGCTTTGCTAGAAGAGCTTGTTAATGCTGGTCGTCTGAAAGGCACCGTGGTTGGTGGGAGACAGGATAAGGCTGTATTTGTTCCAGACATCTATTCCAGAACACAGAACAAATGGGTGGATTCCTTTTTCAAGCAGAATGGTTACTTAGGTAATTAATCTATATTCTTACAGATAAAATAGCTTTCTAAAACTAGTGTAGGTAATTGGTCTTACCTTAATATAGCTAGGGCTTAGGGTGAAGCTTCACAAGGAGAAGTGGAAACCAATGCAGTGGCTGATACTCCTTTGCTCCAAGACTGTCTTGCTTATAAGGATGTGTGTTACTTTATCACAATGAACTGTATTTCAGCAGAGGGGACCATACTGCTAAACAGTAACTATTTCCCACAAACAATTACAAATGCTGTTTTTGATACTGCTCTGAAGACATTGATTAGCCTTCTCATTGTAGACTTTTCAGATCATCATGGCTGGAGTTTCAGGCCAGATGTCCAGATTAAAACCAAACTTTGGCTGTTAATAGTCCAAACATGCAGTGCTCAGGAAGAACTTTTTTTCCAAAATAATATTGGTAGAACTGGAGTGAGTAGCACTAGTTTCCTGATTAGAATCCAGACAATTATATCTAACTTCAAGCTGAGTGATGCTGGATGATGGTGTTTTGAAACACCATGAACTGTGGGAAAATCTGGATCTGAATAAAGAGAGGAATGTCCCCTTATGGTCCCAAATGGTCAGGCCCTAAGTAGCAGTTATTCTTGCAGATTGAAGAGGTTCACCTTAACTTAAAATGATAGTATTAAGTGTTTCTGTAACACTGTTTGACTGATGGGGTGTTTGTCAGTCTTTGAGTGTTTTCCACACATCTTAAGTATAAACTACTAAATAGTTGAGAACAAAACACTTGGACACTATATCTATTGTAAATATTGTTCATTACATATTAGAATACTTTGGAAAGATACGACTGCAAATACAAACTTAATGGTATAAGAATCTGAAAAAAACAATTTTCTAAACTCGGATCAAAGTCACATCCATGATTTAATCTGCATACTTCTATTAACAACATTTAGATGTAGCTTGTACTGAACTAAGTTTTAGGTCAACGTTAGCTAATGGCTGCATTTACTTGTGTAAAAAATACTTGTTACACTTCATTTCATGCTTTCTTAATAAAGTCATCCCAAAAGATCTTGTATGTATATAAAGGAATAAATTTTAACAGACATCTAACTGTTTTATAGAATTTGATGCATTGTATAGACTTGGCATCCCTGACCCAGCAGGCTACATTAAAAAAAGATACAAGTCTGCACAACTCTTATTTCTGAGAGCAGCTTGTGTTGGTCAAGAGATTGTGGATCAAGTTGAAGCCTCTGTGGAGGAAGCCATCAGCTCTGGAAACTGGATAGATGTAGCAGTAAGCAATCCTTTCAATTGCTTTTGGATTTTTTTTTTTCTTATTTTTGTGTCAAATGATACTTTATTGAAACTACATATATGTGTGATGAAATTCAATGTTGTCAAAGAAGAAAATTCAGTCTAAGTAAAATGACAGGTAAAAGGGCATTATTTGCTTTTGATTTGATCTGAACAAAAACAGGGGAAGGACATACTTGCATTCAGTTTATAGATATGTAAGACTAAGTTTCATTTCAAAACTAGTGTATTTCTCTACTAGAGAGCAATATATTTCTGTTGGGCTTTTTTTTGCTTTTTTTTTTTTTTTTTTTTTTTGAGAAAATGTCTAAGCTAAATGCTTACAAAACTTTTGGTGAGCAGAGAGATCTTAGCCACTTTGTCCTTAGCCACTTTGTCCTAATTTTAGGCCTCACAGCACTACCTTTGTTGCTCTGAAGTGCTGCCGCTGTTCTGTTTTTGGTGTTGCTTTGTAGCTGTTGAGCTTCATTTTGAAGCGGTTGCCATGCATTTGCCCAGAGGTAACACATATTTCTAGAGCAGTGTGGATTTGCTGTGTTAGAAGATTTAAAATAGTGTGTAGTCTTAAATTAGTACCTTAATTTGAAAAGTGCAATGCTTTCTAAATAGTTAGTAGGTGTCAAAAGGCCTTTGTCTATTCTGGTTATCCATTACAAGGATGCTGTATTTTAATTTTCTTTACCCTAGACACTTCTGCCCAGCTCATTGTCAGTAGAAGATGTTGGGATTTTGCTCCAGCAAGTGATGAGATCTTTAAACAAAAGCTCTTCAGGTTTGGTCTTCAGTGACACCATTGCAGTGAGTGAGAAATTTCTAAGCAGCTGTGCTGACCTCTTTTCTGATCTGATGCAACAGAAAGCAGAAAAGGTACAGTAGATTTTTTTATTGGTCAAGATAGAGTGCACATATGTAGTGTTGGAGTAAAGCTTATGGGACTTTCCAGTCACTGTTACAATTTCTGTACATCTCATCTGAAATACAACTAGAGAAGGAGCAAGACAAATGAACAACAGGTTTCTATATTTAATGGGTGTAATTTATATTCTTGTGCACTCAGGAAGTCCAGTCTCGTGTTGCACTTGGAAAATGTGATGTTTGATTCATGTACTTGAAAATGGCCAGCTGGCTTAAATGTTTCTTCCATTGCTGTATCTTTTTGCTATGATGTGCATGTTCTTCATTTTAGGAAATTAAAAACAACCCTGTTAACTTAATCACTGAAGAGGATTTAAAACAGGCTTCCTCTTTAGAGAACTCATATGCTAATAAAAAAGACAAAAAGGATGAAAGAAGAAAGAAAGCAGCAGGTAAGATATCAATATTCAGCTTAAGAAAAAAAACCCTAATTTGTTTTATCTTTTAAATACTCAAATATAAAGTTAGTATATTTTTTAGCCCATTAGATGCTTCCAGTCTGTTGCTTAAGATATTTAAGAAATAATCCAGCTGCTTACCATTATACTGTGGATATGCATACATCTCAGCTATGCCCATGAGAACTAATATCAGACTTAGAAATGCAGAGGAAGTACTCTAAAGGACTCTTGAGTTAGTTCAACACAAGTTAACTGTTTTTAGAAGCAAGGAATCCTGTGTTCATTTATTATTTTATACAGTATGGTCACACAAGACTGAATAAAACCGGTCAGGGTTTTATTAGGTATTAGCTCAGGGACCTCTGTACTATGTTTTATTATACAGTATAGATAAAATTTTAGTCTCCATTTTTCAGGGGTCCAGGAAAATTGCTATGTTTCTTATTATTAGTTTTTGGATGTTAATTCCAAAATAACTTTGCCTAAATTGAGAATGAGTTTTTGGGGCTTTTTTTTTTTAAGAATCCTTGAGGTATATTCTGGATTAAATTAATCCCAAACCTTAGTCCATTTGTGCGGTGACTCTTTGGAATAGACTTCAGTTGAAGGAAGAATAAATACGTGTGGGTTTAACCCTTTGAAATCTTTCTGATTTTTAAACCAGTATTCAGTCTGAAGACTGTGAATCCCAAAAACTTTGTGTGATTCTTGTGCTGCTGCAGCACAGCTGAGCAATCTATGTTGAACTCACTTGCAGAGTGTTATTGTGCTACTGAGAGTAAGAGAATTAGAGCACTGGTGCATCTGGCTTGATTGAATATACTTATCTGCAAAATAGAACATTCTGCTCTTAAAAAAAGAGCATGAGTAGGCCTGAGTTGACATGGGAATTAAACTTATTCTTGCCACAAGAGATGGCAGATTTTTCTAGGCCATAGCTAAGGTAGAGAAGCTTGGATCTTTAATTGAACTGTCATAATAGAATGACTTCGATTTCCAGCCCTCTGAGGAGTGAGACTCTACTGCGCCTGTACCACGTGTTTAGACAAATTCATACCCAGAGGTAGCGTGCTGCACCATCAGCAAGCACTACCCTGATATGTTTTATCATGGACTGTTATGTGCATTACCTAAAAGCACCCCGACATAACAGTTCTATGTAATGTAATTACTGTAATGCAGTCACATTTCAAATAAGTTTGTGAAAAGCACTAGTTTTTTGGCTGTTCCTGCAGAGTGGTGCTTAAAAATCCATCTATGGCGTGTAACACATGCAGTTAACTTTTTAAGTAAGAGCACCATGTCTTTGTGTTTCTTTTTCTTAAGAAATAGTAGTTACATGATGTAGTTTCTTGAAACCTTGGACCATATTTAAATGGAAAAAACACCCACTTTCTCAAGGCGTAGTGTATATATATCTAGCACCATGGAGTTTAAACTTCTTCCAAGTGAAAAAATAACAGAAGAGACTGGAAAAAGAGAAGAAAGAGCAGAACAGCTTGCTTTGTGGAGAGGGACTGTGGAGAGTAGAGATTCTGTCTGCAGTTGCATACATTGATTGCAGGACTTCTGAACAAAGTAATTTGTTATGTGCGTCAGAGCTGGAACATCCCATTACTCTGTAGTCATCTAGGAAAAGTTGAAAAGGGTTGAGTGCTCTAGTCAATGGAATGTGTGGTTCCAGTAATATTTTGGATAAATGCTTATAGTGTAGGATTCTTTCTCTGAAAATTAACAAAGTTACGTTATCTAACATGGTTTTTATAAACTCAGTTATTTAGCATCATTGAATAAAATGCTGAATGCTTACTAAGATGCTGTTTTCAGCCAACAAAGATCCCTCATTTCATTATGGACCCTGGTATCTCATCTGTGTTTAGCTGAAGCAAGATACTGCTCTTTTTTTTCCCCCTTTTTTATTATATGTGCATTTGATGTTTGTGTTTATTAATGACATTAGCTTAAAAAAAGCTTTGCTTCAGTTCCTTTTTTTTCTTAAGAGTGACACTTATGGCCTTAAGATTTTGAAATATATGTTCTAGGTTGTGTTTAGAATCAGGTTGTGGTTTTCAATCCAACATTAACAAGTAACATAGATAAATTAGCGTGGTATTGTAAACTTTTTAAGTGCTGCAACTTTCCTGTGTACTAAGCAAGTAATTCCCCACCAGAGGGCAGTGGAAGTGTGAGAGGAGGCGGTGGTGGGAATGCCAGAGAGATAAAGATGAAGAAAACCAAGAAGAAAGGAAGAAAGGATGCTGACAGCGATGAAGAGTCACAAGGGACTGCCACAGGTTTGTCATTTTATTTTTGGCACTATCTGTTCATATCTATTCAACATGGTTTAACTACTTTGTTTTTTTCTTACATGGCTGTTCTTCCCCCACTGTTCAGCTAAAATGTCAAGGAGATGAGAACACTATGTACTTAAAATTGTATCTATGGATCTGGTATTTAAATGAAATGGACATTAAATGTTCACTGAACAGTATAACTTAGTCTTTAAAAAGGAAATTTAATTCAAGGAAATAATACCATTTTATATTCATTCTTTTATTTTATGTAGGAAATGCCATAGATTTTGCGGTGAGTGTTACACTTGATTTTGTAACACATGCTGCATAGTGTATAATAAATGAATGGCCTAAATTAACAAATCATAGCAATCAAACAGTTTTTTTCTTCATAGGAATGAAATATACAGTGAAAATTAATGTTTTGATAGTTTTAATATCACTCCTTATTGGTGCCTGTTTCTCTACCTTCGCTATTAAAAGGAATGGCTTGCTAAGTACAAGCTAACGTTGTTAGATTTAGAGCAAACAGTGGCTGCAAATGAAGCAACTATGTTCTTTCTTTTGTTTGCTGGAGAACCAGAAATGTGTGCTTACATTTTTTATGTAGGATCAAGACTTTAAATACTGACTGAAAAATACTTTGAAACATGATATTTGACGTGTGAAATACACTGTAGTAATTTTGTTTGATACTGTTCTCACAGTGTACTGTAATTCACATATAAATAGAATTATTTTTCAGGACTACTCAGTTCCTGAGTAAAACAATGTTCAGTCACTTTTGGTTTTTGGTGTAGGCTTTCTATTCTGCTCTTATTGCTGTTTGTATTGCTTTATTATAATAAATTGCTTGAACCACGATCTCAAGGTAAACTCAGATTAAACCATTCAAATATAAACAAGGTCCTTTTTAAAACCTGATTTAACCTCCCTTTTCACTTACTTATAAACTTTGTGTGTTCATTACTGCTGTGGCACAACAAGGAACATTATTGATCTCCATATTTATGTGCACAATGCATCTGGAACATGTCCTTTTCTGGTTCTCTGTCATCATTCTGATCTCATTCTTATATGTAAAAATTGTACAGCACCTGAGAAAAGTTCCATGTTTTGTGCAAAACTGAAATACAGATGCACTAAATTGTATGCATGTAAGTTGCTTTTTTTTACGGGAACACCTCGCCTGATTTAATTTATCATGTTTCAGATTTTATACTGTAACCTCAAGTTTAGGACACTGTATTACATGATTGTGTACCTTACTAAATGGAGTTTAAAAAAATAAGAACAATAGCATTGTGAAATCCTTCAAGTAGGAACACTCAATTCAGTTTTGGCACTTTATTTGGTCTTGATGACATTATGGTTTCTGAAATAATGGGCCAAGCAGAAAAAAAAAGTGTCACCAAAAATGCTTATCCTCATACACTACTTCAGTTGTCTATTACAGAAACTTCTAAATGATCAAAAGAGAGATTTTGTCAGTTTTTCACATATGTAAAATTTCACTATCACGTATAATCATCCCAGTTTTTCCATTGTTGATAAGCATTTCTTCTATGGTGTTTGGGCTTTGAGGCTTTCCAGTGTCTCATGGCACAGAGTAATTGTAGCAATACTAAATGGAATGTTTTCTCAGAGAGTGTTGTTTATGGCCATTACAGGTAGGAATAAGAAGGTGGAGTTCTCTTTCATGTCACAAGAGGAAATTGAGGATGTTTTAAAGACCCACGTGCAGGATTGCCCTGAAGAGCTTATTACAGAGATTGCTGAACATCTAAGAAGGTAATTTCAATAATTCAGCTGGAGTTAGAAAATTTGTGATTCACTTCAGATGAATCTACACTTCAGTCTTTTTTCTTGCTTAGAAAAGAGGGTCTTGTTGATAGACATGAACCACAATATTGTCTTTCTGTACAGCTCCATGTTACACGTCTTATGTATTAGAAAGCTGTGCTGACACAGGAATGTGCCTCTGCTTAGCAGTACATGGTCCTGCAAGCTCATTTTCAGCTTCATGGGTGTATTTCCACCCCCTCACACTGATCCATGCTGGAGTTTCACCTGCCCCATCTTCTGGACAGCCTTTGATAAATGTTCATGTTTCCTGGCATCTGTGTCTCCACTGGTACCCATGAGAGCTGGGTAGTAAGTTATGTTAGCAAACTGAGCTATGCAAAGATGAATAGCTTCTTTTAAAAGTTGTTCCATACCAGAGAGAATGTGAATATTTATATTCAGAGCAAAAGGAACATGAGATTGCCACAGTAGCTTTATCTTTAAAAATTTGTCCAGAGGCTCCTGAAAGTTTGTGAATAGCATTGCTTCTGGAAATCCTTTTATCTTTCACCTTTTTCCCATTGAGGATTGTGAAAACCTTGGCATATATTTACATACCATACATACTATAACATTAGAACATCTACCATTAAGTCTATTTTAATTAATATTTTAATTTCCTCGTGGGGTTTTTTTTCTGATTTTCATAATTGGCTTTTTGTTTATCTCACTGTTCTGTAGCATTAATGTCCCCATCATTTACTACATGAGGTCATTTTCTCTGTTGCTGATATATTTGGGAAAACCTCATACAGTTTCACACTTTGCTCAATGTTTTCTCCTTTCTTCTTTCCTGTTCCAAGACCTTTGACAAAAACTTACCAGGAGGTTGTGCGTTCCGTTTTTACATCTTCAACATCTTCCTCTGGAGCCAACAGAAGACAAGCTATGAAGGACTTGCAGGAGGAATTCTCAAACCTGTACAACAACATTCGGTTATTTGAAAAGGGAGCAAAGCATTTCACAGGTACAAAATACATACTTTGAAAAATGAATATGCTCCTTCAAGGATGCTAAATTTATTCCAGAATCTACATTAAAGGTCAGACAGGAGCTAGAATTCAAAAAAGAAAATCTAGAAAGAAAAAACTAGAGATGTGTTTAGTATGCATAACACTGCCTTTATGCTGAAGTGCATAACTTTGCACAGTAATTGAAATTCATTCTCTTTATTTCATATCCATATTCTGTTGCCTTATGTCAAGGTAACTGTGTTCTTATCTTTCCTTCCCAAGTGTCTGCGTTCTTTCCAATTTTTCACTGTCCAGACAAAAAAAAAAAAAGGAAAATACTAGTATGCTCATTTTATTCTGTCAGCTGTGCCACTAATGAAAAAATTGAACACCACCTGATTCTAAGAAGCTGGTGTTTAAACCTCATAGGTTTGATACTGAAAGTAGCTGCTGCTTGAGGATAGTCTGTCAGATTTGTTTGGGTTGCTCTGTAAGGTGTGACAGAAAAGTTAGCATCAGGAAAATACTGTAGACATCTCCAAGATACTCTGCTATATTCAGCTTTCGCCTAGAAAATTGCCTGTGGAAATCTTCTAGCAGAAGGAAACATGAGCAAAACTACCTGATATTCCTGAATTTTGGAATATATAGAATTATTTCCCATTAGCCCTTGTTCTTGGGCATGCATTCTGTAGCCTCTTTTTTTCCCCCACATTCAGTATTTCAGTCTTAAAGTCACATGGCTGTTCTTCTATTTAACTGCTTGTCCTGCAGTATTTTCCTTTGTATGCTCTTGACTTGATCAATAGCACTGTTTCAAGAGGATTGTACATGGTTGTTTACTGCTTATACAGGTACATCTTTGAAATACTAGCAATGCATTAAAATGTTCTTACAGACCTGAAATCTCACATCTTTCACTGAACAACATTCCTTAAGAATGTCACAGCAAATGAGGGATGTTATCTTCATGTATCCAGATAACTTTCTCGTACTACTCATGGTTGATAGAGTCCACAGGTAGGAAGGTGCTGTGATAACATCATAGCAATCAGATAACTATAGTAAGTTACTTTAATCACTAATTTATTTTAACAGATGATACTCAGACTAACCTTGCCAAGCACCTGTTGAAGACTCTGTGTACAGACATCACAAATCTGGTTTTCAACTTCTTGGCATCTGAGTCAATGATGACAACAGAAAATTACTCTACAATCACAAGTGAGGTACAAAAATAAAAGCTCCTTTGTAACAGTCTCAAGTAGATCAGTGATATTTTTTCAATAAGTAATTGCTTCACTTGAAATATGCCAACATCTAAAAATATGATTAATATTACAGATTATTTCCATACTTGTCCCATACAGGGCAGAATCAAGATTTTAGGTAAACTGCCAGAAGATACCAAAGGTCCTTTAACTAAACTGCATACTTCTCTGAATGGCAAGGTAAAAATCAGGTTCAGATTTTCTGTTTTGCTGATAGAATGCTATTAAATAGCTGACACATGTAATTTAGCACATAATCACTGCTGCTGTGAAAGCTGAAGGAAAAATAATCTTTTGTATTTGTGTAAGGCAGTGAGAGAAAGTGTGTTTTTGTATCTGTGAATGTTCGGAGATGAAAAGATGATCTTACATTTTGATACTGATAATCACCTTCGGCTCCTTGCTGCCATATGGAATCCAGTGTGCCTTTCATAGGCAGGTGAGAAGAGTGAAAATTGAGTGACAATCTCCAGTCTGAAGTGGCTGATGTTTTTGTATTTTGTTCCCAGAGTTTTTGATGTTCTTCCATGTATTTCTTAACTTGTAAAATTATGGATAATTAAAAAAAAACCTAAACATTCAGATTGTGGCAGTGTAGGCACAAGGAGATTTATTTATTAATTCTTTTATGCCAAAGGTCATACTAAGGTGTTTCTTAATAAAAAATATATCTGTAAATAATTGTAGAACATGTATTCATTTTTAATATTATTTCCAAGACTAATGAGTTACAGTTTGGGTTAGTATTTAAGTATATGAACTGTTGTAAGATGAACAGAGGTAATTTCTACTAAATACAAGTTATTTTTTCTTTTCTTCTATAGTTTATTTTAAGTGTATTCACAGTCATCTTTTGTGTGATTAATTGTGAACAGTAGATAAACTTTTTTATAATCTGCAAACACAGATTAAATATTTCTATTATTTTTAATAGAGTATAGAAGATTTTCTTTCGTGCCTTGATTCTGCAGTGGATATTTGTGGTGTTATGGTGAAAAAAGGAGACAAAAAGAAGGAAAGGTACCTTAATTTTATTTATTCTATGAAATGTGGCTAAATTGCTGAACAAACATGGGATGGTTAGTATGGGAGCAGTCATACTCGGTGGGTAAGAGGCAGTCCTTCTTTCCAAACTGCTTAACTGAAAAATAGCAAGTCAAGCAGTTCTAAATCCATGAGAGAAGGAGAAGAGGAGAATTCACATTTAGCTAATTTTGTTGGCTCACTACCTTTCTATAATATAAATTCCCTAGGGGTCTTTCAAAATCTGAGCTATGCCAGTGATAGTTCTTTGGGGTTTTTTTTCAATTAACATTTTGGAATTCCATATAAATAAATGGTCAGAGGAGAAAATTAAAATTAATTGATGTTAAATAAGTTTTAGCATATGTGATCAACTACTATATGATAAAATCATAGAATCATATTTTTGTTTCATATATTCTTGTTCCTTAGGCAAGTCCTGTTTCAGCATAGACAAGCTCTGATTGAACAGCTCAAAGTCACAGAAGATCCAGCTCTTGTTCTGCACCTGACATCAGTATTGTTATTTCAGTTTTCAACTCACTGCATGCTTCATGCACCAGGAAGATCAGTACCACAGATCATTAATTTCCTAAGTGGCAAGATCCCAGAGGTATTCTTTTCTAGCTTTTAAAGGGGAAATTACCTTTGTTCTATGACAGAACATGAAAGTTGTACCTTACACTATTTTTGCTGCATAAACCTGACATTTTTTGATTTCATGCCTAAACATTACTTTATGTGCAGAATGTACAATTGCTCTGATCTGGACTGCATTGCAGATCAATCTCTTCAAGGATCTGTCATCAAAATTTTTTAAATAAAATTAAAAATGTGTTATTAGTCCTTTGAATTAACCATACAGACAGCTCTGTCTTGGGGGATATTACGATTCTTACGATGGCATGTTTTTACGTCTTTCCTCTGAGCTAGAGCATGGTTGCTTTTTAAATTTTTCTAATCCAGTTTTAAAGAAAGAGGTACCTCTTAAAGAGCAAATACATAGAGGTTCTGTATTTTATACTGCTGAAACTGGTGATGTTTATTAAGTGCATTGTTTTCATGCTTTGGTGGTTTATTGTCCTGTTTTTGCAGCACTTGGATGCTTTCAGTTTTTTGCCTCTTTGAATGTCTCTCAAAATTTAGGTTGTCAGTACTTTGTTACAAATATATTTCTGTATTACTAACTGTCTTTGCTCAAGAATAGGGGAATGCTTTTTAAAAAATTACATCTTTAATTTTAGGTCTGTCTACCTTTTCTGTAACATTGACATCCCCTGGGTTTGTTCTCGTTTTTTGCCCTCAGGATCAGTATTCACTGATAGTCAAATATCACGGATTAGTGGTGAAGCAGTTGACCAGCCAGACTAAGAAAACTGAACACGGAGACAGTGACACAAAAGATAACATGGAAGAAGAGGAAGGAGCAGAAAGCATTCGAAAAGAGCTTCAAGAAATCACTACCTCTATCAAGGATCTTGTTCTCAGACCTAGGAAATTTTCTGGAACAGAGGAATGAAACTGTTACTCAGCGCATCCTCCTCCATGATACAGTCAGACTTTATTTTCTTTTATGCTGAAAAATAGGGACAACAGAAAATGCTTGATAGACTTTAAATTTGGCCTCTAGTAGTTTGCAAATCACAGGCACGGAATACAGTTACTGGGTGATGGTGGCAAATGGAATTTTGTTACTTCTACTGTGTACTCCTAACACACTTTAATGTAGATGTGACAGAACACAGTTGTGAATGCTTTGGGTACAAAACCAGTGGATTTTTATTGGCATCCTCATGTGAGGCCTCAAGAAATTACTCTTCAAATAACAGTGTATTTTGCTCCATACACACACAGGCTGATAGTTTTACTTCTCTGATTTGGATTTGTAGTGAGATAAGGATTGCGTATAAGCCTGTCTGTCTTAATTTCAAATACTGGTTTTAGAATGTATTCTGATACCTAACAGCACACCAGCAAAGGCCATCTTTACTCTGATATCATTAGTGGATGTTTTCAGTTTCTGTTCACTGGACTGCAACAGTAAAAACACTTGGAGTACGAGTGGATGTTGATAAACTTAAGGGAAGTGACCCACTACTAATATGAGTTTCATGAACATTGAAGTTTATGAACATCAGCACACTGATACTACTGATGTATTCAGCTAATGTCTGAAGTAGCTGTTCATTTAAAACTTGTAATTCAGAAAAGGTGACTCTTTTGCATTGGCATTTTGGGAACAGATAAATTCTGTTAAACTTGCCATATTGTACATGCCATGTGTTTATTCAGCAGACTTGTTGAGTGCTTAGTCCAGTTCCCATAGCAGATAGAAACATTTGCATTCTGTCAGCTCTTGAGAGAACTCTTTATCCCGAGTTTCTTGAAAATAATTTAGTTCATGATCTTTCTACATAAACTTCATAGACAAAAATACTGCTTCCCTCAAGTTTTTTGTGAGCCTTATATTTACATTAACAGTACTTTGTCTTCAGTACAGTACAAAAATGTGAAAAATTGAGTTCTATCACTATTAATACCAAAATTCTTGTATACTTGTATGCTTCTAAATTTATTTTGGAGAGAAGATAATTTTCAAACTTGGAATATCTAAGTTCTGTTACTTCAGTAATACCCATTGATTTCATGTATGTAATTTCAGGAGGTTTGCATATCAAGGTTGAGTAATAAGAGATGAAAAACGTTCTTTTCACTAAAAATGTCGTTCACCCATCCTTGCCAAAATTAATGCTCAAAGAGGGCAAATTCTGTGCAAATTCTGCTCCATTCAAATTTTTCTGTTTCCAACAATTCGCGTATCCTTGTGAGCTTAATCATAAATATATCCAAGCCTGAAATTGCAACAATTGAAAGTTGAAGAGGCCAGGTATGGAACCCCAGCAACAGAGTAACAGATGTTAAGGTAATTTTGGTGATGTAAACAGTAGAATTTTACACATATTTAAAAGACAGCAATGTTCATGCCAATGCTGATCTTTTATCAGCCATGAGGCAAGAACAGTTTGAATTGTAAGGCAGAAGCAAAGGCAGTTGTTTCTCTTTCCTTGGCAGGAGGTTATAACAGCTGAGAGTAAAAGACAGTGGGGAATAAAAGACAATAAATATTCAGGTTGTTGAACTTTGCTTAAGAAATGGTTTGCATACCAGGGATAGGTTTGATTTTGTGCTATTTAGCCAGAATAATTAATAAGTTCCTATAACGAATGTAAACAATTTTATATGACATTGAGCTCTTTTGTAAATAATATGCTATATGTATGCAAATAAGAAATTATTTTAATAACATTAAATGATTAAGTATTTGAAGAGCATTCTGTTGACATCAGCAGTGTTTGATCATCTTGCAACTTGCAGCTTTCAAACAGCAATAGGTAATATGCACTGTTAGACTTAACACACCATTCTAAGTGTCCCTGTGTTTTTGTTTGGTATAATAATCAATTTACTGCAGAATTTGCTTTATCATGTGTTCAACTTGATATATTCCAGCCTATGCTATAAGAAGGATTTTAAAAAATAGATTCTTTGAAGTAGATAGAATGGAAACACTACAGTTCAGAGATATCTTCTGGCTACTAGTGGAATTCAAGGCGATATAGTTGGAAAACTGTCCCAGGTATTTTTTCTTGATTTGGAAACTCAGTCTTTAGTTTATGATAGAGAAACTTCTGAAAGAGAAAGAAAAGCATTTTGCTAATTCACAGGGTTTTTTTCTTCTCCCTAGGAGGAATGTGTGTGGGAGGAAGAGTAATCTTGTCTTACAAATCAGAGGTGCAGTTCACAAAACAAAAATGCCCTTTGGAATATCTAGGAAAATGAAAGGCACTACAGAGTATACAAATTAACACTTTTATTCTGGTTTCAAGTGTTAGTGTCAGCCTCTGACCTTCACTTACGCTGTCTAAACACCACCATTATATTTTTAATCTCATAAACTGACTTATATAGATGCATGTATGTGTCTATACACAACTACTTAAAAATGTTCTCGTAACCTTGTTTGCTGCTGCTCTCAGATTGGAGTGGATGCATTAGCCATAGGTAGAGTAATGCCTGTCTCAGCCACAGCCTTGCCTTTCCTTCTTTTTAAGTGGCAAAAGATGTCTCTTGTAGTTGGTTACTTCCAGATCTGCTGGAACTGAGCAAATTGTTGCTCTGTTAGAACTTTCAACTCTTCTTTGAAACTCTTTTGCAGCTTCTTAAAAAATTTGGCACAGGTTTCTAAATATCAGTGGGCTTTGTTGTCAGCATGAATCCATTTGACAGCTTGTTCAGATAAAACTACAGTAGTTCTGTTCTCTATAGGCTCATGAGTAAGACTGCTCAAGCAGTGGTTTCTCCTTGAATGTTTTTTGTAGTAAGTAACAGTAGGCAAAAAAAAAAGTAAGTTTGTACATATATGGGTAGATTGGGATTTCTTATTTAATAGGAAGTTTAGTACTCTTGCAGATGACAGAAGAGTGATTGTGGTGGGTCAGACTGAAGGTGAATGTAGCCCAGTATTGTGTCTCCAGCAGAGGCCAAAAGTGAGTGCTCAGAGAAGAATATAAGAACAAGACATGTAGTGTTTCTCCTTTGGGTGCCTTCTGGGCCTCCAAATCCGTGTTGCCCAAACTTTTTGAACAACAATTGTACTTTATTATAAACACTCTCTGCTAGCCCAAATAACAGAACACATCAGTAAATGCCAAAGATATTTTGTCAGGAAAACAAGGTCTTTAGGAATTGTTAAGGAATGTGATCTCTGAGGTTTTGTTCTTTAAACGATGAATATTCTAAATTGGAACGAGTAACTTGAGTAGTTTAAGGAGAACCGTCATTTGCTTGATGAATTTCCCAAACCTTCAACATGAAAAGGAAGCTAGGTCAAGACAGGTCTTGTTCGGAGACAGACAAAATAAGCTGCTTTGTATTTCAGAAAGTTCAAGTGCTGCAGGAGCTGCAAGAGACATCATCTAATTGATAGTCTGAAGAAACAACAGGATTTTGCTGACCTCCTCATTTGTACATAATTTGTACCTGTTAGGGAAAACCCTGATTCTGTTTTAGAAGTTTCTCTGGGCCTGTCTTCTATTAATACAGTTGTTATCTCTATCTACAGCTTAGACAAATTTGAGGGTAGTCTTCGAAGCATAACAAAAGTGATGTGCAATAGGATGTGTCTGAACTTCTTGTCCTTGACAGCAAGAACATATTGTGTTAGTATTTCTAAGTGTCATTAGCTCTCTCAACTGATCTGCTTGAGAAATACTTCTGTCTGGATCTGATTTATGAACTTGAAAAGGTACTTGGTTAAGAATTATACGATTGGGTTTTTTTCTTTCTGGAAGGAATACAAGAGAAAACTATTTACGATTCTCATTCTAGACTCAAATTCCTCAATCTGCTAAAATCACAGGCTTGAAATTAAAGGTCCTTGGTATAAATAAAGCTTGTAGAACAAATTATAATAGGAGGAAAGAGATCAGTCTTGCTGAAGTAATGACTACATGTCTAGAGAAGTTTCACAAGACTACAAGCAGAGATCATTAGGTCTTGGCAACAGTAGTCAGAGGGTCAGTCTTAACTGTGAGACACTATCTAGACACAGATAACCTCCAGAACATGTCCAGATTTGGCAATTTTACCAAAGTACTCAGATAATGTCATACATATTTAAACCATTCAAACATTTCCTTCTATCTGTGATACTGAGCAGCTCCCACCCACTTGACGTTGTAGACCGAGTGATTCAGATCTATTGGCTCTTGGTTGTGGAAAAATCTGCCTTGAGGTCAATTGTGGTTCATGCCACAAGCAGCCATCCTTTCTTCACTCTGCCTAACCTCAGCCTGCTTTTTTAAATGGACACGATATCCTTACTTTCAGCTGCATATGGTTAAGGGTCTGCATAGAGTCATGTGCAAAGTGTAAGGACCTCTGAATGCTGAATGCTCTGTGCATGCCGGAGCCTGTCTGTGAAAGCTGGCCCCTGTTGGGCCCAAGCAGAAAGTAAAGGAGGTGGCTGTGACTCAAAAGCCAGAAATACTGGGAAATACTGAGAGAGAGCCTAGAGGAATCCATTGCTGCCACACTGATGGTAATCCTTGTGAACACCTTCCCAACTGGTGAAAAGCAGGAAATTGTAACAGCCCAGAAAATGCTTCAGGCTTGTCAGAATTTTGAGTTCTACTGTGTCCCTGAACGTCTTTCCTGAAACTGGAGGAAGTTTTTTTCCTGCCCCCCACCTGCCCTCCGCTGGGATGTTTTCCTGTACACAACAATCAGACTTCAGTAATTGCAACTTTTCTTTTTCTTTTCTGATTTACAAGCCCATGTGAGGCCTTTTGGATTCATTATGCATGAACCAGTGTGTATCTGGGGATGTATAATGTTCCATCTTACTTTCTTTTTGCCCTTGCACTGAACAGTTTTGTTTTTTAACAGAAATGCCTTTTTTCTTTTGAGAACTCTCGGAAATATGTTCCTTTAAGAACCTCCTACGTGGTATGTGTTTGTCATTTGTAAACACAGTATGTCAAAGAATAATTTGATTCAGTGGTGAGGCAGTCAGATATTTGCATGTCATGAGGTCTAAGGGAAACAAACTGACCCTCAGCCTTCCCCCATCCAGGCAAATTCTGATGGGACCCTCAAATAGCTCTGGCAAACTGTTCTGTTTCTTTTGGACCTGATGGATGCTTGTTTCTGTGAAGACGTGTAATTATTTCTTCCTTTATTTTACTGCGCAAGTTACTGAGAGAAGCAGCTGAAAACTAAATGTGAGTATTGAGGCTTTTTTCCATTATTCCTTCATCTGATAAGCTTTAAACTTGTTAGTATAGAAAGTACTTAATTTAATGTTTTGAGCAAGCATGAAGGAAGTTTTTCCTCAGAAAACTGCTGAATAAATTAGATGCAGACTTCCACATAGATATTATGTTTTTAATTTTGTGTACCTAAAGAGATAAGAGTTTTTAAAAAAAAATTAGATTAATTTTTTATTAATTCTCTCCATTGTAGTAATTGGCTCACCCACTAATTTGTGGAAAAGATTGTCTGGGGTTTCCTTTGTAAAGAGATGAGGATGAGTTTTGTTTACCCCAAAGAACCATCCAACAAAAAATGAGTGTGCATTTTCCCATTACATTTTTATCTCCTAGCAAGATTTCATTTGCTTTTGCAAGAAAAAATTCTAGATAGTGTCTTTTCTGTTAAGTCACTTGTTTCTAGCATGAGTACTTTTAACACCTAATGTGCATTGTTCTTGATTTTGGAAATAAAACAGTTTCTGAGCTGGCTTTTATAAGAAGTCAAAATATTGCTGTAAACAACAAGTATCATCTCCAAATTCTCCCTCCATAAGGCGCTTTGTGTTATCTTTATTTTTAGGATCATAATTTTATTTTTGAATTTACATTTAGAAATTAAGTTTCAGATGCTTTTTTTTTTGTTTGTGTTAATATTTTTCTTCTCTTTGTGCAACAAGTTGTTATTTGTACAGTAACAGAACCATAGTGGATTTGATACATTAACATTGTTACAGATTCCTGATGGTCAACCCATGTAATTTTACTGCAGGAAAGTCACTTTGACTCAAGGGTGTTTAACTGGTAGAATATTGATACTAACTAACTTGTAGGCTAAGAGAAAAATGAGTTCAAAAGCTGCTTGAAAGAGATTCTGATGTATGCTGTCTCCAAATTATTTGCAGGCAGTCATAATTAATAAAGTGTGTATTTTTGACACAATTTTGACATGGTAAGATGCGTGTTCCATCAGCTCCGTAACGGTAATCCCAGCTTTTTTCATTTCTTTTCCCTACCAGAATTTTATTTCTTGAAAGAACAGTTAAAAGCTTTTAGTATTACGTAACCATGGACAGACAAAAAAAATATTTTAATCAGCATGCTTCCAAACATCAAGCCCAAAATCAGAGGGTGAAATTCCAAACCTGTTGGAAGAAGCAGCCCTCCTGCTGACTCAGGCTCTAGGTGTTGTCAAGGCTTTTAGATCGCCTGGAGAGTAAATCCAAGAGGAGTTTTACTCCACACTTCCCTGCCAATTTAGGGTAAATGATGCTCATAAATTAATCATTTCTAGTTCAACTGTTCTATTAAAATCTCTAGAGCCCTGTGTTTGGAAGCTGGTGTGCTGAAATGCTGCTGATGCTCCACTTGGGCTGCTGTAGCTGAATTCATTCTTTTGGGAACGGGGCATGCAGCTCTTATGAGAAAGGAGGCTGTGAGCTCCTTGTTTCATACGTTTGTGTTTTCCTGTAAAATGTCAGAGGGATCAAGTAAGGACATTTTTGTGGAAATATGCAAACATGACTCCAAGAAAACAAATTAATAAAACCCCGTGACAGAAATTCTGTAGCAGAGATAAAGGGAAGGACAAGACTCACAAAGGGAAGCTACACTGCCTTAGTTCCTTCACTATGATGGCTAAGTTTAATTTCTGCTAGAAGTCACCCTGGAGATTTATATCTGTTCTTTAGCTAGAAAAGGTGCCTTACTCATTAGCTTCACCAAGTTTAAGCTAGTTTTTGTGAATATCCCCATTCCCTGTTGCCATGTAGTACATGTCAGCTATTGTCCCTACTTGCTCCCCTTTCTTAAACTTCAGAGGTTTTTTGATTCTCCTTCATTCATGCTAGTATGCTACTTTTCTTCCCAGCTATGGTTGCCTTTGAATTTGTTCAAGGTCTGTGTAAGAGGACTGGTTAATTCTTGCACATCTCAGCATAGTGTGGGTAATGGATCTGAACAGGCTGTCCTAGCTAGTCACTGGGCTCACACTTGAGAGGCTTTATCAGCCAGAAAAATGTTAATCTTCCTGTAATGTGTCATTGTGCATAGGTAGCAGAATTAATAGCAAGAATGGCCAAGTGTCAGAGGATGGTGTAGTTGTTGACAGAACATTTTGCATAAGAACATTCATCATAACCTCAGGGTCATAAAGGACAACTACAAAGTGCGCAATGCGCAACTGGAACATTTTATTACTTTGGCTAAATTTGGAAGTGTTTTCTACCTCTAGCACTGGGAACTGACTAGTTGGCAACCTTTGCACACTGCTTTTAACTATCCCAGGCCAGTGCCATGGATACAGCCCGATGAGCAGACCCATCTCATGGCAAAGGTGCAGTGAATGGCTTCTTTTGTTCCCACTCACAAAAGTTTGCTCTCTGACCTTGAGGAATTCAATTACTTTGCTTTGAAAAGTATTAATCTTTTCTGAAGACAAGTAACTCACAAATGTGTTTTAGGATTACTTTATTACTGTTGTTAGAAAAGCATTCTGAAACCTTTGAAAGGAAGGCTGTAAAATTCCTCAGATGTTTAGGTTTAATTCTATTTATCAGAAGCCCATAACAGTATTGGCTTAAACTTGCTTATCAAGTTCAGTCTTTCTCAAGTAAGCAAGTTTCAAATTCAGACACATCATGATTCATTTATGTACTAAAACATGCAAAACTGTAGCATAATTAGAGTTCAAAAATCTAACTTGCATGGGAAAAATGTTTAGAATAAAAACTATTTCATGCTGGTCTTCCAATTGGCAATCTTTGTTTAGTCTAGTGCTTGTAAGTTGAAGAACATTGAGAAATATTTTAAATTAAAAGCTCAAACAGTCTGGGTTTGTTAGATTTTTAAAAAATACAGTAGCAGAATTCTTAATTTGTTTGATCACTAGCTTAGACTTTTCACTGAAAACTTTTAATAAATTTTACACAAATTAGCAGAAAGCCTTTGGATTGTTTTTGTTGCTTTGTGCAGTTTCTGCCACTGTGTTCCACTCTCCCCCTCCTCAGATAAGCCTTTTTCACCACAGCTGGTCAGAATTATGGTCTCTGAGCACCATCCTCTACCAAAATCAATTAAATCCATTCGAGGTTTGCAAAGATGGTTGTTGCTACATTCTTCACATTGTCACTCGGATAAGTCCACATCAACCAGACTGCTGGTATCAGCAGGCTCACTGTTCCACAATATCCTTGAGTTAAATTACATGTTCTTAAAATGTAATTTCTTCATTCTTACCAAATTTCCTCCAGCATTCTAAGATTTAGTGGTGGGTTTTATTTGCCTGAAGCAAATGTTGACTGTCTTGGGTGTTCAGATAAACTTTAGCCTTAATTTTTCTTCCATCAGATAAGGTCAGTCCTACACTGGAACCGATTTTTAGATAGTGTGTATTTATAATCATAGGAAGAAATTCACTCTGAAGTCATGGTGCCAAAAACAAAACAACAACAGCAAAAAAGACTTTTTCACATATCAGGACATTACAAAAATCCCAGCAGGGCAGTTACTGAAGGGTCAGTAACCTCACATCATAATAAAGAAAGATGGTCTACTAATTTTAACTCATAGCCACTTCTAGACTATTTTAAGTAGAAAATGTTTAATGCGTGGTGAGAGACTTTAAGGCATGAGGGAAATGCTAGGATACCCAGTCACATAATTGTTCTGCAGATTTTATCTCCCAAGAAGGCAGAACAGGTAATGTAAGAGTCACAAAGGCTTCAAGCAGGGGGCAAATGTCACTGGTGGGAACCCAGGGCTGAATTAGTAAGGACTGGTCATTGTTGCTGCCACAGGATGTGAGGGTTCACGTTAAATCTGAGTCAATGCCACGTTATCCCGTCTTGTTTCACAGCACATTATCTACTCAACTCCTTGAGAATCCAGAGGTCTTTTAAGTAACATTTTTTGCCTGCTTAATGGATGATGAACAAAGCCACATATTTAAACAGCAAAAATAGGAAAACCACCAACATTTTTTTCCTATATTTGTCCTAGTGACACTGTTATTTTTCCTCCCTGGTAGAGGACAAACAAAAAGCCACTTGATGCTCTTTTTTCTACCAGCCCCACTCCTAAAAGGGTTCTCCTAAAAATGTTCCCTGCCTTCAAAATTCCTTTTGTGAGACCAATTCTAAAAGCATTTTTACTTTGTGAGTATACATTTATCCTTTGTCTGTGCTAGAATGAACTGTGCTGGATAACTATCAACAGTGAATGTAGGATATGATGTAAAAGATTGTGTATATCTGAATATTTAATCTTTTTTTTTCCCCAGCCCAAAAGCCAGCAGCCTGTCCCTGATGCACCTATGTAGATAAAATAATAAGGTTTTCCTGTCTACAGTGTGTTTAAGGCACCCAGGGCAGGAAATAAAAGCAAAAAGCCACCCTGCTATAATTCCACACCACTGGTGGTATGCACACACAGCTGAATTGCACTATTTTGTAACAGCAACCACAGTGCAGATGCTGAGACTTCATAACAGAACTGTGCATAGCACTGCCCAATAGATAATAGCACACCAACCCTAAACTGCAGAAATAAACCCTAATCCAGAAAATATTAAATCACCTAATTTGACATTCATGAATTGAGATGAATTGTTCAGCTACATAAGTTTGCACGTAGATGTCAGTGTTCCAAGTGATCTGTTTGAAGAGAAGACACAGCACGTGGTCATGTAACACTTAGAGGGAAGCAGAAGGAAGGGAAATAAGTCTGTTGACGAGTACCCACAGCATATTTTCATGTTGGTTGTTTGTTGTGAGCTCTCCTAGAAACCTTTCTCACCATCTGTCTCAGTTATATCATATAACCAGTTCGTTACTGTAAAAATGGTAAAATACAAAGAGCGACAGTTCTTTCAGATTTTCTTTACCAGCTTATATGCTTCATGGTCTGTCTACCTAGCAGATGCAATATCTGCATATGTGTTTTAATATGCTTCTGTTGTTATTATGATATCTCTGTATTCCAAAAACAGTACAACTGCAGAGCATCATTAATGCTAAATATCATAACCATACCTACTGTGTTAATTGTCATCAAAAATCCAGAGTCCATAGGTAGAGATCAGGCTGTTTCTAGCTCACTTCAATGTTTCTGCTTACCCCTTCTCTCCTTCTTGCCTAGAGAAGCTGTGGATATTCCACCCCTGACAGTGTGGATGGGGCCAGGCCGGATGGGGCTCTGAGCAGCCTGGTCTCCTGGGAGGAGTCCCTGCCCATGACAGAGGGGTAGGAAATAGGTGAACTTTAAGGTCCTTTCCAACCCAAACCATTCCATTATTACTTGATCCTGCCTCTTGGAATTGCCCTCTTGAAGCCTGTTTTCCCTTGGGAAGGATTGGAGAGTGACACAGCAGTGGTCACCCCAAACACCTCACATATGATGGGAAGACATTTGCAGTGCTACATTTGCAGTGGCCAGCAATTCTTAGACTGTACAGCAGCAGCTTTACAAGCAGTGATTTCTGTTGGTGCAATAAGGAGCCTAGGGCTTGTCTGCAGAGCCACATCATCCCTATTTTCAGAGATGAGTTTGATAAGAAGTTGGCAGCCAAGCCTGAGGGAGCACTGCAAGCAGCAAAACTGGCCTATGGAATATTTGGCGTACAAACCAAAATAACTGGGAACAATGATAATTGAAGTAGGGATCTTGCATACCAATAGTACTGACAGTAGCCTTTACTTTTCCTAAGGTGTAATGCCATCTAACTCATCACAATCTCTTAACAAGGCTGAGACTAGAATATTTTAGATTTGCTTCATTTTGATAAGGTGTCATCCTTTTATTAAAAGAGTGGTGTGTCTCGGTTTATATTTTTCCTCAGGAAATTAGGTCAGGTTGGCATAGCACAGCTGGAGATAAGAGGAAAAACCGCTGCAGCAGATGCTTGATTATCATTTGGGGGATTTATGTTTGGGTTTGGGGAAGAAAGTATTTCTTTTTTTAAACTGGGTAATGAAAACCCTTTCCAATTTTAGCTTGTTGCTAACAATGCTGCTGCTGATGATCTTTATATTTTTGTTCATTTTATTTCTTAAAGCAGTTCTAAGTAGGTCACAGGCTTTTAAATAACCCTTCTAGAAAAAGCTGTGCTGTGTAGACAGTTGTAGTTATTTTTTAAAAATAATTATTGTAATTCATGTGATGCACCCCTTCTCACACAACAGAGTAATCTTCATCCACCTTGTTATTCCTGAAATAAAACTTAAGGGTAGGGAAATCTGGTCTCTACAGCTAGGATATCTGCAAAGATGAGAAATTACATATTTTTTTCATTAAGATCTTAAAGATTACTATCCGAATCAGCATTCCCTATTGAAGTTCTGTTACTTCTTGTTAGTGGCAAGACTGTTTTGGTCAGTGACCTCTGGGCACTTCACTCACCCTTGTACAACAGGTATCATTTCTTGTAAGTACTGTTTTCCCTGGGAAGATTTCAGCCCCAAAGGCAGGCTTGTGTCACTTCCAGGCAGGTGTGTCCCTGCCAGGTGCTGTCAGTGTATGGCTGAGATGCTGCTGTTTCCTTGGGGCCCTTCTGCCCAGCTGTGCAGGCATGTTGTGCAGGTGCTGTTCTAGCAGAGATGGTTCCAAAGTGCTCCTCTGATGCTGCTCCCCACCAGTATCCAAAGGGGGCCTAGGGGAAGCTGGAGAGGGATCTTCATCAGGAACTGTAGGGATAGGACAAGGAGTAATGGGTACAAACTGAAAGATGGGAAATTTATTATAGACATTAGGAAGAAATTCTTCACTGTGAGGGTGATGAGGCACTGGAACAGGTTGCACAGAGAAATTATGGGTGCCCCACCCTTGGAAGTTTTCACAGCCAGATTGGATGGGGCATTGAGCAGCCTGGTCTAGTGGGAAGTGCCCCTGCCCATGGCACTGGAGTTGGAACCAGATGATCCTTAAGGTTCCTTCTAATCCTTAAAATTCTATAAGTCTATGATTTGCATAAAAATAATTAACTCACAGGTGGGAGTTTCAGATCAGGATTTCAGTGCATGTCTTCATTTGACATTTCTACTTTCTGTTTATTTAAACACTTTTTGAAGTATCATTCATGATTCCCTAATCATGGATTGTCAGTGAGTGTCAAGGCAAGAAAGGGTACTTGGAAAAAACAGGCATCTACAAGAGACTGTTTTGTTGTCATGAGAATGCCCCCACTCCTGTTCCAGTGCCCATACAAGAATACTGAGGGATTGTGGAGACTTTTACCCTCCCTCTTTTGCCATTCAACAGTGATAAATTTTCTGTGGTCCATG
>NW_005054305.1:12779772-12811701 GCF_000277835.1 Geospiza fortis
GGGGAGGTCCCCCTGGATAACAGCACATCCATGTGGTGTATCAGCCTCTCCTCCCACTGCCAGTGGTGTCATCTGCCAGTTTGCTGTGGGTGCCACTCTGTCCCATCTAACTCATCAGGTAATTTGAGTATTCTTTATCAGATGAGCCCTTTGTAACAGATGCAATCCTCAAACCTGTTTTCTGGTTCAATATGGGAAGTACAACTAAGAATACTGACAGAATTTTATATTAAAAGTTACAACAGTACACAGCTAATTATTTGATAACTTCATTTTATTCCATACATTTGACAGTAGTCAGAAAGGAATGAGCTCCATAATGACACAGGAGAAAATTCTGGCTCTACCAGACTGTATGAAAACCTGTAAAAAATGTGGGTAAGAATTATTTCAGAAAAAAAAAAAAGGAAGAATGTAGATGACTACACCATTTGAGTTTGTATGGTGTAAACAAAGCAGACAGCAATACCAATTAAGGAAAAAATTACAAAATTCCTGAGATGCTTGTTTCCCTAGTTAAGCCATAGCTCTTGCCCTTTTTGCTTGTAGTCAGGGGTGTGTTAAACACAGTACAATTCAGTACAAACTACCAGACCAACCTCTAAAATATCTGCTTTGCCCTCATACCCCACCAAAGCAGTGTCATTTGTGGCATCCGTCCTGGCTGTTTAAAGGAGAATTTCAACAGTGAGAGCTCTGCACTCACTCAGATGCTTCCTGGACCTGATGCTGTGTTACTGTCCCATGCCACAGAGATATGATAGCTCAGAGTTAGTGTCTGTGTCTTCTTTCCTGTGGGTTCTTGGCTTGACTTGATCTGTAATACATGGCCCCAGTTCCTATTGCTTCTCTAGCCATTTTTAGAAAAGCAAATATTACAGAACCTTTAATATATGTAAATGCATGAGACAAAAATAGAAATAGGGAAAATGAAGTCAGAAAATTCATGCAAATAAGGCAAATAGCATTAGAAGATTAAAACATGCACTTACCTGAAAATGAACAATGCCTAGGGCCGCTTGCAGGGGTGTCCTCATCATAGGATACCAAATTGTTTTTCTTATCCTTCACTGCTGTTCAAAGGATTTTTTCCCATCTATTTTTTTTTCTTTATGCCTCTCTAAGAAGAAGTCTTTTTCCAATATCTGCATGTTCTTAAAGAAAAATATGATGAAGTTCAATGGCAGGTATATTTAGATTGAGAAATAGTCCATTAGAATTTCTACAAAGTGAAAGATAGAACATTTTTATCTATATGTACATATCTACATCCATATGTATATACTAATTAATTTCTGAGTAGTATGAATGTTTCTGGGTTTTTTATTTTTGTTTGTGTGAGGGAGATTAACATATATTTATAGAAAACATCAAGATTAATTATTGAAACATATATTAACCTTCTGGCTCTGTTTTTTAACTCCAGTGAGGAAAAAAGCATTCTTTTCCTGATGGTTCCATGTCTATCAGGATTCACAACCTCACAACCATGTTCTTACAGCTTTCTTCACTGGAAGTCTTCTAGTGCTCTGCATTTTATGGGAAATAACATGGACTTCTCCAGAAAGTCCCTGTCCTAATTTGTTGTAGCTAAATTCTATCCTAATCTGCTTTAACAGCAGGCTGACTAGCCAGCTCTCTTTTTCATATTTTCATCTCTTTTATCATTCAGTCCATGAAGCTGCTGCATTCTCAAATCTGACCCCAGAGACTCCAGTTACAATATCCTCACGTCCTTGGCAGCATCTCTCTGCACCTCCTTGGAATATTCTTAACATTAAAAATGATACCTCGTATCCCTGCCAACCAGGTACATAAAAATCAACAGTATTTAGCTTCCAATTTAAGATGTTCCAATTTAAATAATAAAATCATCTTTTCCCAAGGAATGGCAACATTGCAGTCTTTCCCTGCGCCTAGGACTTGAGTTAGCAGCTGGAATGCTGGAGTCAGCGTTTCATTCCATGAGAGTGAATAACATCAGATCTCCAGAGATTTCTTAGCTGACCTTCAAAACACAAAGTCTAGCTTCCAGCAAACTTAAAGTAAACATATTTCTCTAGAGATTAGGATCAAAGCACAAGAAAAACATTCTACTTCACTGCGTGGCCCTCGTACCATTACTTATTTATTGGAGCAAGGATAAGTGGTGCTGGGAGAGACGAGATTCACCTTTTTTGTTGCATTTTCTAACGGTAAAAGTAGTTCTCAAAGGTTACCCATACTTTTGCCAAAAGGTTTGCAAAAAATCTTAATTATTTGCACACCATTACTGCTTCATTCCCAAACATGGTCTTTTATGATGATTCATGGTCAAACTCTGAAGAATGTCTGAAGAAAATTTTGGGGCAACTTGAGCATTTTACTAGAGAAGCAGCCCAAGGACACTCAGGCTTTGACTCTGTTCTTGGGGGTACTTTTTTAAGTCCTCAAGCAACAACTCTCATCTGTAGAACAGGATTGATAGCACTTTGCTCCCATATCCATATAGGGGTTTAGGAGGACAATTATATTGCAATTCAGTAGTTCTGAAGTATTACAGCAGTGGGTCTTGTTTGTGCACACAGCCTGGGCTTCCTGGAACAGACTGACTTCCTGGGGGGAAAAAAGCAATAATCAAGAGAACTGCTTTTTAAAGAAAATTACTTATAATGCAGAGTTTTTGATAACTTAAAAACCAGATTGACATTCATTCGAATGAAAAACAGAGATGTTTCTACAGATATGGGACAGATGTTTCTACAGATATTTATTGGAGAGCTTTGTGCAACAAAAATGCTCTATAAGTAACAAAACTTTTCATGATTACCCTGTTTGGATTTTACTGTTGCCACTTTTAGGCCGAGATGAAACTCTGTCAGGAATCAGGAGTACTGATCCAGCAGGGAGGGCATCAGAAAGGTGGTTCTCTCAGGGTTATCCTCCGAGGCAATTCATTACTTTAATTCCCACTAAAAAAATAAATGAAAATCCTCTGAAACCCAGTTTCAAGCCTGTCCCGTGACCTTGACTGTGGAGCACAGTTGACCACAAATACTCCTTGATTGTGTCCTTAGACACCAGTTGATACTTCTTCCCCCGCAAAGAGCAAAATGCGCAAAACTTTACCTTGACTTTGGTCATCACTGTGATTGTGCATTAAATGCACTGAGCTCTGCCTGGTTTTATATGTCATGTTCTGTAAATGTACAAGCTGATGGATGTAATTTTCTCATATAAATGGGTTTATTTGTTGCACATTCAAATCTCTGTTTGATCTTAAGGAAATGGAAGTCCTGATTCAAACCCTGTTATATTATTTTACCAAGGATATCACATAAAACACATGAGAAATATTTTTAAGAAAGCATGTTTCCCACTGATCTGGGTTCCAGATTGTTTTATTTCCTTACTACACCCTGTCTTGGCTGACAGGGTGTAGTAATATTAAGGTTAGTAAGAAATGAAATATATCAATTCAACTCTAAAGATTTTCAGTTTACAGGAGGAACGAGTTTTCCAATCAAGTCATTACTGTTGGTCTGAAATTAGTATGACAACCTTGCTCCCTGCCCCCTTTCCACTGTTTTACTACTACACCTCCCAGAAGAGATTAATTAATAAATGCCTGACCTTATGCACTGGTGCCAGTGAAAACCTGCAGTAATTGGTTTTTTTCTCACAGCTCAAAAAACCATTTTGGTTTAGAGCTTACTAAAGCAAAAACCCAGAAAAAGCTGAACCATGTGTATAAGACAGTGAGTGCATAAAAACAAAGTATGAGGGTATAACTCTAAGTGGACTAGATGGAGGCTTTGTCATGGATAAGAACTCCCTCAAATCTTGTCCTTCTCTTTGTTCTTCCTTACTCTCAGGCTATGTATCTGGTTAAAAGAAATTAATTTGCCCTGTTATTCAAAGTGCAAAAATTTCAGCTGCCCACAGTCACTGATATGTAAATATTTTAGGAGACCTTCCCCAGTCGTTTTCAACTCCTCTAAAATTCATGATTGCTGGTGCTGGCTGCAGCTACACCCATTGAGTTTAATGAACAGTGCAACCCAACGTGCCCAGCAGATGTTTTTGGGGTTGCTTCACTGGGAACTTTTTGGTTTCTTCTTCCATCATTTCCAAGAATCAAGACCCAATTTTAGCAAAGTGATGATGATCCAACCAGCAATAAGACTGAAATAGGTCTTCATCTCCACAATCCTTAAAACACTCACTATTGCAGGTCTATAAGCAGCTGAGGTTTGGATGCTTGTCCAGCCTCTTTAGCCTGAAAAACTGAAGGATGGGAAATTCACACAACTGACTCTCAATAGATTTGTGGTATTTCCTGCACTTGTCTGGGACAGAAATATAAACTATTTCACATTATTTTGGTACTGCCAACGTGGAATCCAATATAGAAATAAAGAAATATGTAAGAAAAAACAATCTTTTCCAATAACAACAAGGAAAACCTTCTTTAAGTTTTGATTTTGTTTGACTTATTATTTACTTTATTTTTCTTAATATTTCACTCTATTGCTCTCCAGGGGTATTTGTGCGACCTTACAATGCCACCAAATATTAGCAGCAGAGTCAAGATATTGCAAAAAACAGTCATAAGTCAAGTCCCTTGTCTTCCTTCCATTGGGTCAAGTAGATGTGGGGGTATTTTGAAAAGAAAGGAAGGAGCAGAAGGACAGGAGTATCAAGAGAAAGTCAGGAACACACTACAAAGTTCCTGCCTCTTCTCTTTGGCCTTTTAACTCCTCAGTGGGTTTCATTTCTGAATTATTGCTTCTATCTCCATTACCCAATTTCTGGATGAGGTATATCTCAGAATCCAGTACATAATGCTTATAATGCCAGCAGTTTTATGTAGAGAATGTGAAGTTGGCTTCATTTTCAGGTGTCTGACCTGAAACAGTGTTAGAATAAGCTGAAGCAGCCCTCTTGCTCCCCATCATGTAGGTGATACAATTCACAGTATATGTTGTTAAAGGCTACCATTTTATTGTTGAACAAGCCAGCATTAAGAAATCCAGGGCACTGCAAATGACCAGGAAATGCCTGTCCAACTCTCACAAGTAATGCAGCATTATTAGTCTTTGAGCAAACATCAGGCACTGAATTGCCCAATTTTCCCATCTTTTGCAGAGCACGTGGAGGGCCCCGGCAGGATGACCAGCAGCCACATGGATTGCCATTTCTGCCTGCAGTCTCTCCGTGGCAGGAAATATGCACTAAGAGATGAGAATGCTTACTGTGTCCCGTGTTATGACAGCCTGTACGCCAACCCCTGCGAAGAGTGCAAGCAGCCCATAGAGTGCAGCTCCAAGGTAAAGATTTAGCTTGCACTTTTTGTTCCTTGTTAAATTATACACAAATCCAATTTCTTTAGTGGTAGATGTGATACCCACCCCTTTGCATATCCCTGTATCACTGAAGAGACTTGAGCATAGCTGTCGTACATTCACACACATCAGAGTGAAACAGTGCTATTTTCCCTGAATAGGAAAGCTCTGGGGTCAAAGATGAGGAAATCTGCACATGCATATACCCAAGCACACAGTAAGGCTGTGTGGACCTCAGCTGGGCTCCATCCTTCACCTCCAGCCACTCACTGGCTGCAGAGGCTGCACAGTGCTGGGGAAGTGATAGGGTGGGTGGTGTAATTCAGTGTATCAGGTTGATTGACATCTTGGAATTTCTGAGATGCGTTCATTGAAAAAATATTTTGAGTAAATTACTTTTACTGTAGGTGTTGACAAGCAGATGCCAAGCTGAGAAGACAACATGTTTATAGTTTTCATATTCTCTCTCTTTCTTTTGGAAATGAAAGGATTTTTTATTTCTGCTTAATTCCATGCTTATCTTGCTCATCTCACAGATGGTGTATTAGTGGTTGTGTTTCTGACCTTGTCTTTCCTTTCACCTCTCCATTTTTTACAATATTAATTAATAATTCAAGTTCCTCTGTGGTCTTTGACAGGATTTCTAGTAACCCATACTTCAATTTAGAGGACGTATACTTGACATTGAATTTTAAGGTCAAATGAAACCTATCAAAAAGCATTTGTTTTGCCAAGTCCAGTGTGTACTGGCCACCTTCTCCCCATGCTCTCTTTGCCTATGTTCCTTAGAAATAAAAGGACAGAAAGATATTAAAATAAACCTCTTGGAAGGCTTTCCCAGCCCAAGCACTTCAAGGGACATAGTCTGCATACAGGAATCATCCAAGGAAAATGCTGATTTGGATGAAGACACTCCTCAAAGTCTCAGCATTTCACCCACATTAATGTTGAACACGTAGCACCAGTCAGATTCACCAGAACACATGCTTTGAGTTCACTTAATTTCACCTTTAAAATTAAAAATTAAATCAGTGACAGGATTACTATTGTTGAAGATCATAAACAAAAAGCCATGTCTTTGGACTGAGTGGAAGGAAAAAATAGGAGAAAAAAAGCAGACGTGGTAAGAAAGGAGTGCACCTAGCTAGAGACATCTAGAAAAGTGGCACACAGAGATCTACAGCTGATTGTCTCAGCTCTCCCAGGGGGTTAGAGCTTGGGTTTTTTCCTCTACTCCTCACCCAGTCTTTTGCCTCGGGCTGCTCTGGGCTGACAGCCTAGTTCCTGCAAGGTTCAGGGTGCTAACTAAAGCAAATGAAAATGCTGAGTGCTCAGCACCTAATGAAACAAAGCATGGTATTTCTTTTATTTTTAGCTCTTTAAAAGGCAGGGACATAATCAAGGAGAACAATGAGATTGGATTTGTGCCCTTTTATGTTTCTTACTCATAAAAGACCCCTGGAAGAGTTTATTTTTTAAGCTGGGAAGGTTTTTTGGAGATGCATTTTTCCCTTGCTTTTCTAACTGTGGGAAATTAAATCTGCTGTTTGGTCTTTTTTTGAATTCTTAGTCAGGATGTCATACATATATATTGTTATCTCTTTCGTATACATATATATTGTTAGCTCTTTCATCCCTTAAGCCCACTGACTCTTAAACTTTTTTCTGTCAAATTTTCAGGAGGATTTATATCAGATGTAAACAAAAACAATGACTTTTTTTTTAATATTACTAATATTAACTTTGTTCTCAATGAGATTTTAATTGCTTGTTTTCTGACAGCTATTAGAATTATGTCATGTCAGCTGGAAGAAGAAATAGTAGCGTTGAAAATACATAAGGTTCACTTCAAATTCTGCAGAATATGAGCTTCCTCTCCAGTGGTCTGTGCACATTAAAAATGTTAATCACTTGTTTCTCCTTGAAAGACAACTGTAACATATACCGTGATTCTTCCAATAAAAACATACCTCTGTGTTACGTAAGGAAGGACATTCCGCCAAAGCAGCTCCCAATGGCCTCTGAAAGAGATCTACACAACAGTCACAATGTCACAACAGTGACATTGAGCACCTGCACCTTTCCTGAGCACACTTCTGGTTGGATCCGCCACTGCAATGCTCTTCCTTTTTCGTTTTAGTTCTGGAAGGAACTGAAGGATAAAAGCACTGTAAATAAATGCTCTCATTAACATGTGAGATTTCTGATTAAGCACTGTAAATAAATGTTTTCACTAACATGAACTTACTTTCTCCAAGGATCTGGCCTACAAAGGCCGCCACTGGCATGAGGGGTGCTTCAGGTGTGCCAAGTGCAGTCGCTCACTTGTGGAGAAACCATTTGCTGCCAAGGACGAGGTCTTGCTGTGTACTGAGTGCTACTCTGATGATTATTCATCCAAGTGTTTTCACTGCCAGAAGACCATTATGCCTGGTAAGACAACAGGGGTCCTTTGCTGAGAAATGGAACCACATTTTTAATGATACCCTCCTCCTGGAATAACCAAGCTACAAGGTCCTTGACTTTCAGAACAGCTTGGAGGTGACTACTCTTCCTTTGTGTGTAGCATTCTCCCAGCAGAGGAGAGAAGGCAGGCAGACACTTCTGATCTACCACTGAGAGGTCTTATGAATCCTTATAAAAATATTAAGAGTTCAATGTAGGGTAAAATATGTTCATGTGATGTCCTTGATTCCGTTGCAGTTCTTAGGAAGGCTATCCTGCTGTGAGCATAAGTAGACAAACTGAGCTATTGTAAGCAGAAGTGCCACATTAGACAAGTCATCTGCATGTTTTCCACATTGATCAGACCCTGTGCTTGTGTTCTTCATACAAGTGCTTTCACTCAGAAATATGTTTTGTTTAAATTGTCAAAACATGACAATTTGCTTTCAAATCATTAGCAGCATTTTTACTAAAATGAATACAAGTCCATTTTACAATATTGTCCATGTTTACAATAGGCTTACTTCCTGCCATTAGCACTCTTGAAAATTCTGCACTTTCCACTAAGCTGCTTCTCAGCTTTTGATTGTGTCTGTTCAGGACACACTCTAGACTTTTCATTTCTACCACATCAGTAAAGCTCATACAGCAGAGTATGACCCAAAAGCTGCCTCTTCACACGCATCTGAGAGAAGCCACAGCACCATTTGTTGCAAAAGGAAGCTGCTTGCTTAGGAAAGTGACTCCCTAGCTTTTGGAACAGAGAATGTCAGTAAATTTGGCAGTGACGTTAGAATTTTATTTTTCAGTATATCTTAATGCCAAACAGTAAGATCCAGGCTGTGCAAAATTAGTCTTACTATTGGTACTAGATTACTCAGGTTGTATTCAACCTGTAACACTAGTTTGTGTTTTTACAGTTTATTTCCTTTTCATTACAAGTAAAATCTGCATTAGTGGAAACAAATATTGTAAAAATACAGCTGTGTTCATTTAAAGAATTATAAACTACTTGAATTGTACATAGTTTTCAAAAATCTTGTCAAATAGGCGTACCTCCCTAGATGTGATCAAAAAAGTGCCAGAATACGCTCAGGTTTGCATTATTATCTTCTGGTGTAAATCCATGCTGTTTGTTTTGTCAGAGAGTCTAAATCCTTGCAGCAAGTGCCCGAAGGTGTGACAAACAGTGCAACAGAGGCATGGGAATGCCAGCCAGTCTCTGTATCATTAACTTCCTTCTCATCAGCTTGCTAGCTCTGTATTGAAAAGACCTAGTTGAGAAAGACAGTGAAATTGGCCTTCTGATCACTGGGATGAAGCTGCAAACCTTTTGTGTCTAAATACAATCAGTAGTTTCTCCACTGGCCCCACAGTTCAGGAAACAGGTGCAGTGGGATTAATCAGTTATAGCAGCAATCCTCTTCTTCATGTGGAAAGGATGAAAAGCGCCTTGCACATCTTTGTGCAGTCTTATGCTACCTACAGATAGAAGTTGAGGATGGAGATCCGCTGGAAAAGCTGCTCCCAGATATATGCACATATCTTGGACTTATGTTGCTATGTCAAGATAAGACGCCTGTACATAGTGATAAAAGCTCCGAGACTCCTCTGACAAACATTTAACTGAGCAACTTTCTGTCCTTGTGCTGTATCAATAGCATCTAGTTAAACATGATAAAAAGAATTGTTGGTCTAGGACAGAAATTGTGAGCTATAGGAGAAGGCAGCATAATGTGCTTTATCACAGAAAAAATATTTACTTTTAGTTGCTAATTTAAGCTGATTAAGATAAATAATGCATTTATAAGTGAAGGAGCCTTAGTTTAAGAAAGATAGAAGACAGGACAATAATAAATGTACTAAACATCCAGCAAGTTAATTTTTAATTTATAAAATTGTTGTGTACATGAACATTATCACTGAGTTGGCTGGTTTGAGAGAAATTGATCAATTCAAGCATAATCACAAAGAAACCCCAAAAGATTCATATAAGAACAGACTCTCAAAATCACAGCTTAGGAAAGTCAGCACATCTTTTGCCAGATGAATATATGACACTGAATGCGTTCTTGAAATTTGAAATGAATTCTTAGAAGCTCTATTAAATTGAAGATAACTGTTTTCTTGGGTAATCCAATGCTGAGCTAGAAGGTTCAAAACCAAGAGCATTCCCAACATTTAAAACTTATATTAAAAGGCTATATCTGAGAGGATTGTTTATTTTTGTTTTTTCAGGTTCACGTAAAATGGAATTTAAGGGAAGTTCCTGGCATGAATCCTGTTTTGTTTGCCAGTATTGTCAGCAACCATTGGGAACAAAACCATTAATCACCAAAGACAATGAGAATTACTGTGTGCCCTGTTTTGAGAAGCAATTTGCTCACCATTGCTATGCTTGCAAAAAGGTAATTAAACACATAATACAAAAAAATGCCCTAGTGAGGCAATATCTCATGGGAGAAAGGGCTGGATCATGTGAAATGTGTGGTGAACTAAGAGTAAGATCAGGATCTTCCCAATGACACTGGACACTGAAAGGCAACTGTGGCAGTGTCTGCTGTCCACTCTTGTTAATCTAAGATTGATTATATCTGAAATAATCTTATTTGCCAAAACAAATGCTTTGGGCTTCTTTAGTTATTGATTGTGATTTTTAGCAAAGGTTAAATGGAAAGTTATATAAAACCCTTCTTTCCTGAAAATCTCTGCTTTTGCCTTTGTAAACATACCTCTCTTTCCATCATTTTTCAGATGTATTCATATGCATAATTAGCCACCTGAACTGAGCAAATCATCCACAATCTTGGCTACTTTTTCTTGAGATGTATCAGGCAATTAGCAGGTCAAGTAACATTCAATTGTGATAACACTAGTCAGGAGTGTTATCCTGATGCAATATGTGATGATACCCTTGTGGGTACCAGAAAGCTTGATTTGATTTCTTTTTTCCCCCAAGCACAGATAAATCAATTCTTCCCTCCTTTGATTTCTCATGTTTTAGGATTTTCTCTTCTGGATGAAAATACTCAAAGCATCACACTATTCTAGTGTGATACTTACCTCTAGAGAAATGTTTTAAGCTGTTTTTTAGGCCAGAATTTTACTTATTCTTCAGTACCTGCATCACTCTGGAAGCTTTTTTTTTCCCCCCACTTTATCAAATAACTTATAATTCCCTGTAGTTATGTAATGATTACCTGTAAATCTCTACCTCTAACAAAAGCTTTTAATTTCAGGAAAATATGCTGCCTACTTTTTTCTTCAGTAGCTAAACTTTAGAAAGTACTTTTATATATCCCCAAGTCCCTACATCTAGACTTTAACTTGCATTAAATGAACACATGGCAATTATAGTAATTATGCTCAGTGTTTATTACAGGCATTGATATTAGCACCACCTACATGAAATAATCAGGATTTGCTTCTTAAATATTCTAGGAATGCAAATAGTCCCCCCACATAATAGCTAAAATAATTTTATTTCTGAATTTAGATTTTTAGATTTTAATGAAAAAGCAAACATAACCACAAAATAGCCCAAAACTAGAATGTGAAAGGCATTGGAAACTATTTAAATCTCTTTATTGCTTGACATGAGCCCATATTATTCTTGATTTTCCTGAAACTGTGTTCCCCAGGGAAATTTGATGGTACCACTATTTTTGCTTAAGTTTCTTCAAATTTTACTCCTCCTGTTCCAACATTATTCATTTATTCACTCATTCATCAATTCCCTGTCATGCATGTGACTTGATGGTAGAAACACTATCTTACAGCTCATCTTTATAGAAATTTCTCTGTACAGTCTCTCACAAATTCTGTGAAACCAGCTCTTTGCCACACATATGGGACCCACAGAACAACTGGAAACTTCCCTCTTCAGAAATAACCAGTGAAGAGCTGTGAATGTATTGCTGGCAAAGAGAAGCTGATGACGTTGATAAACCTGATTTTTTTTCTTCTTCTGACTGTGTAGCTCTCATTTCTGTTGTACTTCTGTTTCATTACTGTCTTTCTTATTTAAAATATTGTTGCACTAGAGAGACAGCAAAATCCTGGTTGGAGATTAACTATTATCTCAGCATCGGTTCTCTCGCCCACTGCCTATCACTGAGAATTTCTCTTCTGAGAGCATGCCTGATTATAAACACTTATCTACAGTGTAATAGAAAAATTTCATTTAAAGATAACATATTTATTACAAATTATGAGGTTGTATTGTGGTAGAAAATGGAAAATAACAAATCAGTAGCATATGGAATTCAACTGCAGATTAGTTAAATGGATAATCCAGATGAAAAAAGTTGATGTGACCACACTTTCTTCTCTTGTTCATGTTGGAAGAGAGAAAACAAGTGGAAGTACTTATGAAGGACTGGAAAATCCTTCATGATTCACACCTTTGTTTCTTTGCTCTGCCCTTGTTTGTCAATGCATTAGATTATAACTTCTGGAGGAGTGGCCTACCATGACCAGCCTTGGCATAAAGAGTGCTTTGTGTGTGCTGTGTGTAACACTCAGCTGTCTGGACAAAGATTCATTTCCAAAGATGACTACCCATACTGTGTTGACTGTTTCAGCAAATTTCATGCCAAGAAGTGTGCTGCTTGCAAGAAACCTATTGCAGGTGAGTCTCATCTTCTAGAGGGGACCAGACAGAAATGAATCATCAGTCTCCTCTCAAAGAAGACTTTCACTTTAGAAAAAAACCCATTAAAATTACTCCCATCATAATGAAAGACTGAAGGAGTTAACTATCAGAGAGACTCTCTCTGTGTCACATGTCCTGTGTCTTGCTAGGACATACTGATCACACATGTTCTCTAACAGTGAGGAGTGGTTTTATGTGCCCAAAGGCATTGCTTGATGTAGTGTTTTCTGTAGAAAATTCCTCCTTAAGAATATTTTAAAAGGTGCTTTTTTTTGCTCTTCCCAGGACAGTACACACAAGCCCCTCTGTGATTTCTTCAGTTTTGTTTTTAAATGCAAATGTGATCAAACTGAACACAGATTAACTGCCTGCTGGTAAGGCACACCTGTCAAATTAGAAAGCTTGCCAAATGCAGCAGAGCTCTATTTCATGAATCCTTGTATACTTATATATGATTTATAATTAGACATATATGTCACTGGTCTATGATAGCTGGAGTTTTCTGAGAGCATTTGCTGGTGTTCTGCACTTTAATCCTATGATGTGTGGATTCAGCTGTTGAAAAGTACTTCCTGATTCTTACAGGTGCATGCTGCATATGTCATTGGACAAAGAAGTAAATGAATACCCAATCCTATCTACATGATTTAAAAAATACCCAAACTACAAAACAACAGCAACAAAAAAAGCATCAAAACTATTCAAATTCCCCCAGTCTTCAAGATTTTATTTCAGATAATTCTGCTAGGAATCCCGTTCTCTGGTAATTTCCAAATGAATCCATCTTGAAGAAACTTAATTATGAGATTTCATTCAGAGTTGTATAGAAACTATACAAATATTGCAAATAACTTCCATGAGAGTTTGTTGGGAAGATCACCAAGCCTGAATGTACATTCTGATAAACCCACTGTGTTCAGATCTCATAATGGGATTTGCAAGCAGCTTGTGGCTTTGCTTGAAATATTTCCCACTGTTTAAATTTTAAAGATATTTTTCAATTCAGCCAAAAAAGAATATTTCACACTATGGATTTTTGTTCATTTTTCCGTTCGCTGTATGAATGACAACCTGATCACACATCAGAAAGTCATCTGTTGCATTACGGAACCATGTCCAGAAATACTGGATTCAGATCTTCTTTTTTCTTTTTCATACTCTCTTTCAGCTCTTGGAGGTGCCAAATACATCTCATTTGAGGAGCGCCAGTGGCACGGGGAATGTTTTAGCTGCACGAAATGCTCCATCTCCCTGGTGGGCCAGGAATTCCTCACTCAGCAGGATGACATCCTTTGCCACAAATGTGGCTCTGCTTCATAGTTCTGTGGAAAGCTGTACAGCTGCAGTATTCTCACTCTGTAGCAAGGTAGTTCATTGGTCTGCTGTAAGAAAACCAGATAGAAGGTACTAGAGTTATTCAGTTATTCAAGTAACTTTCCAACAGCAGTTTAATGCAGTCAGAGTTCTCAACTGTTTATAAACAAACATTAAACAAATGCCCCATACTGGTTAATAAAACAATGTAGAAAAGATTTCTATATATTTTAAGCCTAACTCAAGTATGTTTTCCTTGTAACACACTGCACTCTGCTGTTAGAAGCTTAAAAATTTATCTTTTATCACCTCTGAACCAAGAAGGATTGTGAAACATCTGTTTGGCATATGAATAATGATGAGGCATTAGCACTGATGCACAGATGCAGATCTTGGTACAGAAAGCTTGGAACAAGCATTTTTCTCTTGGATCATAACATTGAAGAAAACACCTTGTAAATACGATATTCTTTCATACTTTGGGCAAAAAAGATGCTGACAAAGCAGGCAGAAATTGTGAGCAGGAGATGCTTTCACATTGAGGAGTGCAGTCAGAAAGGCCCATTCCAAGGGCCAATTCAATGGGAAAAAGGACACTTCCCTTCCCTTACTGGGATTGCTACCTGAAGAAGTCACCCAAAACACTACAGCACAGATCCTTTCCCAAAACTGGGTAACTGTACTTAATTTTTTAGGCATAGCTGCTCTAGAACATAGATAAACCCATATTTTCAGCTACTGCAAGAGGTAAGGAATGACCAAGATTGAATAGTGCTGATGTACTTTTTCCCATAACGAATATGCCTTAAGACTTTGTTTCCACTGTTTTTGCTATACCTTCAATACAGGCCTAAAATATACTTTTTTATTAGTTGACTGAAGAGCCCACTCACAGTGGTCCATTTAACCTCGTACTTCATTCAAAACTGCTTTGCCAGCAACTGAAGCCCTGTTAAGGACCGTACCTGTTTGGTCTTTGATTCACAGTTCAGTCCTCTGCTTGTAAATTCCTGCTTGTGGACAGCAGGCTATCAACTCTCCAGAACTAATTCCTGATTCATTTCACCATTAGCCACATGTGTTTTTTAACAGTATGCCAAGAATTAGTAATTGTCATTGCAAGCCAGGCAGCTCTTGGTTGTAGTACAGGGCCTTAGTTTCCAAGTAGCCAGCTTTATATCTGCTCGCTGAGCTCCAGCACTCAAATATCTACTATTAAAGGTCATCCAGAACGGAGTTACAAACATCTATCTATCTGCCCCCTTCTTCCACAGTGTGTGTTGCAGTGGCCTGTTTCCTGTACTGGGCCATTGTGGATGCAGTAGTGATGTTAGGAATGGCAGGTTCTGCCCTGTCCAGCAGAGTCTGAGTCCTCAACTCAGATGTCTCTAAGTCATCCTTCTTCAGACTCTGACCTGGAGTGCGTAGAGTTATTTGGCTGACTTGAGTGCCCTTTATTCATATTGAAGACAGCCATTATTTTAGGTAGAAAAGTGGAAAAAAAGGAAGAATATGTGTGCATGGCTAAGCCAGAGCCAAAGAGCAGTGGCATAAAATCAATATGGATAATGACTGACCAATGAGTACATAGAAGTGTGTTGTCAGTCGATAAAATATTGATCTTTTGCTCTATGTGGTGTTAATTTTTGGTTTTCATTTTCTTCTTTCATGGCAGCTTTTATTGCAGTCTAGAGTTTGATTAGTTTATGTTTTTTCATTTTATCCCAGCTGCTTCCTTTTCTATTTACACATCTCCCATGGCTGACACAGGTTCTTGGTAAGGCTTAGATTCCCATAAATAGCAAATGCTTCATTGCCTTTATATATATAAATATATATATATACACACAAAACATAGTGGTTCACAGTTATGTATGATGTTCTAAAAATTTACACCGAGATATCAGAGATAAGTAAATGTTAATGGTCTTAAATTTTTAAATTAAAATGATGAATCACAATATTCAGGCTTGTCTGTGGGGTGTACATTTTGTTTCTTTGTGTGAAATTACATTCAGCACATCTCAAGAATGTAGTTTGGGCCCTTTATTCAGTCTCCTCTGAAGAATCATACATCTTAATTACAAATTGATGCAGGAATTACCAGGCAGCCTCCTAAGACATGAGAGAGTCACAGGTCAGACACACTGATCATGATAATCCCAGTCTTCCAGCCTTAACATTTAGGAAAATTAAATTCTTCTCTGACTCATCAACTAATTATATTTTTTAGAAATACCAACTGAATTATTTATTTCTTCTCCAGTAAATACAGTACAGTCAAACCTGACACTGATCATTTTCACTTCAGAAAAATAGTAAGAAATAAATGTGATTGCTATAAATAGAATAGAAGTTGTATCAGATACAAATTGTAATTTTCCTAGTGTCTGTCACCAGCTACCAATACCTAAGTATAAGTACAGTGATACTCTGGTGGTGGGCTGACCCTGGCTGGGCACCAGGTGCCCATGAAAGGCCCTCTGTCACTCCCCTCTGCAGTTGGACAGAGGAGAAGAAACACTACTCAAGGTTTGTGGGTGTAGGTAAGGAGAAGAGAGACATCTCTCAGCAATTACTGTGACAGCAGAACCGTCTTGACTTGGGAAAAAGAAATTTATTACCAATCAAATCAGAGTGAATAATGAGAAATAAAACAATATTTTAAAACCATTTTTTTCCCAACCCTCCTTTCTTTTCGGGCTTAACTTCACTTCTGAATTCTCTACCTGCTTCCCCTCCAGTGATGCAGGGGAACAGGAAATGGGGGCTGTGGTCAGTTCATCACACATTGCGTCTGTTGTTCCTTCCTCCTCAGCAGGAGAGCTCCTCACGCTCTTTCTCTGCCGCAGCATTGGAGGGAATGCCACGGGAGACAGTCCTCCATGAACTGCTCCAATTGGAGCGCCTCCCACAGGCTACAGTTCTTCAAACACTGCTCCTGTGTGGGATCCCTCACATGGAGTGCATCCCTTCAGCAAGAGACTGCTCCAGTGGGTCTCCCATGGGGTCACAAGTCCTGCCAGCAAACCTGCTCCAGTGTGGGCTCCTCTCTCCACAGGTCTACAAGCCCTGCCAGGAGTCTGCTCCAGCACAGGCTCCCCACAGGGTCACAGTCTCCTTCGGGCACCATGTCTCTGGCATGGGATTCTCCAGGGGCAGAAGGCAGATACCAGCTCCACCATGGACCTCCATGTGTTGCAGGGGAGTCTGCTCTGGCACCTGGAGCATCTCCTCCCCCTTCATCTTCACTGACCTTGGTGACCTTGGTGTCTCTCACATGTTCTCACTCTTCTCTTTGGCTGCTGTTTCCACAGCCCTTCTCCTTCCTCCCCTCCCCACCCTTCTCCAATCTGTTATCCCAGAGGCTCTGCCACCATCCCTGATGGGCTCAGCTGTGGCCAGCAGTGGGTCCAACCTGCAGCCAGCTGGCACTGGCTCTGTCAGACACGGAGGAATCTTCCAGCAACTTCTCACACAAGGCTCTCCTGGAGCCTCTTGCTACCAAAACCTGCTCACACAAGCCCAAGGGAACTCTGCACAGTTTGGTCTTTTGTACTTTTTGTAGATGTACCCAACTTGAAAAGGTGCAGAGAAGGGCAGCAGGAGGAACGGTGTGTCTCTGTGGAGGACTGCAGATCATGAAGGGGATAGGTGGCTACTCTAAGTCAAGAGACTACATTTGGTTCCAGAACAACAACAACTAAACTCCTCAGCACTGGAAACTGGAAATTAGGAGGTGATGTCTGCTGCTTTCCAGAACAAAGAGGGAAACAGCCATGTGGGCAGTTTTAAAGTGATGCCTGATCGGTGTGTGTTAAATGTCATATAGAACATGATTGCCTGGTGTAGAAAAGCAATGAGAAAAAAATCAACCTGATTATCAGCTTCAGTCTGTGTTGCTAACATTGGATTTACTGCAGGATGACCAGGACACAGACTCCAGCACAATTCGATTTTCTTTAATAAACTTTAGAGGATGGAAAATTTGAGATATTTATTTTAAAGTAAATTTTTAAATGTCATATGTCTTTCTTTAACATTGTACTGTTTAATTTAAAAATATATCTAGTTCTTCCCGGTGTATGTAGCAGCCCAGCTCTAAGATAATCACATTGCTTTTGTTACAATCAAGCTAAATTACCCTGAGGTGATGTCTCTAGTGCCCTGGTCACATCTCTGCTGTACTTATAGCTATCCCAGGGGACCAGAAGAGAGGCTGCCTTTTGGGATTAACTAGGAGTCAATAGGGACCCTATTACCTCCTTCAACATTTCAGGTTTAAGTTCCTCAGCCATTGCCTGATTGTCAGAGAACTCTCCAAGACAAATGTGCTTAAAATAGAGACAAGCCTTGAGGCATTGTTATCTAGTGACCCTTCTCTATCCATATTTCTGAATGTCACATTTTACTCTGAGGCAAGGTCATATTATGAGAGCAAGGTATCAGCCTTTTCCTGGAAAATTACTTTTAAAATCCAGGCAAGTTTTTGGTAATTGTTGTGGCAGGCAACACAGAGCTGTAGTAATGTTGGAACCCAGGACCACTTCTGCATTTTCCAAACAAAGGCGTGCACTCCAAAGTCATGGCTTATGTCTGTGATGAAGCCCGGTTGTTTTTCATTCTCTAACCTTGTGCCTTAGTTCTCCAGAGAGAAAGTCTGTGGGCCTAGACTGGGGAAGAGCCAGGACATAGCCTGGCCATGTCAGTGAAGTGGATGTCACCAAAGTTTTTCTGCAGTATCTCAGCACATGCAAGTGCAGCTGGCTCTTGTACTCTGCCAGTGGACAGGTACCAGGTTTCTTCATGCTGACCATGGCTCAGTGCTACCAGAGGAGCTTTATCAAGGGGATGGTGAGGTTTTGCAAGGAATTCTAAACTTGTGGTTTCAAACACTTCCTGGGCCAGGCCTGTCACAAGAAGGGCTGATGCGGGGTGTCTGTGGGTGTGAACATGTTCAGCCCCAATGAATTGACCAGCACTTTCAGCACCTGCTCCAAGGTTTTATGAATCTCACTTGATTCACAGAATGGGTGTAAAGCACTGTATTGTATTTTAGAAAGTAAAAACTGTGATTTTTATGCAATGACAAATAACAGTAGGGGAAGGAAAATAATGTTAAATGACTGCCGAAGTGGAATCTGAGAGATCATTTCTGTAAACAAAAAAGTTGTCTGGAATCCAAATGTATAGCCAGAATAAACTTGTTTATCAATCAAGCAGGAAAGCTGCAATAAATCCTCTACATTCTCATTAATAATATCTCAAAGAAAACATGTGTACGTGCATCCATGCTCATTCACCCTGGAACTGCCAAAGCTTGAATGGCCTGAGTCATGGGAAACTTGGCAATTTAAACCAAAGTACAAAATACCTAGCATGGCTATAGACTACTACAACCACAAAGTTTCAGTTGATCGTTTTCTAAAGTACCATTATCTTGAACAGAAGTACCAGGTACAAGTTGTTCAATACAATAGATAAAAGTGCCAGGTATGAGTTGTTCAACACAAGAGATAAGTGCTTTGGAGGACAGACATGTTTGCGCTCAGGGACACTGGTATGTTATCCAAATGGCAATACACAGCTGCAGTGGAGGATCTAGAGATACCAGCTTTGGCCTGGATCATTAGGCTTCTCTCAGTTTGTTTGCAAGAATATTTTTCCAATAGCATCCACTTAAACACTTCTGTAGGCTTTCATCTGCATTTTTTACCCAAATCCTTACTGGAGCTTCTTGAAAATGAGGCCAGACATAAGCACAGTCGCACAGACCTGCACAATGCCCATAAGAACCTAGATTTTCTCAGTGTAAACGAATTCCATGTCAGAAGAACCATTGCACAGCACTATATCCAAGCTAATAAACCTTATCTCTGTCTTCAATATAATTCAATATCTGATTTTATTAACTTGATCCTCTGCTGTACTTCTTTTACTGTCCTCTCCAGTAAGATATTCAAGACTGTAGGCACTCACCTAATTCACTGCAGGTTTTTCATAGCACCAACTGAAATGTAAGTCATTGAATACAAGAAGCTGTACTATCACCACATCCCTGAAAAACAGGAGCCATGAATCCCTTTCATGCACGATGTGTGTGAGACTTTGAGAACAAATCACATTAAAACAAACAAAAAACAACCCCACTCACCTCTTTTCTGTACCCTGGGCACAGATACAAAGGCACGAAAACACTCAGATAAGATCGCTTATAGAGCAAGCAAAGGAGCATGGCCTCAGATGTTTCAAGAACTGTCAGGCAGAAGATTACCTACCAAAATCAGGAAACAACTGAGCAAGTTTTTGGGGGTTGAGATGTTTCACTCCAGTGTATCAGTGCTCTGTTAAGTCACTTCTTAGCTCACACCCAGCACTTCATGTCCTAACTGTCCTCAAGGGCATTCTCACAATTTCCACTTGTAACCAGGAGAGCAGACCACTGCAAAAGGATCTGAGTCTGGCACAATGACTCAGCCTCAAGAATCTCATGAGTGACTTTTTCAACAGAGGACAGGCCCAGCTGGAGGTAACAAAAGTCCCACCAGCCTTAGATAATTTCTCACATTTAAAAGCCAATGCTCGTCTTAAGAGTACTTTCATAGCAAAGACATACTTCACGTAGGTATATCCCAATTGTTCCTGGATGAAAGTCCTCATTTAACATCTTTGTTTTCACCTTAGATTTTGGAATAGCTCTTGCTAGACCTAGTATCAAATAAATAAATAAAATCTCTTCCATCCAAGCCCAACTTGCCTGGATTACAAAAATTCAAACTGCAGTGTAAAGTAATGCAAACAGTTTATCCAGTTCTGCTGAATTGCATTTTTTGTTGTTGTTTCCCAAAGTAAAAAAAATACTACTTATTTCTTGAGAACAAGATTTTGATTTATAGAAAAAGCAAATCAAGCTCTTAGTCAAACATTTTCATTGGAAGGACAGCAATCTGAGTAGAAATTTATGGCTATGAATGCAGATGACCGTAAAAGGCTACTAACATGAAGAATTTCTCACAATAGCCATCTTATTCCCTGTTAGCTTGATTCTTTTTTAAATGCTACAGAATTCTTATTGTAATCTTAACTCTCAACTCACTGGAAAGTAAACCCCCCCTGACTGACTGGGGGGGCAATGTCTGTGATTGGTTACCAAGGTCTTTGATTCAGGGTATGTTTCCACTTGCCCATAAAATACTGTCAGTGTTAAACACTTTGTGCTGAGCCCTGTACCAGACTTTCTCAGGCCATGTCCTGCTTTCTTCTTCGCGTTTTTGCTTTTCATCCTCAGAAGATTTCAGTCAAAACCATCTTAACTTTCACCAAAAAAACCACAGGAAAAATGCAATCTTTCCCCAATACTAAAGAAGCCTGAACCTTTTCTTTGAAGAGTTCAGGTGCTTCACTTGATTGTGGCTCGGGAACCTAATTAAAAACATAAAAGAAAAATTTCTTTCATGGAGGTGTCTCCTGCCAAAAAATCCAGTTGTCCCAGTTGTATCTCTTCTGCATTAAGGAACTGCACTTGCCCATTTTCCAAGGCAAATATGGGGTCCAGTTACTATGTGACAGTCACTTTGTAAGCATTTGAGGATGGGTACATGTCTCAGTTTCTACCGTGAAGGAATCTAGTTAGACACCTGTGAGAAGTGATCCACTAAAGCACTGCCACATCAGGCTGCTGGTGACCAACCTGATGAGGTCAGCCTCTAAGCTGAGCTCGCAGTTCTGTCATTAAAATAGTGTCCAGCATGGAGCCACACAGGAAGCAGTGCTGGGAGTCCCAGCGAGCATGGCCACCAGGAATGTGAAAAACTCACTCCTTTATCCAGTTTGAATTGAAGATTTGAGCTTCCTTAAGAAACTGTCCTGTCCTGAGCGCTGGTTATTTGTGCTTTCTGAAATCAAGACAAGTACCACAGCTCTTTCTGAAGAAAATTTCCTATTCCATAGAAGAATTAAACATTCTACCATATACAATGTGAGAAGACCTCTACCATACATAATCGTGTTGCTCAGCTGGGAAATCTGGAATATTCAATTCCAGCTGCAGCAGATGACAATTCTCTATGTGACTGTATCTACCAACCCCAAGAATCAGACATGAATTAGTTGGGATGCAATTTTCCAGGGGAAAGGCTGCTTCTGCAGACATTCATACACTAGGGTGGGGGCATTTTTAACTTCTGTCCTCTCAAGGCTGCACTATGGACATCATGGTATGGATTTAGCTGAGAAAACCTCTCCAAAAAAACATAGAAGATGTTTCAGCATAGTGGCACACAGCCATGGTTATCCAGTACTATTTGCTGTAATACTCTGAGCATTTTACTTTATTTTCTCAGAATAGTAAACAAGGGAAGCAAGAAATTTAGCTCATTCATAGATACTATCAATAACACCATGGTTTCAAATGCCAGTCCTGATGGGAACTGTCTCTCTCCTGAGCAGCAGGAGAGGGGAGAGTTTGCAGAGATGCTGCTGGACTCCCAGAGGCTGGGACAATAACAGGACAAGGGGTGGTGGGTCCCTTGAAAGGGGTAGAAGGTTGTCATGACCTACCTGTGACAAAAGGACCTGAGAGCTCCTTTTAGACCAAGTTCCCATGTGCACTCTGGAGGTGGAGAATCATACATTTTATCAGACAATTGGGAAACCTTTCAAACATACTTACTTTCTGCTTCTCATTCTACGCAGCCAGATGGGAATTTAAAAATTATATAGAATGAAAATTCTCAAGAAAAACACTCAATTGTCCTGTTCCAGGAGGAATTGATGGGTAGAAAAGGATTATTTTACTCTGTTGAATGATTGGATAAAAGAGACTGTCTTTACTAAAGTCCCTGATGGATACTAAAGGGGATAGAACTAGTAATAGTTGGATGAAAGCTTCCCAAATACAAGGATGTGGTGTAAGCAACAAAAGAAGGATGTATTAATGAAAAAATAAATGCAGCAATAGCTATCAGAATGAGACAGAAAATAAATAAATAGGTCTGTTGCAGCTAGCTACAGGTTTATTTATGAGAATAATGCCTTTAAGTATTGAACCAAAAGCATAGGTGCAATTCCTCTGAATATCAAATATTAAACATGCAGAACACATTCTAAGAACGACAAGCATAGCAACAGAAAAGTGGAAGGAAGCAAATGAAATATAGGAAAATAATAATAATGCATCAATCAGTATTGACAGCAGAACTTTCTTATTTTAAAATTATGTAGCAATTTACTCATGGAAAGATGATGTCAAATCTAAAGACTTTCCACATGAATCAGTAATCTTTAGCAAAAACCCAAACAAACCATAAAAAAAAAAAAAAACAAAAAAAAAAACAAAAAAACCACAAGAAAAGTCTATTGTATTGTTAGAACAGTCTGCAGCTGGGTGAAAAGTTAATAAAGTGCCATGACAATTTAAATGCATTTCTCCTTATAAATAATTTATATATTTTCAGCATACTTAGTATTTCTACCACTTAGGCCACATGTAGTCGAGTCTGTGTAAAAGCCTATTATTATAATCCATGCTAGGTGAGATTATTTTTACCTGATGAAAACATTTTGTGTTACCACACAGATTTCCTTATCTTGTTAACTGGAGAAACAGTAAATGTGTGCACATATTTATTTCTCACTTGTTCCATAGCCTCCATCAACAAAACAAGGGAATTTTTTTTGTTGAAGTGAATCTATGAAAAGCAAATCCTTCAAGGCTGTTTTTTGTCCTGTCCAGCTTAATTAGGACAATATTTTTAAAACAGTTTTGCTACCCTATCTTACGGCCACTCTCCCAGTTAGAAACTCAGTCCTGTGTGACATGGAAAACAGCAGAAAAGTTGGTTTTGCACTATGGAATTTGGAAGAGCTGGTTTCTTCATTCAGATATGGAAGATCTCAGTCAGACAGCAATAAGCCTGCCTTACCTCACTGCACATAAGAAAGGCTCATCAGGACACAAGCAGCTTGAACAGCTTCTCTGCGCTTACACAGCACCCAGAGAAGCATGAAAGTTGGTAGGACAGCCACTTTTAATCCAGCTTTGTAATCCATCCTCTGCTGTGCTCAAACGAGTCTATGATAAATTATTTACCACTGCAGTGACAGGTGTAGTCTGTCACACAGTATGTGCCAGCCACATGAGATGGCTCAGAGATAAGACACCCACCCTGACCTCCTCAGATGAAGCTCACACAGCAGCCCCCCCCTACCCTCCTGCACATCAGACTGGTGCTGAACAAGCCTTCCAGAGTGTATTCTCCAGTGAACTCCAAATCCTGAGCTGTCAGGTCATGAAAGAGAGGTGGCAGTTCTGACAGGTTTAATGAAAAACCAGCGCAAGTGCCTTTTACGCTCAGCCCTCTGGAATGACCGGAAACTCAACTTTCAGCATGAAGAAGCAGCTCATTTGCCATTATCCTTTAGAAATGCAAAACTTTCTAAAGAAAGCTGTTGAAAGGATGGTCTATCAGAATTGGTTAAACATCACCTGCAGTGCAGTACTTTTCTTTCCCACCACAGGAATCTGTCATTCATGTGTCACTCAGGTCAGCCATGGTACTTCTCACAAAGGGTTCTTCATAGAGCCCATCATTTATACCCAGACAACTGCAAGAAATTCTCACTGAGTTCATTAAGTTCATCACAAAACACATTCCACTTTCTTGGAAAGAAGAAGTTCAAAGTTCATACCTTTGCCATTTCTACATTTGGTTGAAAGTCATCCCTTGCAAAATGTAGTAGCTAAGTGTCACTACAGATTCAATGGCAAGAATAGAGAAGGAGAGAGGCTTTCTGTCAGAGAAAGTCCATCACCCCCAGAGCATCTGTAATTAGCCAGTAAAATGCCATGACAGGTTTACTGCATGAGATTGTGTGGAGAAAAACTACAATATTTCTCACTTCCCTACCGACTGTCAATCCAGCCAGTGGTTTATCACAGGTATCGATAATACTTGGTGAGTAACATTCAGCATCTCTAGTGACAAAATCAAAGATAAATCTATCCTGAGTCAGGAGCTCTGGCTCTGCCTGGAGCTAAGGTCTTGCTAATACTGACTAGGAGTACATCTCCTCTTCAAGCATGAACTCTCACTGACAGTCTGTCAGCACATCTAAGATCTGGTTGCGTGTTCTGCTTGTAAAGGAAAAAATACAGTTGGAGACTGTCTCCAAAAGCTGTGGATTTGTGGCCTTGTGATGAGAACTACTCAAGATCAAGAGAATTTCTATATTAGGCCTGTCAGTACTGGCTGGCCAGTTTGGGGTTGTTTCTGAAGATCATCAGCAGCAAATGCTCATGAATCAGTTTACCACCCAGAATTAGGAGAGAAAATACTTCATTAGGACCATCATAAGAGAGAAGATGGAGGCTTTTCTGACACTGATGCATTTAGAATTGGAATTATATTCATACAATTATTTAACTTTGATTTTTCTTTTATTCACATCTGAAACATTAGGCTTTTATTTTTAAATTCCAGAAGCACAAATCTTTATTTAATGATTTGGCAGTTTTTCACCACTTTACAGTGCTTTAGAAACATTAACCACATTTTAAAGGTACGGAATAGCAGCTAAATAAAATGATTGATGTATTTAGAGTCATGGGCAGTTGGGAAGCAGGGGAAAATGGGCACGTACCTGCAGTTCTTTATTCTGGGGTGAAACAGAAATCTCACCATCATAAAAACCTCAGCAAGCAAGATAAACAAAGCCAAAATCTTTAGAAGCACAGTGGGAATAAAGCAACATGTAAAAATACAGTTCATTTAACCATGTAGACACATTTTGAGACATTAGAACCGGTATTGCTTAACTTTGCTAATGACCCAAGTAGCAGGAGAGAAAGTACCCCAGGAGGCTCTGGACCACATGCAATTGGAGGGGGTAATTCACATGCTAGATGGCTGGATTGCCATCCAGAGAGCCCAGAGGAGCTGGGGACATTGGCCAACAGGAACCTGATGAAATCAAATTATGGGAATGCAGAATAGACCAGAACAATCCCACGCACCAGTAGGGGCTGAACTGCAAACTGCGGTTTGTAGAAAAAGATCTGGGGGCCAGGCAGACATCAAGCTGGACATGAGCCATCAATACACACTTGCAGAATAGGAGGCCAAACACATTTTGGACTGCATTAGAAAGACTACTGCCAGCTGGTGATGGGGTATGATGCTTGCCCTCACTTCAGCACTGGTGATGCTGCATCCACAGCCCTGTGTCCAGTTTTGGGCTTCCCAGTCCAAGAGAGACCACGCTATTCTGGAATGGATGGGTCAATATCCCATTCTTATTTCTGAAACAGACACTAGAAATGAAGACACTTGGAACAGCATGGAAAAATTCCTTCAATTCCTTCCCCCTACATAAATAAAAAAGTTACTATATCACATAATGGAATTAATAGTCTAAGGTAGAAAGCATAGAAAATGTAATTTTAACCAGTGTTCTCCAGAACCTCCTCTTTATGTTCTCTTCTGTTTCTCAAACTCACGTTGCTATAGGAAAGCTTTGACAAACCAGTGACTATCACACAACATTCTGCTTACAGATAGGATGAATCATTTCCTCCAGCAGCTCATTCCAGATACATCTCAGAGGCAACAGCCTCCCACCACTGATACTTAATTAGGTCAGCTTGGGGCTGATTCTTTCATGAGAATGCACTGAGAGAGGCAGGAGCAGTACAGGGCCCTCAACAAGCTGAGAACAAGGCCCACGATTAGAGAAATGGCTTCTGTGTTGTCAGCCCTGCTGCATTCAGTTTGCTGCCAGACAGCCTGACTCTGACCCAGATTAATCATTGTACATGTGCACGTGGTCATGCACAGCAAGTGTGAATGTGCAGCAGCTGTCTGGTGACCCTCTTTGGCAGATGGCATTAGCCCTCACAGGCTGATGCATTGCATTCCCATATTTTTTGAAATATATTGCTCCTGTAGATGTTGGTGAAGCATGTCAGGTGCCATTCAGTACAGACACACATTGAAATTCACTGGGTTAAAATTGCTTGAACATCTATGACTTCTAAACAAGACCATGAAAACTGCTTCTGTGCTGAACATAATCCACAGTCTCTCATTACAAAGTGCTTAAATATGGGCAATGTAGAGTTCCTATGTTTTCAAGAGCCACTTCTGCAAATCTAAATCAGTCAACATGATCTAACACCATATTTGTGACCTTTTATAATAAAAATATCCTTAACACGATTGATAAAGCAGAAGTGATGCCATTTGGTGCCCATTAATATGGACATTCCTTTCTTCCATGATTAAACTTTTCTAGTTAATTTCTATCAGTGTATAAGGCTTATCCTTGCCATTCATCTATACAGTGAAAACCTTACCCTGAATGGGACCTCAAGCTTGTGTTCCAACATCTTTAAAATAACCTTTCACACAGTGATTCAGCAAGGCAACGTAACTTTCCAGATTTATTTGATCTGTATCTTTGGAGCAAACAGTTAAGCTGCCTGTCTCAGAAAGAAAATAAAGCACTTGAACTCTTGCCTTGGTCCTATTTTAGAGTTCTGTTTGCATGTTTGTTTTAGCATCTTCTGGGAACACTCTGTCTCCTCAAGGGCTATTCTACCAACATAGAAACACAATTTGATTGAGATTTTTTCCCATAGGCTTTGTCAACTTGATTTTGTCTTAAATATGCAAAACACAAGGATATAAATTATGCTTGGCATGATAAACATATATGGCCATAAATAGAAAATCACAGCAACAGTTATATGTGAATACAGTATTCGGCTGCAAAATAGAATATCAGGGAGAGATTTTTATAGAAAAGCTGAAAGATGACCAGTTTCTGCCTCACAAATAATTTTCTCCAAACTACCTAAATACCTGTGAGACATAATAGCTAAGTGCAAGATCACATTTTTATGGATTTCTCACTTCTGTGTGTTTGAGTGATAATCATGCCTCATTGAACTCAATGGTATTTTGCCTTCTTAAATTACTGCTACAGGAAAGCAAAGGGAGCAGTTCTTTGGGTTTCAATAATCTAATCGATAGCCTGAAAGTCAATTTAAAGCAATTTCAGTGAGCTGTGGCATTATAGTCATATCAGAGTACTTTACAGCATGAAAAAATATTGTCTTTATTGACGTGAACACAGCAACTGTCTGCCAGAATTAGAATCATTGTTCTGCATACATTAACATATTTGTCACATTGCAGAATAATGTAAAAACTTGCTGTAGAGTGAGTCAGTTGCACAAACACGTGGGAGAAATCAATTTATTACCAAAGGCTTAAACTTCAGTCAAGAGGCTGCTTGTGACAACCAAAATGGGGCAGAAGTACAATAGGATTGACTGAAGAATGGGGCAAGCCATAAAGTAAATAATTTTGGACCGCTGTGGCATGTTTACATTGGATGTTCTCAGTTACCATCCCTGGGATAATCTCAGTTGTAGCCAGTCTGTCAATAATACGAGACGTTTTCTTTGCAGCTATGCCAGGCTTGGAGGCTGATCTTCTGCACCAACCCAGAATGTCAATACTGCACTGACACTACTGCACCAGAAATTATGGAGTTTTTACCACTTGTTTTCTCACTGCTGAACAGCACTTACTAATGCTAATTCTGGAGCAATAAAAAAAAATTAAAAGGAGAAAACAGTTTGAAAATCATAGAATCACAGAATATTCTGAATTGGAAGGGAATCATGGGGATTTTCAAAGTCCAGCTCCTGGCCCTGCACAGGACAGCCACAAGAATCACACCATGTGCTTTGGAGCACTGTTCAAATGCTTCTTGAACTCTGACAAGCTGGTGCTGTGACCACTTTCCTGGGGAGCCTGTTCCAGGGCCCAACCACCCTCTGGGTGAAGAAGATTTTCCTGATATCCAACCTAAACCTCTCCTGACACAGCTTCAGGCCATTCCCTGGGCTCCTGTCACTGGTAACCACAGAGAAGAGAGCAGTGCCTGCCCCTCCTCTTTCCAATATGAGGGAAAACTGAAAACTGCAGTGACATCTGCCCTCAGTCTCCTCTTCTCCAGGCTGAACAATGGGTGGGGTGGCAGCACACCCAAGGGAAAAACAAGTCAGAGTAGCAGCTGCCGTTGTAAGTTTTGGGGAAGAAGAAGAAGAAAAAGGAGGTTTGAAGCATAAACAGCTCTTTTAAACAGTCACCTAGATCTAAATATAGCAAAAATATGTAAAGTACAAGTAGCAAAAAACGAGCATCCCAGAATACAACACATCTTAGGCCTGTATGAACAACAACAAGAACAATAACATCCCAAGTAATAAAAACCAATTTAGTAAATATATTTGTGTTAAGACTTTTTTTTTTAAAAACAAATATCCTAGACATAGGAGAAATTCTGTGGTAAAAAATCTGTTGATATAACAACATTGCAAGGGATTTAGACCCAGCACATGAGCTTCAATTTGGCTTACCAGCAAATAGGCTCGTCTTCCCTCCTGTTTTACTAGATAAGACAATATGAGTGAAAGACCCTTGCTTCTTCACCTACTTACTCTCTTGGTGGAAATAAGCCAGTCACACTTCTCTTACCTTCGTAGGTCTGAGGACTGAAGCAGATAACAAAAACAGCTGTTCTCCATTCCTCTCTTCTCGCAGTTTTTTCCTGGGAGAGCATCTAATTAAGTTTTGCTTGGATGCAGTTTAGGTGGTATTGAGTAAACAAACCCATATATTTACTAAAGCAAAAGAAAATTCCCATTGTCTGGCTGGATCCTACTGCTTAAACCACAGCCTGGAGCCACTGCTATACCCCATGTAAGACTGCAGGGAAATAGACCTCTGAGGCCTGGTGGATGATGGAACTAACACTAAGTACCTATGCTTAGCCAAAAAAACCACAATATACTGGAAAAGTAGATAAGAAAAACGGAGTCTTGGACCTGAGAACTCACTAAAGGGAAGGTGACTACATCGAAAAAAAAAGCAGAAAAGCTCTGAAGCAGACAATAGAACATGCTCTAGCTGAAAGTCATCAGTTTATTGCTAATACAGTGGGAATGGCCTTTTCTAGAGCCAATGCAACCATTCCACAATTTGGTATCTAGAAATCTGGCATTCTCATTAAGAAGAAGAAAGATTAACTAAAGAAAAAAACCTGTTGCAGTGCAATAATATTTTATCTTAAAATCTGAGGTGTGTGTTTTCCCCCTTCAAAGTCTCATGTAGTTTAGTATTTTTCAGCATGCAGAGAAAAAACAAAAAACCCCAAAATATCAGATAATTGTTACAATAAGAAAATAATAATGATTGAAAAATGATGACTACTCTCTGAAAATTGTAAAGTAAGTTTAATACAATCAAGGAGAAAAAGGTATAAGACAAGAATAACCAAGCTCCAGGCAAGACTCACAGAGGCAATTGATGTTCAGTTCACACCAAAATTAATGAAAGCCATTTTAAAGCCAGTTAATCAAAGAATTTTACCTTTTAACCTACAATGACATTTATCCTAATTTAATAAAGGAGTTCTATTATAAAGTTCCTAATGAAAGATGCAACAAAATGCCACAATAAAATGATATTTGAAATACACCTGAAATAAAACGAAAAATAATTCTTCATGTTCTTCTCTATATGAGAACATTTGTTCCTATGAATAATTGTTTCCAAGTTTCTTAACTGTATTCTAATTCTGGACTGGGGACAATATCATTACAACCCTGTCCCAAATACAATTAATTTGGGACAAAAAAAACCGAGGCTTTTGCTGTCACTACTTTTCTAGGGAGACATTTAAATAGAACATAAAACCTCATTTCAGTCAAACAAGATATTCTGTACCTTATTCAGCTCTACTAAACAAATACACACTCGTCCAGAATGTATGAGCTTCCTAAAACATTCAGACAAATTCAAGAGCAATACAGCTGAATTATACCAAATGCAGCAGACTACACTGAATACTTTCATACTAAAGCCTTACAGCTCTGATTATCCACCAAAGTTCTCTGTCTCTCCTCCTACACCTTCCTCCAGCCTCAACTGAATTGCTCCCAGGTGTTCTTAAGCTTCCTGTATCTTTCCATATCTAACTATCCCTCGCTCCTCCTGCATCTTCTTGCAATGCTCTCCAAGCCATGTGGAACCCAGCTTCCAAATGGGTGTTAAGAATCTTCAGAGTTAGCTGAATCCAACACATGTGAAGCATTCATTTGCCAAATTATTTTCTCTGTTAAACTGGCTGTGCAACAAGAAATCCCATTTTGGAAGCTGGTTTGTAAAGGTGCATTGTTTTTCAAGTTCAGTGTTGTGAGTGACTGAGGGCTTAATATCTGTATCTGATTATGGAGTTCTACTTCCCCACTTCAGCTTTTCTCAAGAAATTTACTAGGACTCCAGGCAGGTTTGTGTACACACAAGCAATTTCAAAAGCCGATGAAAGTTTTTGGGGAAAGGAGTGAAACTGCAGCCATTTCTGACAGCAGTGGTTTCAAAATGCCTTTTCCCTCACTGATCTTTCTGTCAATTTGCCAAGGAACTTTAAAAAAATGTAAATTTATGAAGTATGTTCAATGTCAAAGAGTCCAAAATTTTAAGACCTCAGTCATGAGATTAAAAATAGTTAAAAGCAACAGGAAGAACTAAAAGATCTTTTTTGTTACTACTGTAGCTTTTGTTAGTATTCAGCTTTCAAGGTCTCCAGTAGTTTGATTCCAGTTGGTAGGACACTTGTCTATAGCACAGAGAAGCTGAAATGTGTCTTATCTTTTTTAATATATCTGATATTTCACTGAATCAACAAAAATTGGTTAATAAGGAAAATTGGTTAATAAGGAAAAAAATCAACAAAAATTGGTTAAGAAGGAAAAAATATACACCACAAACCAGGTCGGAAAATGGGAATTGTGGCAGTACTGATGCCATTTCCCTCATCCTTCCCAGAAAGACATAGAAACACTGACAGTGAAAAGACAAAAGGAAAGAATCAAAAGCTGCAAAGAGTTGGTCCTTTTTAAGTCCTCGGCAAGTTACACTTGCCAGAGCAAAAATGTCCCAAAGACTTGATTTGGTACCAAAGTGCAAGCTTTTGGTACTTAAGTTTTTTGTTGTCCTCTGAGTAGCAAGGTAACCTCCCTTGAGATGTAGGAGGCTTTGAGCTGGTTTTTCTGGGCTTACAAATGAACAGCTATTGTCAGGGTGGCAGCTCGAGCAGAGTCACCCAGCAGCCTCACAACCA
>NW_005054305.1:12811731-12833159 GCF_000277835.1 Geospiza fortis
AAGCATCCAGGGATTCCTCTCCATGTTTGTGTGCTGGCTACCTGTGCCAGCAGCAGGTATTGTGTCTAATCCTCAGAACTAATGAGGTCTGTCTCCAGATCCAAGGCAGGCTCATCATTCTCAGTCTTCCTGAGCTGACAAATCTCCCAGGGACAGAGCATGCCGGAATAACTAACTAAGGTGCTAAACATTACTATAGCAACTGGGGAGAAACAGGCTCAGAATATAACTCAGCTACATTTTCTTCTTCTTTTATCATTCATGCTCAATCTTTAGACAACTGTAGCACAGTCCTTTGGCATTATAAACCTTCCTATTTATTACAAATAAAGTAAACCAGTGTTACTCAGCATGATTGCATTTCCTTCCCTGGAGATTCGCCTTGCACATACATTGACAGGCTAGCTCTCTTTCTGTGTCAACAGAGAAAATTAAACCTTTCTGGCCTAAAGTGAACTGAAGAAGAGTAGGAAGCAGCATGACAGAGTTTATGATGAAAACATTATTTCAGTGTAAATCATATAGCTTCTTTTTTAGAATGAATTGTTTCACAGTTTTTACTGTAACTCTCATCACATTGTAAAAGGCATGAGGGAGATCTGAATGCTGATTTTTTCTGGTTTCCAGCTTTAGTATTCCCTGGTAGGTGTTTGAAGGACCACAGGATATGGAGTTTCATTTGACAGCATGACAATTTTTGTATGTATGTTAAAGTCCCAATAATTTTTTTCTTCTTTCATTCTTTTACCCATTTAAACGTTCAATGAAGAGAATTTAGTCTGTCAAAAAGTGTGCTAAAGGGTACTCCAATACCTGGATTCCAAAACTTCCTGGGACTAGGGACCAGACTCTAGATTTCCCCTTTATGTGTCAAAGATTATGCCAAAAAAATAGCACTACCTGTCTGAAGAAAAACATCTCCCTTTTCTCCATTATTACTGTGTGGGTTTCAGGTCTGGATTCCACTCACGGTTCTGGCAATTCCCTCTAGCTTCATAACACTCTGCTGAACTTTGCCATAAAAAAAAACAGAAAGAAAATTCATTTGCTTTCCAAAAATATGAGTTACATCCTTTATTTTTTCTGTCAGCATTCAGATCTCAGTAGAAGACGGTGATGTAAATTCCACATGTGTGCCCTGCAATGACTTCTTATGTAAAAAAAAAACCCTTTTAAGGTTGTTATTATTAACTATATATATAGGGAATGCTTCATGGAGGTGGGTGTATTTATCTCAGATGGCCTTTGATGTAATAACTCCCTTTTTATCATGCATTTTGTCTGAGATTTGGGATGGTTATAATAATTTTCAGACACCTCAGATTAGATGCATATTCTAAAGAGATTTTGAAAATTGATATTTAAAATTAATAATCTTGTACTCTCATATTTGGAGTAATCAAAATTTGCTCCACTGCACAGATTTTTCTTTTCACTTTTGTTTGAGGTAGTCCTTTTAATATTTATCCTAAAAATATCCTACTCCACTTAAGAGTTCTCATAACTGAGTAAACAATTCGTTAAGCTGAGCCAAACACAATGAAGGCTTTGATGTGCATAAATTTTTATTAGTTTTAATAAATGGTTGGCACGATATGACTAATTTATTTAATAAAAACAATGTTATAATTCATATTCACTGGCTACAATATAAATCTGGAAAAAGGACATAATGGGTTCAGGAAAATTTTGAAAAAATCTTCACAACTGGAAATGGGTCATAAAAACTAATATACCTTGACTATTTCTAAAAAACTTCTGAATTTTTCTGTTTTAAAGGCATGTGTGTGGTATATGTCAGGTAAACTAATTCATATAGCAGTAAGGATAACTGAGGTATTACTTGGAAGAGCTCTGAGCCTGCCTTCATAATCAAGTAGTTGCTTCATCATCTGCATTTTTGAAAGTAAATTTACATTTCAAATCACTGAAAAGATTCACTGTTTATAAGTAAATACAGTATAATCAGTGAGAGAGAAAAATTTATGAGTAACTGCTGAAGCAATAACAAAAGAAAATGCTGCATGAACAGAGAGACAGAAGAGGCCTGCAAACATCAATCTACACTGTTTCTCTTCCCCCTGCCCTGCTTCTCACCCCAGCTCACCCACATGCTCTGGGAAAGAGAGATCAGTTAATATGACTCATCTGGAGCAGGGTCCATGTGGATAGGCCAACCTGTTACGTGCATGCCTGATTACCCAGGAGGTTGCTATGAAAGAGGAATACAATGACTGAGCTGTGCCTTCCTCAGAGGAGTCATAAATTTCTCCTTTATCCTGATATTTGTTTCCATTAGACTAGTAGGAAAGCATCTTTGAGTACTCCACCATTTTTCAAAGCCAGTTAAAACTATCCAACATCAAAAATAATGGGGGAAGGGACTTGGCAAAGGGATCAATGTGAAAATTATAGAAAAGCCTTTTTAAAATTTATTTTTATAGAAATTCAGGTCTAAAAGGATTATAAGTTGAAGCATTCATGCTCTGTTTTATTATTAGTAGTTCTTTACCCATCCCAAATGCAGAAAAATGAGATTTTGATTAATTTCTGAAGTAAACAAGTTTTTCATAGCTCATAACTTGAGCCCTGACCTGCAGTGAGCGCTGAGTCTGTTGCAAGCCCCACGGGACTCAGTGGGGTTGAAACGTCTTGGATAGAAATGTGGAGCTGCCTACCTAGGTTGTTTTAATGACAATATTTACTCAGCCAATATTTCTTTGGTAGCTCAGCACCTCATAAACTGCAAGTTCTGTATTTTCATCCCTGTGAAGCACAGAGGCTCCTAGTTTACACATAAGATACTTGTTAAAGTTACCTCCACCAAGGGAGATGACTGAAAAATCTTTCAGCACTTTTGCAGTACATTTTCAGATGTCAGGTGCCTAAAGAGACATGATTCTTCAGCAGGTCCTTGATTTCTTTGTTCTGCAAAGCTGAGCAATTTAAGCGCCCACACCAGGGCAGACAGTGTGCATTTAAATGTGTTAGGTACCCCACCTTGTCTCCATGTGGACTCCAGGAAGAAACCCACCTCCAAACCTACTGTGCTATATCTGTCTGCTCCACATTGACATCTTGGTAACCAAGGCCATCTCCGCTGGCACTTGGCACCTATGTTTATGTATCCATGTCCCACCATAGATGGGGGAATTCACAAGAACCAGGAATTTCTGCATAGGTGAGATTAAAATATCTTTTTTAAAAAAGGCCAGAATAGGCAGGAGCATGAGAAAAAGTACTAATGGACTCAAAATCTGTGAAATTTTATAGGGTTTGGGCATGAAGTGGGCATGTTTCACCCAGCATTCACCAGGAAGATACTGCCCACACTGAGAGTTGTGGACATGAAGAATTTTGTAAGACTTTGCTTTAGCACTGACAAACGAAGGAAGATCTGTATACTTGAGCCAAAATGACTTGATTTGTCATAAAGAACATCTGCAGGAAAGGAAGAAATTGGACCTCTCTCTTCTGCCACCTAAAGCATTGGCCCATCCAACCTTACAGGACACTAGCCTGGAAAACAGTATCCTAGCAATACCAACCCAATCCCTATTTGTTTGACTCTTTATTTTGATTTTGTATTTCTTGTATTGGAAATGATTCTCAGAGATGTCTAACTATATAAAAGAGGTTTAAAGAGAACAAAAGGGATACAGATTTTCTGGGAAGTGAAAGACAAAGCTTGAAAAGAAGATTAGAGTAGGTTAAATGAGAGTCATTTGTGCAATTGGGAAGTACCACTCAAGAAAGGTCTTGCTTTCTTTAGTTCTAGTACCAGAGCTGACGAGTCCTAAATGCACTGGCACTGCAGAATGATTGGTAAAAAATTGAAAAGCAAAATAAATGGCAGCCCTTACTTTCCCTAATTAAAACAGTTTAGTTACAGCAATTTACTGTCACAATTAATGCAGCAGCAGCCAGGCAGATGTGATCTATTAAATAGTTCTGCTTTTGCCAGAAGGAATTAATTCAGTACAACTGGATTTTATAAGATCTTCTTTGCATCTAAACATCTGCATCTAAATCTTCACAACTTTATGGCATTTTTAACATTCTTTTTCTAAATGTTTTATTACCAGAGCATATTCTGTGCTTTAAGGTATTTATAAATATGCATTCCTTTATCTGTGTCCTCTAGCGAGAACACAGTTCCACTGTAAGGCTTTGTCTAGATCACAGTGGCAATTATTTCAATCTCACCAAGAGCAGGAAAAATCAAGAAAGCTAAAGTTTAAATGGCACTGGACCTCCATCTAGTGAGAAGAAGAATAGTGCATGTTTTTATGTTAAAAGATTTTCATGTGGGGAATTCTGCTTAGCTGCCAGAAGAGATGTAGATACATTTGCATAAAATACAAAGGAAAATGTTATATATTATGTGAAACCTTTACATAATCCATAATTTCAGTTTAAGTGTCAGTGATTGCTCACAGATCTTAGTAAAGGAAGACATTGATAAAAACCTGCTGTAGTCAGATAAACGTGAGAGCTGATCTTGCATTGCAATGCCATGCTCCACTGCCTATCCGGCTAGAAGACTGAAAAGGCCTCTCAAGCCCCTCTTCTGAGGTGGGGAGGTGTCACCACCCCATTGCACAGATATGGGTGAAACACGGCAAACAAGGGCTGGATTTTACAGGTCTGAGGATAGGCACCTGCTGATCTTTCCAGATATGCCTAAGTCTGAATTGTGCCTGACAATTCAGGTGTCGAGCACCTGACTCCTCCTAAGCATCGTGGCAGATGTCTGTCTGCACCTTTTGCCATAAAAGCCTGTAAAACTTGTCCTGAGGTGCCAGACTGATACTCTGCTCTTATTCCCATCTGGAGGGGAGCAGAACTGCAGAGTTAGCATCTGCTCACTGATGCACCTCCAGTAATGACAGTTCCACAGGGGGTTAAGGAAACCTTCCAAGCATGCCTCATGACATCCCTGTAAAAATTCCATCATTTGATTTCATAGCCTGGAATTCACTTCACTTTAAAAATTTTCAATGTCATCATAAAATCTAAGGCAAGACACAAGCCAGTGTTCAAAGCAATGCTCAGTTCTTGTTTTAAAGATGGTACCACTACACAAACAGGAGCTCTGCATAAAGCTAAAGTAAACTCCAGGTAAGGTCTATAAAGAGAAAAACAAGTCATTCCTCAAAAAACCCACCAAAAACAAACAAACAAACAAAAAAAAACCCCACCAGACAAACAAACCAACCAACCAAACAAACCAATAAAAAACCAACAAGAAGGTGGTACATATCATTGGAGAGTGTTCATGACTTGCAAATTATAGAACACTGAGATATGCTTATCCAGACTGAAACTCTCTAAATATAAAGAGACTAGGCATTCAGTGAATTACATCTAGACATCTAGACAGTTACCAAGGCAGCTTAAAATACTCTTTAATATGTTGAGCTGTTAAATTGCAGGATCTGTATTTGGCACACAAATCTAAGTATCCAGCTTAGCTCACATGGATGCCTATTGCAAAATCCTGTCTAATAACTGTGTCCCCTTTTTTTCTGCATTAGAAAATGGGAGTCTGACAAATTAGACATTGGTTCTGTTTATTAAGATGCTCCAGACTGATTTTAAGAGAACTGGGAAATTCATTTTCTTTTTTCTGTGGAATTACCTCAGGGTACCAAGAGAATATTGGCTTTCTATTATTTCTGTCTTATAACCTTACTACAGAATAAATGTATCTGTTCAAAGATAATGTACATCAGCTATTTAAATCCATGTCTTAAACCATGTAAAGAAGATTGGTTTAAACAGCAAAGACCATGTCTGGGAGGGATGCCCAAGAATATTAGAGGAGTTTATAAAAATTCAGACAGACTGGAATGGTTTCTCTGCAGTTGTAATTATAAACATACCTTAATGAACTCTAATAAATTACTATTGGTAATCAGGGAAATCTATCAATCATTTGAAATATGTTCCTCAAACAATGCAACATTCTGGAAATAGAAGATGAGGAATTATTGTAGAAATAATTGAGAAGAAAAGGAAGAAAATCTCTTAAATTTCTCTCGAACACTGCATATAGTTTTTGTCACTTCATCTGGAAGATAACAGGCAAGGGTAGATGAAAGGGTGACTGAAACAATGGAAGATAGGAAATACTTTCCTAAGAGCTTTGGAATAGATTCCTGACAAGGAAATACTGACTAAATTAGAATGCTTTTATTGAAAGGACACAACTGAGAGAGGATACAAACAGCTCTACCCAACACAGTGCCAATTCAAAAGAGAAACACTATTCAGGATCATGGAAGCTTGGCCCCACCTTTGCTCCCTCCTTTTCTTGTGCCATTTTTGTGTTGGAGAAAAACCTTCCTGTGTCCTTGGGGGTCACAGGTGCCCGGGAAAGGAATTAACTCAGTGGGTTCTTCTTTTGAGGGCCTTACAACAGCAGCCAATGCCTTTGATAACAGGATGAACCTTTAACAGTGGGGACATTGAACAAAGCCAAGGGTCCAGGCTGTGTACCAAAGGGCAGGGTTTTACTGGGGCTTGGCCAGGCTCACCACATCCCCAGACTATAGCTGGATTTTCTCCACTACTCTCTCACTATACTGCCACCTGGCTTTGGATTGTGGTCTTTTTATAAGCCCTGAAAGTGCTTTTCCAGGGCAATGGTATTTGTTCTGCCTCACCCTCATCTTCCTAATGTAGAAATAAAGCCCAGGTGCAATTCATTAGCTACTAGTTAGTATAATTTTCTATTTTGAAGACAATTATTACAAGAAAAAGATGTAAAATCTTAATTTTGGAAGAAAACAAAGTGTCACTTTTCTTTATGACTCCCTAAAGTTTCCTTGCTTATCTTGGGACCTCAAGAGCTTTTGCAACCCTGCTGAATTTCAGGTGCAAAACAAAACCACACAGGATAAATAGTACCGTTTCAGCCAACTTTATTCAAGTTCTTCAGGTGTTAAAATGTCAAGAATTTATAAAACATGTCAGAGAAGTTTATATAACTGCCTTATGTACAATAAAAACATATATGCACGTATGTGTCATTAAAATTGCCTCTGATGAAATAGTGACAGTAAGACGAAAAGCTATTTAATGAATATTGAGCTTTGCTGCATGAAAACTGGACATAGGAATGCATCAACATATGTCAGAAGCATCATTAATGGCATGGCATTTTTTCTTCCTCATTCCTAACTCCCTGAATACTGTGAAGCCCACATAAGCCTTAAGAAACTTCCTGTGTGATTGTCAGCCACAGACTTGACACCTCACTCAGAATAAAAATATCAAGGCAGTGTGCTTCTTTCAGTTGAAAAGATTCTCTTTATTAGCAGGAGATTTGCATTACCAGATGCCATTTATATCTTCTCTTCTTCCCTATCCTAATTTAAAATATTACTTTTCAAGTCTGCACAGAGGTAATGGACTGAGAACAGCTTATTAGCTGGCATAACACAAAAGAAATCCAGGACTGGAAATGAAACAGAACGGTTGCAAGAACACAAAAACTGTGTACATGAAACCACTGATTTCCTGGGGCTCATTGCACCTTGCTGTCATTCGCTTTTAAGTGCCTTAGCTTGTCTGCAAACACCACTACTTGCACATAAAAATATTCTTGTACACTTAATAGAAGAAAAATGTGCTAAATTCTGAGGGCTTTGTGTCAAAAAATCCAACCAAACTTCCTCTTGAAACTCAAAAGCCTATAATAACTTCATCTGGATAAGGTATCTGAAACATGGCCATAAGATTACAAGGTTCTGCAGCCACGTGTACAGGTACCTTCCTCTAGGTATGTTTGGTATTCTTAGTTATCTCATTGCTTTGTTATCTTGTGAGGAAGTAAGGAAGGATTGTGCATTCATACTCACACAAAAATACTCACACAGTATACATTGGTGTGTATAAATCCTAGTTATTCTCTGGTGTTTGCCCATTTTTAGTACAGCTGTCATAATTCATTACTAAAATTCAAAATGAAGTAAATTATTATTCCTTTGTTCTGGTCTGCATATTTATTTGTTTGAATTTATTTTATGCGAATGTATTATAACACTCTGCAGTTTTCATTTAATTTTAAATTTAAATTCCCCAAATATTATGCATGTGTGGATTTACTTAAGAGATAAAAATGGGGGGGGGGGGGTGTTTTGAATATGCTATTACTTTGTTCCCAGCACATACAGTAATTTTTTGTCATTTTAATTTCTTATGTTTTTAAATTCCTCACTACATTTCCTTTTGTCCAGTTCAGAAAAGCCACTCTTAGATATAGCAGGCTCAGGTGTGATTCTTCACAACTATTTTTAGGATGCCCTTGCACTAAGATTTATACCGTTCTCTGGAGGCGTCTGTCTCTCTACACTGATTAAATTGGCAGGCTGTGTGATTAAGCTTCTAATTCAGGCTTCTCGACGCTGGGTTTAGGCACAGAATGTTCTCAAGGGTCCTGGCCACATCACCTGCATATCTGGCATCATTAAGAAAAGCACTTCCCTTCTTACAAAAAGTCTTCACTGCACAGACAGTGACAATCTATTAAGTCCTTGGCCATGGTAACAGCAAAATACAACAGTGCCTGGCCTTCATGAGAAGACTTTGGCCAAGTCAAATGGATATCTCAAGCCAGCTGCCTATGATTTTCTAAGTCCTAGATCAGCATCTCAACTCACAACTTGAGCTCAGGGGATGAAGACTGCAGCTGATGAAGTGAACATGTGCAAAGCCCACCATGCAACCTGGAGCTCCCATTCAGTCATTATGAGTCAAGAGGATGCCACTGTCAGTACTGCCAGGAGCTGGTTTCTGTTCCTGTTCCCTCTTTTTATCCCAGATCTTGCCATAAGACTCATCCATCATTTTTCTCAGTTTTATTCTTCATAACTGAGATATGTCATGTATTTTCATCCTGAATTTCTTAGATGATTGTCAAAAATCACAGAACTTTATAATTTAGATAGGGATGGAGAATTTTAAATATTTCCCTATTTCAAACATGAAAACAAAAGCATTTCTGACCCCTTAATTCTTAACCATCCATTGATAGTACCACCTAATGTTTTAGGTTTGAAAAAACTTCTTAGATTATTGAATCTAACATTAACCCAGCACTGCCATATTTGCCAGTAAACAATGTCCCTAAGTCAATGTCTTTGTAATATCTCCAGGGGTGGTGACTGACTCCAACATTTCTCTGAGCAGCCTGTTCCAAGTGCTTGACAACCCCCTTTTATGAAGAAATTTTACCTAATATTCAATCTAAACCTCCCCTGGAGCTACTTGAGATTGTTTCCTCACATCCTATTGCTTGTTACCTGAACAATAAGGTTTCTCCTGAGCTTCCTTTTCCCCCTTGGCTGCTCCTAAAAAGATTTTTGCTCCAGACCCTTCACCAGCTTTGTTGCCTTTCTTCCAGGTCAGAGGGGCTGGATACCCAAAGAACAAATGGTCTTGCTGTTAAAGACTGAGGCAAAGAAAACATTAAGTATTTTAACATTTCCATCATCCTTTGACACTACATTTCCCCCCATACCCAATGAAGGGTGGAGGGTCTCCTTAAGCCTCAATGTGTTGCTGATTTATTTATAGAAACACTTCTTATTGTGTTGTACAGCAGTGGCCAGATTAAATTCTAGTTTGGCTTTTCTCCCTACATAACCTCACATCATCCTTGTAGTCCTCCTGAGCTCCTGCCCCATCTTTCAAAGGTCATAAAGCCTTGGTTTTTTCCCTAAGCTCCAGATGAAGCTCTGTTCAGCCAGGCTGGTCACCCCTGCTGGCTCATCTTTCAGCACATGTGAATGGCCTGCTCCTGTGCTTTTAAAATATCTTTCCTGAAGAACATCCAGTCTTCCTGAACTCCTTTGCCTTTCAGGACTATCGTCTGACTCTGTCAGCCAGGTTCCTGAGGACATGCCTGTCCCACAGTTCAGCTGACACCCTGAACTGAACCAGTTCAGTTCCTTACTTCTCTGAGAACTGAAAATGACCATTTTGTGATCTCTGTGCCCAGCATCACCCACCAGCCCTGCTCTGTTCATGAACAGCAGGTCCATCAGGGAGCCTTCCCTAGCTGACTCCCTCGCCAGTTGTGTTAAGAGATCATCTTTCACACACTCCAGGAATGTCCCAGACTGCTTCCTCTCTGCTGTGCTGTGTTTCCAACAGACGTTTGGTAAGTTGAAATTCCCCACAAGTACAAGGCTAGCGATTGTGAGACTTCTGCCAGCTGCATATAGAATATTTGGTCTATTTTATGTCCTGTTTGGGTGGTCCCTAATATATCCCACTGTGATATCTGCCCTGCTGGCCCTCTCCGTGATTCTTACCCATAAGAACACAACCCTATCATCACCATCATGGTGGACTCCCAGGAAATCCTTTCCTGGTGGAGGAAACCCTGCTGCCCTGGGCAGGGATACCTTCCACTGGACCAGCTTGCCCAGAGCTCCATGCAATCTGGCCTTGAACACTTCCAGGTATGAGGTATCCACAGCTTCCCTGGGCAGCCTGTTCCAGTGCCTCACCACTCTCACAGTAAGGAACTTCTTCACACATCTAATCTAAACTCACCCTCCTTCATTTTAAAGCCATTATGCCTTGTCCTATCACTACATGCCCTTGTAAAAAGTCTCTCCCCAGCCTTTCTGTAAGCCCCCCTAGGTACTGGAATATGCTATAAGATCTCCCCAGAGCCTTCTCTTCTGCAGCCTGAACAATTCCAGCTCTCTAAGCCTGTCGCTGTGGGGGAGGTGCTGCAGACCTCTGATCACCTTTGTGGCCCTCCTCCAGACTTGCTCCAGAATTTTCTTATCCTTCTAAATGGTTAATTTTTGTCATCTGCTAGTGCCATTGGGCTTTTGCACCTCCAGGCTTCTTAGATGATCTCGAATTTGGCTTTCCCCTAAATCAGGCAGTTCTTCATTCTCCCAGTCCCTGACTTTGCCTTCTGTGACTCAGGTGGTGTGGCTGAAGCACTTGTTGGTGAAGACTGAGGCAAAAATAATGAGTACCTCAGCCTTCTCTACATCCCAGCTAACCAGTTCTCCTCTTTCCTTACAGAGAGGGCTGAATTTTTCCCTAGTCTTCCTTTTATCATTGACATACCTATAGAAGCTTTTTCTTGTTGCCCTTGAAGGCCCTGGCCAGGATTATTTCTATTACAGTTTTAGCTTTTCTGACCTGATCCCTGTCTGCTCAGAGAATTTCTCTGTATTCCTCCCAAGCTGCCTTTCCTTGCTTCCATCCTCTGTGGGCTTCCTTTTAGTGTTTGAGTTTGTCCAGAAGCATCTTGTTCTTCTCTTTGGGAGGCATCTTCAGGATGTATGAATCCTGAGCTTGGAGGAGGTGACCCTTATTTACCAGATTTCTTGGACTCTTCTTCCTCCAGGATTTCTCTACCAAGCAGATCCCTGAAGAGGTCAAAGTCTACTCATATTATAAGAGAAAATGAGGCCACTGTATGCTTATCCTCTTTATTTTTAAAAGTATGAATCCAGGAGATAAGATGCTGTTTAGAGAGAAAGGCAACATTTTTCTTTCAAGTGGTTGTCTCTAAATGTATCTTTGTTTGGTGTGTGGGATGGGGTTGCGCTGTAACCATTACACAGTAAGAAATGAGAAGAGAAAGTTCATTAAATGAGCAGAGAAAATGAGCATCAGTCAGACCAGCTTGATCTATTTCAATTTAGTATTAGAGGTCCACAGAAATGAGTGCCTCAGGAAAGTAAATATGTGGATTTCTCTGACAGAAAGAACAGTTGCAAACTGTAACAAATGTAATGAGAAAAAAAAATGAGTCACATGGTGAGTTTGAATGAATCACACACAACTGTACGTAGTGTGTTCATAGCCAGGAAAGGCATTTTTCTTAATATAGCCCCTTGCTGACTCCTTTAAACACTGTTATTATTTCTGCAACTCAAAGGCAAAAAAATCTAGCACAAACTGAAAATGGCTATATCATTCTCCTACCCCATCAGAGTTTAAAGTTATCTAAATTTTGATAATTTTTAGATTTACATTATGTTTGATTACAGCATATTTTGGAAACTAAAGCCTTAGGATAAAACCAATGGCTGTGAAGGCTAAAAAAGCATTAAAATAATAAACCCAGCTCCTGCTGGAACACAGAAGTAGCACTGCAACAGTGAGAAAACAAATCAAATAATCACTTTGGATTGCCAGAAGATCAGGACTCCCCAGCAGCTGCCTTTTTGGTTTCTTAATGGACAGCAACAGATGGAAAAAAGCTGAAGAGAGCAGGCTTGCTTTCTCTGCATGCTGAATTATTTCCTTCTTATGCATTTTTGTCTATCTATAGCTTACAGCTCTATTTATCCAAAATGATTAGGGCTTTCTGTGAAACAGAAACTTGGAGGAACACAGAAGGCCGTGTACGTTCTTGCTGATACAGTCACCTGTTGTCTTGCCACATTCTCCATTTATTTATTACTGACATGTCACATGGGACCTCGATTTCTTCTTTTCACTTTTGATGTAGCAAGGCAACAAAATGACAAAAACTGTCTGCCCAATTTTGTAACCTTTCTCTAGTGACATTTGTCCTGCCTTTACCAAAAATCATCCTGATTTTACTCTCTGACACTCACTCAGCCATACAAGGGATGTGATGGTGCTAGGGGTTTCCAGACATAGGAAATGGTTTTGAGTCGAGTGCACACTCAGAAAGGCATGAGAGGGGAGCAAGGCAGAATATTCATATTGAAGTTACTTCACAATGGCAAATCAACTTAGCCTCTGGGTTATCTCCTGAAGCAACTTGGCTCTGCTAGAGATTAATTTTCTCTGCAGGACTTCTGGCAATGTTGTTATAGCCTGCTGAGACACTGGACTGCCAAAATCCACACTAGTAAGGGTCTCCAACATGCTGACATTTCTAGGTCAAGCCAGTTCTGAGATAAGATTTCTATAGAATATACCACAAGGCATTTCAAAAAATGAAGCACCCACATTTTTTTATAGGCCCTTCTCTGCACAATAAGCATTGTCTAATTATGTTGAAACTTTCCCAGAAAAAAATGTGCCTCTGGCCTCAGCTCCACTCTACCTGCCAATTTTAGATGGAAAATACTTTAAAAAAAGAACAAGAAAAGTGGTAATCATTTGTTGATTGGATGAAGATGAAGCAGCCAGAATTAGACTTAGAACAGAAGGCAATTCCCATTTTATCTTTGGATTTACTATACAGCATTTGTAATTTCACCTGTTCTCATTTTGCAGGAAGACAAGAGGAAAAAAAAAGACAGGGCTGGAGATAAGTTGAAGGAGGCCATGGGCACATGTCTCTGACTTTCAGGAGCACCCAGGGGAAATTCATATAACTACTTCAGTGGCCTTTTGTCACAATCACTGTCTTCTGCTTCTCTGAGAAGCTGGATGAACCGGGGCACATATTTAAGAGATTTTCCCAATTGCTTTCAAACTTTGACTAACCCTTTAGACAGGTCATCTATCTATCAGACTTCTTCCATGAAGAAGCAATGTTAGTTTTTCTTTTCAATCACAAAGGTCTTAATTCAGTGTTTCTAAATGGTTTTGGGAAGATCTGTGATCCTTTGGTTTCTAATGAAACCAGTTAACTGTGTGGACTGAAGGAGCAGCTGGGCAAGCGCCCTTTTTTTTGGGGTAAACCTCGTTAATAATACTTGCAATGGGAAGTATTAGGCTGCCTTGGTCAGCATAAACATTTTATTTCAGAAATTCTGTTACGTGATCTGTCAGATTATATTCACTGTTTGAGATTTTTTATGAAGAAGCGCTTAAATTAGACTTGGAAATATCGCAAAGCAATGAGATGTGCTAGAGAAAGACACAGAGAAAAAAAAAGACCCCACTGAAAAGAGAATGAGAAGAGGTCAGATGTGGTGTGTTATATGGGCTGGTAGTAGCCACCTGCCCAAACAGCACATGCACACCTCTAGGTTACTCAAGCTCTGTTCTGGCTGTCATTTACATCCTAAAAGGAAGCTTCAGCACCCAAATAGCTTGAGCTGGCTCCAGCAAGCTTCATAGTTCCATACATGCTTGGTTTCAGCTACCTGCTACTGGGGGAGAGCCATTTCTTCTCCAGTACTATACCAGTTGTCAGGAAGAAACCCATCAAGAACACTTTTTTTCCTACTCAGAATGTGTCTGAAAAGGAGTGTGAAGTTACATCTTGGATAAATTAAAGTAGGGCACACTAAGACAGAGTGACAAAGGAGATTTAAGTAGTAAAATACAAATAGCTCCCATCTTGAGGGCTAGGATAACATTTCCTGTTCTGAGTTTGGACGCTACTCTCCCACTGAAACCACTCAAGAAGTCTGACAGGAAATCTGCTTCTTTAAGATACAAGATCATAGAATGTTAAGGATTCTAAGGGACATTAATGGTCACCTTGTTCAAACCCCCTTTAGAACAGGTTGCTCCAGGTCTTATCCAACTTGGCCTTGAGCACTGCCAGCTATGGAACATTCACACCCTCCTCAGGCAACCTGTTCAACCCTCAAAAATGTCTTCCTAATATCTAACCTAAACTTCCCCTCTTTCTCTTTGTACCCATTACTCCTTGTCCTATCCCTACAGTTTCTAGTGAAGAGTCCCTCTCCAGCTTTCCTGTTGGCCCCTTCAGATACTGCAAGGTTGCCTTGAGGTCTCCAAACAACCTTGTCTTCTCCAGGCAGAGCAATCCCAACTTTCTCAGCCTGTCTTTGTAGGGAAGGCACTCCAGTTCTCTTAGCAATTTTGTGGCCTCCTCTGGACTTGCTCCAACTCTTCCATGTCTTTCTCATACTGAGGACACCAGAACTGTACACAGAATTCCAGGTGGGATCTCGTGAGAGCAGAGTGAAGGGGGACAATCATCTCCCTCATGCTGCTGCACGTTTCTTTGGGTGCAGCCCAGGATTCAGTCGACTTTCTGGGCTGTAAGCTTACAGTGCTGGCTTATGTTAAGCGGTTTTTTTAAAGATCCCTGTAAAATTTTAACTATAGAGTCAAGTTTTGGTCACTGTAGCCCTTCTGGACACCACCAAAGCTCCCTCTCCCAGTCAGACCTGAAACTGACATAAGGTGACAGCAAGAGATATTTTAGGTGCTTGTTTCCACTAGCACAGACAGACTTCTGCTGTGACCCAAATGTCCTGAAAGGACTTTTCTGTGGCAATATGTGACAGTCAGGGAGCAAAGAAATGAAGAGGCTGGCTCTGCCCCAGGATATCATTGGCAGTGATAACAGTCATTATTGATTCTGGAGGCAAGGACAAGATTCTTGCCTTCACCTTGCCCTTGGGTGATACAGACAATGGACACTCACGGGATAGTGGCCCCATTGGTGCTGGTTCTGTGGTGTTCAATGTAATGTTCAGGCCATCCAGGAATCCAGGACATTTAGGAAAGTCCATCAAATGTCAGGTAAGCATCTAAATGCATGCTCTATCCAGACAGAGAACATGGAGACCCCCTATTTTTACAGCAGGAAACCAGGGAAAAAGGACAGAGTAGTATGTGTCACATCACAAGCTGATAGCCAGGTTTTATTGGTGTTACTCCACTAGAAGGAAGAGATTGTGGGTCTGGCGCTGAAAAAGATGGGACTCATATTTGGCCAAAAGATGTTAGTGCTCATAAGCAAGCTGATCCTGATGTTTCTGCTTGCCCAATTGAGGCATCCATCCACCACAGGAGACAGGTTTGTGACTCTTGGTCCTCTACAGAAACCCTGAACAACTCTTCCCCTTGCACTTAGGGGATCAACACTGAGCTCCAGACAATGAGGGCAGGCTGAATGAGGGCAGGCTGCTCGAAGTTTGAATGGGTGTCCCAAGTTTAGGCATAGCCTTTTTCCATTGCAATGGGTGCCCACCCCTCGAGCAGTGAGTCAAAGGGAGAATTTTGTAACCCTTGAACCGTTGCCATTAAGAGTAGGCAGAGCTGATACAAGTGACGCTGGAGAGGTGATGCAGACAAGCTGAGGGAGAAGTGTGGGTAGAGAAACCAGCGTTGGGGAGACATGAGAAGTCCATGAAACAGTGAGATGGGATTTACTTCTGCCAGGCTTTGCATGCAACTGAAGCAAGCTGGAGATAAATGGCTGTGATTAAAGCAAGTGGAGACCAGAGCAAAAGCCAGGCAACCTGTAGTGCTCTCCTCAAGAAAAAAAGGCTTTTTAAGGTTTATGTCTAATTTCACTGCTAGAATAGCAAAGCACCCAGGCTTTCCAGAAGATAGAGAAAGGAAATTGAAGAATTCAAGCTGTAGTGTAATGAAATGCACTTTCCACCCACTTAGATTTAAGACTGTGATTCAGTACTGCATTTATGCAGTTTCTGGAATGGAAGGGCATTGTGATGCATCTAAATAAGATTCCTGAGCCAGTGCTAGCAGATGGACCTCAAGAAAAAAATCCCACACCGTCAGATAGCTAAAATAAGGAGATATTTTTCATCACCGCTATTTCGGTAATGGTGTCACCCTCTGTCATTGCCAATTCCAACAAAACTAATAAACTCTTTAAAAATTGAAACACATGGGAGATAAAAATATCAAAAGCAGAGATTAGTCAAATTAGTCCCTCACACATTTTCTGCACAATTTGCATCATCTATATCATCTGTCTGACACTTTGACAAACAGTTAAACACAGAGCCTTTACATGCAATCTAGAACAACAACCATTAAAGGCTATTCCATGAATTTAACTAAAAAAAATACATTAATAAACATCTTGAGAAACTGATGGCAGCCATATTTGATAATTAACTCAATTTTAAGGAAAAGTATAACAGAATGTAAATTTGCAGTTTTGTTTAATCATTAATTTGCTTTATTAAAATACAACTCTAAAATTAAATAGAACAATGAGGCATTGAAAATCTTTTAGGCCTAACCTAATCTTAATCTTAACAGAGGAAAGTTCCTTCCACTTTAAAGTCGCACAGCTATTCTGCAAATTTTGCTTAGTGTTTCCCTACCAAAGCAGCATTTGTATTTCTTATTCCTCCTTTGGGAAGTCCTGTACTCTCACTTGCTGTTTTAAAAAACCCACCAAATGAATAGATGAAAAGTCAACCAACTAAGTAAACAAACATAAACAATACAACCACCCCCCACCAAATTTCAGGACAATGTGATTGCTTCTTATTTGATTTGGACAATCCAGTGTTCACTCAAAATATTCAGTTTAATCTAAGGGAGATAAATCACTCCAGCATAATGACAAACACTGCCTGTGGTTTCAAGCAGAGGAATAATTATTGCTTTTCAAGTGTAGCCTAGATGGGGATATTAAAACAAGTAAATTTAGACTAGCATGTAAAGCAGAAAAGTTCAGTCATCCTGAGGCAGACCAGAATAGCTTATAAATTAGGAAGACATATGCACTGATTTAACATTTTTTGCTTCTGAGACTTTCCGTTACAGAGATTGCCGTACTTAAATACGTCATTACCATTTCATTCACTGCTTAAGAGAAAATGTGGCCAAAAGCATCCATCTGTTCATCTTTAGCACCCACCCAGACAGAATCTATAGTGCCAATTTCTACTCAGAAGTACACTGAGGTAAACCAGTAATAACCACTTTGACAGTAATGTATTCAGGTTTAATATAGAATAAAATTTGTTTCCTGTTTGGCAGCTCTTGAAAGACTAGAAAATCTCCTTGGAGCCCTATCTAATACTTCTCCTGAAGAAATCTCCCTAGAGACCTACCTAATACTTCTGGGAAAAATAATGCTTATCTGCAATAGTGTTTAAGTCATTGTTTGGCAGATCAGTGTAAACACACTGACCATTGTTTAACTGCTGGGCAACCTGGTTTAAGGCATCATATTTCAAAAAAGTAACATATAATGACAACACAGTATATTGAATATGTAGGAAAAAACCTCCAAACAACATTCTTTCTCCAGTATCCAGTTCTCTACTTAGACAATAAGATATCTGTGGGATATTATAAGAAGTTTTGAATGCTGTTTTTCAAACATCCAGTTTCACTCTGCATGGAGCAAAGCTAGGTTAAGGTCACAACAATCTTCAAATCAATCCACTCTGTGTCTCAAATGGCTTCATAAGCATATGAAATCTCACATGAGACTCTGCACTCTCATGTTCAATGGAGACCACAAGTGAAATAAAGTTGAGAGACCTTAGAGTGCAGCTAAAGAATCTGTGATCATTCTCACTCTCCAGCAAAAGCTGGAGTCTGTTTCTTAGTAGAAACATATTAAAGGTTGGAAACAAGACGAGTTGATTCTCTTGCCCATATCAAGGATTGGAAAAAACTGTATGAAAATTCCATTTTAGGATTTTTTCTGGTATGAATAGTTGAAACTCACTATCAGTTTCTGAGAACATTAGTGGTTGCTGAAAGTCCTCCTTATCTTGGTCTTTGATGCCTCTAATCTAAACTGTTCATATAGGTTCAAATCTATAATCCTAATTAGAGTTTTGTTTCACTTCTGCAACTTTCAAGCTCTCTCAAAGGCAATGGCATTTCTAAGTGTTAAGAAATAAATGTGTTTGTAGTAAATGAGTGCATCTCAAGTTCACTGCTGTACTTTCTACTTGGCTACAGAATCTATATATTAAATGAGTATTAAAAATAAATTGATGTTACATTTGAAATGCCCACCTGTTATTTGATAACTTCAGAAATCTACTTTGAAACCATGAAACATATCCAATACAATTCATTAAAATTTTATTAAACAGTTCAGCCTGAGTATTAGAAACACAGCCACCATTTCCTGATGAGACTATGACCAATGGAAATGTTTTCTGTGACACAGTGTAATAAGTGAGGTTAGAATGGCAATGTCTGGAATTAAGAAACTTTCCTCACTGCATTCCTGCAGTGTGACTTTGTTGCCTTCAGTGGGAGTCGTGCAGCAATATCTGGCAAGTGGGTTTGTCTACACATTCCCACGGCTGACACTCACTAATAGGATTGTGCCCACAGAAACACTGATTATCCTATTTTATTATGATTCTCCCATATAGCAGGGTAAGCATAATATAATCTCCATTTCTGGATAAATAATTTCCATTTTCACACTTACCTTTGCTCAGACAGTAAAGCTACAGTGACAGATCAGAAACTGCTTCCTCGTGCACAAGTAGCTTTCAAAAAAATTGACTTTTTGCAGCTTCCACACTTTTCAAATAATCGTACCAGTTCTTGCATGAGTTCTTGCAAGGCCTAAAACCAGTTAGGCCTTCAGCATCTGTAGCAAGGAAGAAGCTCCTGCCTAGTCACTGACCCCCATTTTGACCTCTAATCAACAGATGAAGAACTATTCAGTGCCCTGGACAGACCTGGCAGGAAACCCTTCTGATGTGTCTGCAAACGTGTTGATAGCAGCTTGTTAAAGTTTAGAAGGAGCTCTTGGAAACTCATCTTGCTCACCCCACACGCTGCTAGGAATAACTCTCTGCTGTGACACTGGACAGTCTTTCTCCTCCCTGTTTAACACAGCGCTGGGTTAAAGCAACCTGGGCTGAGCACCACAGCCCCAGAGTACATTACAGCAACTATTATGGTACTCTTGTACCACAGTACATCACAAGCTGTGTTGTAGCTATATTTAGGTCCTGCATTGTGAGGACAATCCTCTGTAGGTGGAATTGAAAGACTGATTTGCTGAAGATTTTAAAAATATCATCGGAGAGGGTGGATGAAAGAGAAAAATGTGGCTGGACACAGCTTGGGGCTAAGAGAGAAACTTTTAGACAAGTCCTCCTCTGTGCTGTATTTTATATCAATATTTTTTTTAAAATTATCACATAACTGTACTATAACAGGGAGTAGTATAAAACAACCTAACTAAATGTCACTAACACAGTTACTAGATACAGAACATGACAGTAGCAACATTTTTGTTATTATTATAATGCTGAAATATCTGCCATAACAGAAGCTTTGACTTATTTTTTTAGCAGCTGAGAGTCAAAATCTTAAGGTAATGATGCAAAGATACACTAAGTTAGCCACAGGTAAAATTAATGGATTGAGTTACTGTAAGAAAGTAAAATATGATGAGTCCTGAAAAAAAGGGTGAGGGTGAGAGCAAGGCCTGTCATGAGAATCACACTGAAGAGTCAGAACTCTCACCTAAAAATTTGAGGGGTCATTTGCAAGCTTTAAGTAATGTCATACAGGAGGAAAACAAGGTGCTCATTATTTCTGCTGCTGACACAGAAGCAAGAAAAAACAACGATGAGACAACACCGGTCAGTCAAAATTTGAACTAAAGCAATCTACTGCCTCTTTATACCTCTGAGTAGAGGGAGCTATTGTATATATTCAAAAGACAGTGGGAATGCCATATCAGGTACCTCATTTGCCTGCTCACATAGGACTTGATTCAGTAAAACTATTAATTAAGTACCACAGGATAATCACGGTGTAATTCTGTGCTTCTCTCTTTTTGAAACGAACACTGTGATAAAATTAATCACAGATGAAGACAACCAAACTCTTAACTTCATCCTACCACACATTGGAGATACAAAAGTTAAACCCCCCAGTTTAAGTTTACCCTGCTCAAGGGTCACTGGAAGCAGGTGGACATTTCTGAATAATGACTCATGCTCCTAAAACAAGTTTCTTGGGTAGAAGGGATGATTCACCACCTGAAGACACCTAGAGAGCACATGGGAGTAGTTTAGATTAGATGCCTAATCTTTTAGTGCTGAAAGTTAGGCAAAATGAATTCGTAATACAGTAACTATCTGTTATTTGACAGATCCAGAAATAAAAAATTAAAAAAAACCCCAAACCAACACTAAAGACTCATTAATTTGCCTCACTCTCCTAGACCTACATTCCCTTTCAGAGCTGGCAAATAGTTACAGTTCATTCTTGATAAAATTCAAAGCAGATGCTGTTAAAAGACATGTACTGAGCAGATAAATTCAGTAACAAAGTAAGATTTTACTGTTTCTTTTATTTCTCACATTGCTACTATGGAAAGGAGGCACACAGTTCAGGAAACCATAATGAGTCCTATTATTAACTTCCAAATACAAACCTCCTAATGTAATGTGCATTTCTCTGTAAGACAGAAACCAGCACAAAATCATGCTGGTCCAAGACACTGGCACCTAGAGAACTTCAAGCAATATCCAGCCTGTCTGTAAAACCCACCAGCCTACACTGAGTGAAGAAAAAAAAATCCAAGTTCAATTCACTGCCTTGTCAAATGAATGTGTCGAAGTGGTAGAACTGAATATACACCTCCTGCAGGTTTAACAATTGTGGATGTTTCCCAGCTCCTAATCCCTACTGAAGATAGAGGGCCTTTTGTTTAAACAAAATATTTCAGGATATAATATAGAGAAACTGGAAGTAATGGGCCCTTGTTCCCAAAATGAAGCATCCTCTGTATTAGGTTCACACGAGGATATTTCATAGCAATGTGTGTCTTGAAT
>NW_005054305.1:12833207-12837831 GCF_000277835.1 Geospiza fortis
GTGAACTGGCACCAAGAGGCTGCCACAGTCCTTGTGTTATACTGGTCCTTCTGGTGGCAAGAAAAGAGCAGAGACTTTAAAAAGTCATGTATTTGTTGTTTTTAATACTCCCTTGAAAGTCTATAATCCCAATTTCTGGCAACCATGTTTAAACTAATTTCTCAGATGCAGGGGAATATCAGGGAACAGCAGGAAACTCTGGGCAAAAGTATGTTCTGACAGGCATATTTAGAAAAAAGTTTATTTTTCCAGAAGTTCAAGCACATTACTACCTAAGCCATAATTGCACTTACTCTCCATTTGCCAGGAATGATTGCATTCTTAGTATGAATTAAAGGTTCAAAAAAGCAATAAAAGCACAGATTTTACTATGCATATTTTACTATTTTACACACTTGTAAACCAAAGTTTTCTATTGCACTCAGAGCTCAGCAGAATATCTCACTGTTTGAAGCACAGTTCATATAGAAGCCTATTATTAAATATTCCTGACTGGAAATGAGTTAAATTAAAATAGCACCAGCTAGATAAGTTCATCGAAAATTTGATTTCTTGAGACTTGTTCACTAAGAAATTGTTATGAAGTCTGGATAAGAAAAGTGACATATAGGTCATCAATGCATTACAAATACCAGTTTTTTTTTGCTCTACAAGAGCCATTATACCTCCATGTCAGAAGTACTCAGTTCTATATTTCAGAAATATTCAGGTTTATATTTTCTTCAGCATGCTTGCTTTTAGTCCCTCTGTCTAGGGCAGGCCTCAATCAGAAGATTGCTTCTAGGGGGTCAGAGCACAGTGATCATGATATGATGATGTATCACGACATATCATGATATCATGATATTATGTGATAGCGATTCATCTGATACGACGATTCAGGCTCTTTACCTACCACCCCAAAATAGCTTGAGCTTTGCAAATCAGGTCATTTGAAAATGGTACCACCTTCCTTGGGCAAGACATGCATTTTACATCACCATGAATGATGGCTTTGTCATTTTCCACTCCAGCTGGGAAGAAGGCCAATACAAAGGACTATAGTAATCTCATTATTTTTACATATTCAAGATGCAGTAAGAAATGTGTAGCAGTAGAGCCTTCCCTTTTCCACTGTGGCTGTATCTATCTTTGAAGACCAATTCTAAATGAGAGGATTAATTTCATGGAGCTTAGTGTAGAGAAGTCTGTAAACACAAATGACAGTGATGACATTGACAACAACAATATGTAAGTACACATACACACTCAATCACAGGCCACAGAATATTGATTTGAAAGGGATCCACAAGGATCATCAAGTCCAACTCTTAAGTGAATGGCTGATATGAGGATTGAGCCCACAATCTTGGTGTTATTAGCACCATGCTCTGCGTACAATCACCCAAAAAACTATTTCGTTCTGCAGAGTGTCATACCTTTTATACCTTTTATGCTGAAGTTCAGAAAACTAGGGTCTATTGCAGAAACATAACCCAAAATCCTCCATTTAAGGAGGATTAGTTATTCTTGAGAATAATTACTCCACCAGCAGCAGAACTAAGGAATCCTTGTTTCCCAGTTTACAGATTATGCATGCTTATGCACTTCCCTCTACGTTAACTACATATTTCTCTTTGTTCCTTATAATTTTGGATATAACAAAATGTACCGAAGTCAGTAAAAACAATAACTGCTCTATGTCACTGTAACACCAATTTTAAAGTAGTGCTAGTATAAAAATTTTGAAAACCATTAATTTTCTCAACATTTTTATAAAATATAAGCATCATTCTAGATATGCAATTGACCTGTGGGAGCACTACAAAATCTTTACTGCTGTAAGACTGAAAGCTATACTTACTGTAATCAATTAATCAGACTTCTCAAAACTTACTTATTCCAAACCCTTGCTTGAATGATTTACAGCCAACAACATAAAATGAACATACAATTAAAGCAGAGAATCTATTTCTAACTGCACACTCATTTTTAAAAGCCATCCAGTCACTTGATACACATAATAGAAGCAAAGTGGTGATCTTCAAACTGAGCTACAAAATTTCTGCATAGATTGGGGTGGGAGAGATATAACAGGTTCAGATTCCCAGGCATTCTGTCCCTGATTATTTTTACTTCATATACTCTCACAGAGAAGTCATGGGGAAGCAGATTGCCCTTTCTAAAATCTCAATCCCTTTAAACTGAGTAAGGTTTAACATTCAGAATCAGCCATCTGGAAAAAATCCATCATGCAAAAGTTATGTACAAGATATAGAACGCTCTGGAAAAGGTGTGAGCCATTTCAGGTCTGAAATGAGAACAGACCTGAAGTTGAGCATAGCCCTTATCTGCAGCTTCAGGTCAGTCCAATTCTATTTTCAATTTGTTTGCCTGTTTGAGTACTGAGATAGTGCTTCATGGTGGTATTGCCATTCTCATGTGACAAGGCATCTCCCAGAACAGCCAGCCAAACATGAGCTGCAGAGAATTCCTGGGGCAGTACTAAACTGTGCTGAGATACTCATTAAGCCCAAAACCAGTTATTGCTACAAGGTGTGATGGCTGCAGGGGCTTTCAGTGGAAGGAAAGAGACCTGTATTTAAGTCCTTGTGTAATGAATACATGTGTTTTATTAATGTCCTGGGTTCTTGAGGAAAAGAGCGGGCATGAGGTAACTGTACCACCTCTGTAGGCAGGAGTTGCATTAAATGCCTGGACATTGGCAGGGCTTTGGTGTGACTTAAGCACCTCCACCATAGCCAGATGAGGACACAGCTGCTCCTAGAAATGTCCAAAGAACCTGCTTCACATAGCTTGGAAGTGTAGACACCTGCTGACCCTCAGTACCTCCAGCGACAAGGAAGCATCTAGCTAGAGGTTATGTTTAGTTCATTTCTCTAAAAATTAGTGTCTCTTGTGCCTCACTGGTCACTTAATAAAATTTTGGATAATAATAAACCTTTCTTTCATGGTCTCAGAAGATATATTTTGAAAAAACTCTGAATGTAATAATCAGAGCAGTTAGAAAATACTTGGGTTTCTCTGCTAACAACTGCTTTGTATATTCTGTTCCTACCTTTGGGGAGATATTTTTAACTCAAATATTTAGAATATTTTACTTATTTCCAGATTGTACATCTCCTACATATACCATGATTAGTGGTTCAAGTTGCATGATATTGTAAAGTTCATTAATTCTATTGATCAAATATTGAAATTCACCTCATGGAAATTCTATGCCAGAAAACTACACCACTTACAGAGTCACCCAAACTGAACACAAGAAAGAAAAGACCAAATGAGCTCACTCAAACATTTAAAAGGTTATTGGAAGTAATTGAGGGGTTTGGGGTTTTCCCCTCTTTATCATTTGTACCTTGTATTTAGCTAAGCTGGTGGATAAAGGCAAATTAAGAGGACAGAATGAAATTTCTATCCCCAAAGCTGAACATCCAGGTGTGCTTTTTTTACTTAAGCAAGGTGCAAATGCATATTTCTACTCTGACACAAAGCTGCATAGAAGATGACACCATCTTTTGTGACTCAAGAAAGCACTCCGGTATTTCATTTCCCTCTGTTCTCACAGCTGGAATAATAATTCTTCTTTTAATATCACTAAAGTATATTACAGGTGATTGCTTTTCTACAAAGAATAATGGATGCTGAAATGTATTTGAGACTCGTTCTTTTTTCCCCTTGGTCATGCTCTGGTGTACCTCTACATCTGAGTACAGGCTGAACCTTGCATTACGTTCACCACAGATGGTGATATGGCTTATGCTGATCTTTTGCTCTTGCAGAAGCTTTCCCATTGGTCAAAAAACAGCTTTCAAGGAAGGATACTCCAAAACAGGCCCTGGCCATGGTGCTATTTGTGGCCTCTGTGTCTGGGGATAGTATTTCATCATTTTTTGTGCTGTGTTTTGCTTTACTCTTTGTACATATTACATTTTCAGCCCCCCAAGAGACATTCTGCAGAATCTGTTGCTTAGTAATAGTAACCTTCATGGAAATTAGCTTGAACTTCAAAAGAACAAAACATCTTTCATTAGTCACAGGTTTTCAGTTAATGAATTCCTCTGAGAAAGTTGATTAGAAAAGCAAACTTTCCAGAATCAAGTGCCACCAATGTTGACCTAGGATGAATTAGCCTCCCGAAAGTGCAATTTCTTTGTCTTCTTTAAATTATGTTTGAAATTCTTTCTATCAATAGTCAGGCTTACCTTGACAATGGTTCTAATAAAACTAAGTTTCCTGTAAGTGAATCAGGCTCTCATATAGAATACAGCCAGAAAAAGTTACTACAGTCATCTAGTCTGGCCTCTCTAATATAAATCACATGAATTAATTATTCTGCTAACAAAAGCACCTCTCAAATTATCTCAATATAAAATACTTATAGAAATTTTCTTTCTTGAAGACCTGCTTTAGTTTTTAAAAAGTCTCCCGTTGTGTGATAAAGGTGAGACATGAAGGACCAGAAGGGCACCAGAATTGCTGCAGCCTCCTATTGAGAGGGTCAGAGGTAGGGACCTACACCTGCTGCCCTGTGAGTGAAGAAGTCAGCCACCCCTGAAGGCTGTCTCAGGTCCTCCAGGAGACAGAAAAGCAGCTGTCCAGCAGAAATATTTTGCAGGACTGA
>NW_005054305.1:12837841-12838084 GCF_000277835.1 Geospiza fortis
TGAAGTCCTGGTCTCCATCCCCCACAGCACCTACCTGAAACCCTACATTTCCAGCTCATGTGGAGGAAGGCAGGGATCTAATGATAAAAAACTCATCTCTTTTAAAACACAGACACATGGAAAAGGACTTACCTCTCAGCAGGATGGTTCACCACGTGCTGCTGAGGATGCAAAGCAAGATCCAAGTGCCTCTCCCACCACTTACCTGGGAGGCACAGCACAGTGCAGGAGGCCACAAAACTT
>NW_005054305.1:12838132-12838609 GCF_000277835.1 Geospiza fortis
CATATAAAGCTTCAGCTCCCACTGACATTTACAGGATTGCTCCTGCAGTTCACATCAGGTAATAGCCAAACAAAATCTGAAATCAAATGGGCCGTTAAGACTATCTTCAAGGATTCTGACTTGCCCAGATTAATAGGCTGCAAAGTCAGGTCCCCTCAAGAGAGTCCCTTGGCTTCACTCTTACTTAAATTTAGTCTTACAAATCTTCCATTGCTCCCTCTATCTAGTCTAACAAAATAGATACGAGAGCAGCTCAGCCTATGCAGTGATGTCTTCAGGATTTCTAAATTTGACGTAACGGAAATGGAATAATTTAAAAACTCATTCTAGAAAGCTGGGTAATTTTAGAAGTGACTTTATAAAGTTTTGTCTACATTGGAACACAAGAAATCAAAGACCAAGTAATTAAACATACAAGGGCAATGCATTCTAGTTGAACAATACTAACTCTTATTGTAGGGGTTCTCACATAGAAGC
>NW_005054305.1:12838650-12869888 GCF_000277835.1 Geospiza fortis
TTAATTTTTCAGGAGAAAATCCACATCACGGTTAGAAGTACAGGAATTTACATCTCATCTACAAAGAAGCACTAGAAGAATCGAATCAAGTTCTACAATGCCCAATCTTTTTTCCAGTAGAGTCAGCACCAGAAATAAAAAAATTTGTTTAGGACTTTTTTCATGCCATTTCTCTCACTCCTTTTGGAAGGTAGCCTTCCAGAGGAGCTCCTAAAAACCTGAAAGTATCCACTCATCTCCACTGGCTGCAAAAGAGTTTCAAGTGATTGGTGGAACTATCTATGCTATAGATATGTAAAGTATCAGAGATGTATCTCATCATATACACCTGCTTCTGAATATGTCCTGAAGTGCTGCAGCACTGATGGCAGTAAGCCATGCCCATCCCAAACTAGAATTTACAAAACAGGCTTTACATTATCTATGCCACAGAGAAGATCCAGCTATAGGCATTTTCAGAGCTCAAACAACAGCTTAGGCTGCAATAAAAAAGCCCATAAATTAAACAGTAAGTCTTGGTAGACCACTCCCTTAACCTAATAATTCAGTAGTGAAAATACTAGGAAGATGTGGTTTCAGATGTTCTCAGGATCACAGGGGATTTTCAACAGTCTCTCCTCACCTCTTGAATCAGTGATAATCCTATTACCTAATCTCAGTTAGGAACAGAAAGGGCACCCTCCCTCACCTCTGTAAGAGCTGTTTCAGTTTTAAAGACTACTTAAACCTTCAGCAGAAGAGAGACACCTGGGCTGGGGTAGTTCCTGTACTAATGGAGAGAGTCTGGCTTCCACTGCTGCTCTCCCGACAGCCAAACTGTGAAACTCTACATCATCTGGTACCAAAGAGTGGCTGGAGCACATCCTCCCACTTTCCTCCCACACTCACCCTTTCTCTCCAGCCCAAGGATTGTTAAGTGCGAAGGAGTTCACAGGAGGGGCTGATGGTACCAATCCTCTCCTCTAGATCAGATGCAGAACACAGGCTGATAAATGACAGCTTTAATTCCCCTTCAGTGAGGAAGGGAAAGAAAACCAAGTCCAGGGAACCAAATTCAAAATTACTATTCTCACAGTTAAAGTGTTAGTAAAGAAGCAAGAAATTATGTAAGAGATGCCATTTCATCTCTATTCCTTTGAAAGGAATTACTCTTAAAGAAAAAAGCAGTACTGACACCCAAAAGAGAAGCGAGGCTCAAACTATAGCAGTGAGATTTTCACATAGGCTTCAATGGCTTCCTCTTACCATCCTGGGTGTTCAGACAATACCCTCAGCCACCAAAAACCTCCCTCTGTCTTTGACACAGAGTCTAACCCCGATAAATCAAAGGAAGATATTGTTAAATTTATTAGAGTTCTGATTACATCCCCTCTGGAGTTCAGATTAACTGACTCTTGGAGGAACTGTCATTTATTTCACAAGACCTTCTCTTTCAAAAGACAGCGAAATGTTAGTAGAATTTCAACTCATGATGGCAAAAAGGCTTAATTTTATTTCAGGTCAACCACAGAGGTTTGGAGTGCAGTAACCTATTGAAGGCAGAGCACCGATTAAATGAGGAGTATATCTCATTATTGCTATGTTCTGTGCCTGCACATTGCCAAAGTTGGTTATGCAGTCAGGATAATAATATAAGCCAGAACAAGTTCTACTTTGGTATTTATGACCACTATGTTACTTACCAGCAGTACTGTAATGATTTGGTATAAGCTGCATTCACTGTCATACAATGAGGCAGAACAACACAACCCAAGAGTCTGTGCATAAATATCCATACATCAATTTTAAAAACAAACACCATCCACTTAAGGGGCACTTAAGAAGTCCCATCACAACTCACATTTTCCTCCACCCTACAGTGCAGCCACTGACTTATGACTGTTTTACCACTTACATCTGAGCAGAGTTGTGGTTGTCTCCATGTATGCCATTTTGTTTTGAGAGCAAGCTGCAGGAACTTTTGTTATGCTGGAAGCTCACGGGCAGATCCTGTGCCCAGAATACTCACAGACACACAGGTCAGCTCAGGGATTCTTATTCAGTTGTGAACTAGCTGAAGATGGATGAAGCTCAGTTGCTGAAAGATGAGGTAGAGCAAAATTTCTAACACTACTGGGGATAAAACAAGGATCCTGCACTAGCACTAGACGCAAGTCTACGTGCTCCTGTAACACTTCTCCTACCCTGGCACGATGTTAGAACCAGAGGGGGTAAAACTCATCCTCAGCCTGTCAGTGATGGCCCAAGCTGAACTCAAAGACAGGAAAGAGCGGCACAGGGGGAGAGGTTTGCTGCCTCCACAGGGACCTCCACCTCCTCCTGCCACCACTGTACCAACCTGCTGCAACAGAGTGGTGCAGAAGTTGCCGCCTTGGGGGCATGGGGGGGCACCAGGAGAGGATGAGGGAGGAACCTCTTGCTGTTGCAGAGGTGTGGAGTCTCAGAATGAGGCACTCCAGTAGCTGAGCACAGCCATTTTCAAGCAACCAGAAGTATCTATCCCCTCTCAGGCACTCACTGGGGACATGTCTTTTTTCATTTAGAGAAATTACTCCAGCAGCATTTCTGCTAAGTCATCGTCAAGCTGAAAGTTTTCCCCAAAAACAGCTGAGATGCTTAACTTTTTTCACTCTATTAATATGGGGAATAATCCATCACATACAGACATGCAGCACTTGAATCATAAAGGTCACTGTCTTGTGTTGATATGAATCATGCCCTACAGTACTACTGCCTGCTTTATTTATTGCACAGCAAGATGATCTCAATTACTTAATGCAAGCTGAAAGGTGGGACACCCAGTTCAGGTAGTATTTTAGGAAAGTTACTTTCATATTAGGCTCTCTCTCTGCTTGCTGGATACTATTCCAATTGTTCTAGATATCTTGACAGTGTCTCAGAAAAGAGCATTCTGCAAATGCTTTATACAAGAAACATTTTGGCCTAAACAAAACCCCCTATATCAGGCAATCCTGGTTATTTCATAGACAGATAAGTGTTTGAAACTATGCAGGTAGGCATTAAATACAAGAATCAAGTTCATGTACTAACAAGAGAGTCAATTCTAAAGACTTTTGCCACATTTTTGAGAATGTTTATGTTTATTTTCTTTTTTTTTGTTGTTTCTCAGGTATTTTCATGGGTGTATTATATACAGAAAAGACAAATGCAATTCTACTTAACTTTTTTTAAAACAGTAATTCAAGGTTTCTCCACATCAGAAAATGACTAGCCAAAAAAAAAAATGAAACCAAAGTAGTGGCAAAGTAGTGGCTCCTGGAAAATGGGACTCAAGATATTTCTCACCATTCCAACCAAAATAAACTTGTGCTCTGAATTTGTAGTTTTCATGCTAAAATAAATTAAAATCTCTTTCAAGGAGGGTGCTGTTGAATGATTTAAGAATTAAAAATCTCAAATGGGTTCAGAAAGATCACTGAAATCTCACAGTTACTTATGCATATATCCAAAATAAAATATAAAAGCATTAAGCATACAAGTGAAAAAAATAGTGACAGAAAGCAGTAAGAGGCAAAACAATTTTCTTCTCTATATACAGAAATATTTTTACATAAGTAACAAGAAATGTCAAAAAATACACAATTTTGAGTACAAAAGAATCATTTCAGCAATAGATTTGTACAATTGAGACCTGTGTAAGCAGCATGCTTTGACTGAATGAATTAAACTGCAACATACTTCAAAATACATTCATTTAAATCCTCCATACTAAAGATGTCTGAAAATAGAACATGAGGGAATACAGATTAGTAATGACTATCATCTCTGGAGAGGAAGAAAATGATAATTTCCCTTTAAAGTCAAGAAGGATCAGTCTGAGTTTTTAAATTCCTTGGTCTTGGTCAAGACCATTAAATTGCCTCAGGAGACCCACTTCTGCCAATATGTATGTGTTTTAACATTACAAATCCCAGTGAGGTTATGCAGGATTCTTGGCAGGATCACAGACAGCAAGACTGAGCAGTTCAGAGGTCTTCAACTTGGTCCTAGGACTTCAGTTGTAATTATCAAGGCACTGCTCTCAAGACAGTACGTAGACACAATAGCACAAATGATTCTGTAAACACATAATCACCCTGGGGATACTTCGACACCACACCTTGTTTCTTTTTTTGAACACACTTTTGTTCACTATATGCTTTGATCACCTCAAAAAACCTGGCAAGTGTGAATACTGTATCGCTATGGAAATCACCTCTGAATTTGGACCACACAATTTGGGTTTCTTTACTCCAAGGATCAGTAGATGCAGCTTTGACCAGAAACCTTGTTGCAGTCAGTGTAAACAAGTGTTTAATTATCAAGACAAATTAACTGTCAGATGTTCACAATTTATACTTCACAGCCAGTACATATCAGAGATCAAAAAAATCCCACAAAATGCTTTTCCCTCCTCCTTCAGGAATGTAATTTCATTAATTTTCCTGTATTGCTCATCTTCTTTCCTTCTTGAATTACTGTGTTTTACAACATTCAAATCTCTTGCATCATAGAGCTGGAAGACAGCAAAAATACCTGTTCCTGCCATTTAGACAATGTACACTCACACTCTGTTACATTAACTCTAAGCACAATTTTGCTGCTTTCAGAGATAAACAGGTATGACAGCTTTGAAACAGAAAATTCATACTAACCAGGTCATAAACTTGTGCTATCAATGTAAATGTAATTGAAAAATAAAAGCTTTACTGCAAAGACATACTAAAACATTCTGCTTTATAGTGGAGCTCCTTTAGATCAGAAAAATCTATACCATCATCAGTAAAACTGACAAGAAAGGGAAAGCATGGTCATCAATAACACTACCACTGCCAGATGCCTTTACACGTAATCCACAGTCTCAGCTGGCAGTTTGTTGGTTTTTTTTTAAATGAAATTACAGAATTCAAAATTGTTCCTTTTCTACTCCTAAAATTTAACAACAGCTTTACGAACAGCTGTCAATGAGAAGAACAGAGCTACCTTAGCTTAAATTAGTTCTTTATTGAAGACCTTTAAAAAAAAATCTGGGATTGAATGCTTTGCTGCTGTCAGGAAGCAAGCAGTCCCTGGACACCCACACGGGACATTTCCTTCATACACACATGTACTGTGCAGATACACAGAAGCAGATAAAATTGCTATTATTTTTGTTCCTCTAGTACAAGAACAGAGAGCTCCCCATGCTTTGGGGCCCTGAAAGACTGATGGAAGCAAGAGAAGCCCAAAACCCAGCTCTGGTTGCTGTCTGTTGCACATCAATCCCTCCAGCTCCTGGTCACAGCCCCAAAAAGCTGATTCTGCAGGTATTCTTCCCAGCCCCAGAGCAACTGGGGATCTGGCTCCAAAGTCCAAACCTAAGTCTTAATTCTACTTGTCTCACAATAAATATTTATTTAGCTAATTGGAAAAAAAAGTATCTGAGTTTGCTATCATAAAGGAAAATCCTCGTTCTTCTGCTTTCCAGGATACCAACACAGTCTGACATTAATCAGAAAGGTAGTTTGGCATTTTAGGGAGAAGCTGATGCCTAATAGATGAGAACAGCGAGTAAACCCTCGAGGCAGCAGGCACTACAGAGACAAAGAGGTAATGAAAAAATCAATGTGAAGTAGTATCAGAGGGAAAAGGGGAATTTAACTTACATCGCCAGCAAACTCTGCTGGCTGACTGTTATAAGGGGTAATGGCTGAAAGAGAGTAGATTTAGAAAAGATATAGGAAGAAATTCTCCCGTGTGAGGGTGGTGAAGCACTGAGACAGGTTTCCCAAAGAAGCTGTGGATGTTCCATCCCTGAAAGAGTTCAAGGGCAAATTGAATGGGGCTCTGAGTAGCCTGGTTTAGTGAAAGCCATGGCAGGGCTATTGGAGCAGGATGATATATATGGCTCCTTCCAAACCAAGCCATTTTATGATTCTGTGACTGTTTATGGTTTTGATCCAATACTTAAATTGCAAAACGCATCAAGAACTCTTTTTCTCCCTGCAATTACTATGTAGACTAAATGCTAAACTCAACTATGGTTCATTTGCTATCTATGTGTTGGTTTACCCTACTATTTCTAATCCTATCCCAACAAATGCCTGACAGCATGATTTCAGCTGTGTAGAGCACACCTAGCCTTATACGAGCTCCAAGCAGAAACAACATCACACCAACACAGTATAAATTGCAGGCCCAAAAATCACTATTTCAGACAGGTTTTCAGGCATACCATGAGGTTTGGATGACTTGTAATAGCCTCAAATAACAACTGCAGTCACCCTTTACCCTGTAACAATTTTAACATGAACACTATTCTTCTAAACCATGTGTGAGCCTAAATCTCAGGTTATAGTATTTTTCTTGCTTTCTCTTTCATTCCTCTTGTTTTCTCCTTCTAACTCTCCTGATAACTGAGAAGGTAATTTTGATCAGTTGCTAGAAAACGAGAAAATCTACGACTGTACATGTAGCTATACCAACATAAATCACCACCCTAGAGCTTACCTGGGTCTTTCATTCAAATTCACCAACTTAACAAATAATAATAAGCAATAATAATACATCTTCAATACAGAACAAAATATTCAAATGAATAAACTATATAGTAAATTTTGTAAAGTGCACAAAATATTAATGGAAATATTAAAAAACCAGGTTTTTAATGTTACCATGAAAACTTCTGAAATATCATTAAATTAGATAGAAATAATCTAATGAGACTTTTTGGCTCTAATATACTGGCAGACAGCAGCAACAGTTTTCAAAAAAATTACACCAACTAAATACACCGTATCTTAGCAGCATAAAAAAAGTTCCTACAATTAGGTAAAATTGCAGGTCTAGTAAGCATAAACCTGACAAGATGTTCCAAATATAGTTTTCATTAAAAGAATGGATTTCCATGGAATCCTAGAGGTAACATTTGTTATTCTGCTTACATTGTATTCTGGTAGTAAACCCAACTATAGCCAATCACGTTCTCTCCCTCTATCTTCCCAAAATTGCACAAAGTACTAAAAATTTAATCAAGTTATAAGATATGGCCACACTGAAAAAGCCATATGAAACAAAACAAAATTCAACCTAAAGCTTAAAAAACAAACTACCCCAGCAAACAACAATCACTGTCAAACAACTGCAGTTTCAAACCACCGACCGATGCTCCCCACACACGTAGATGGCACTGGGCCGGATGCGCCGCCTTGTATGGCCAGGGAGCTGTGGCAAGAACTTGAAGAATCTGGGCATCAAGTCTAAGCATGCATCATGAAACTTCTTAATCCTCCAGTAGTAAATCAGTGGGTTCAGTGCAGACTTGAGGTAGCAGAGCCAAAGGAGCCAAGTGCTTATTTCAAAAAAGTTGTGCTTGTAGTAGAAGTGGCTGTTGAACGTGGCAATAAGGCTGTAAGTGGTGAATGGTGCCCAACAGACTATGAAGACAAGGAACAAAATCAGGATGGTTGTGAAGGCACGAGTTTTAAAGCTCATATCAATATTCATCTGAAAAGGTCTCTGTAAGCTCATGAGACCAAGTTTGCTGGCCTGGCTGAGACATATGCTATCAGGGTGGCTATGGATACGAACTGCGTTGTGGCGGACGGTGTTGAGTATGCCCATAAAAGAATACAGCATTACCAGGAATGGAATAAAAAAAGCAATTAGCAAGATAACTATCACATAGGCTCGGTAACCTGGGCTTGTAGAGTAGCCAAAAACACACTGAGGTGCTCTTGAGGGTATCTGCAGATTAGGATTCCCTACTGATAACGGAAAAGCAACAACAAAGGATGCTGCCCAGGAAATCACAATAAGAATCTTTGCACGGTAGGGGTTCAGTTTATCTTGCCTCTGAACTATGATAAGAAATCGGTCAATACTAATAATAAGAAGAATGGCTACCCCCTCTACGACAAAAAGCCAGAAGAACATGGCAGAAACTCTGCAAAATATATCCCCAAAAATCCACTGAGTGGTAATGATTGTTATCAGAGCAAATGGCATGTTCAGCACTGCCAGCAGCAGGTCTGCAAAAGCCAGGCTTGCTAAGAGGATATTAATTGCAGATCGCATAGCTGCCTTCTGGTAGACCATCAGGCAGACAACAAAGTTTCCAAGGAAAGAAACCAATAGGATAAATATCATAGCAGCAGAAAGAATGATCTGGAGTGGCAAACTCAAGCTCCTGAAAACTTCTTGTGACGGCAGGGTAGCTGTGGTGTTTACTAGGAAAGTACTTCTCTCAGTAGTGAGCACACCACCTGAACCATATCTCAATGGCTGTGTTGTGCCACTATGAAGCAAGAACTGGGGAGTGGTAAAATTCGTATAGGCATTTTCATAAACAATGAAAGTAGCATTTGAGGTCCCAGAGTGGGCCAGCGTCAACATTGCTGAGAAAACCATTGCTTCAAGAAAAATGAAAGCAGAACCAAAGGTCTTCAAGGCATTTCATCTTGTTCAGGCAGTATTTTGAACTGGTCATTTAACAATCAAAATTCAAGGTTTGAAAGCATCAAAGTTCTTAAGTTCATGTCAGTATTTCCATCTGAAAAAGAAGAAATAAATGTAAATACACAATATAAAACTTTCTGAAACCAGTGGTAACCTAATGATTGCTCAGCTTTCCTTAATGAGAATAGTATCCTTAATATATGTTTACACTTCAGGCTGACACAATTTACTTAAGCACCAAATATAGGAATCTCATAATAGTTGGCCTTTCTCTCATAGGTCCTACTCCTGCAGTCCTGCTGATACTGTACAATACTCCCAAGTCACCACGCTTTTTTCTACCATAACCAAGGCTGGAGAACTTCTGTACTTGAAACTTTACTGATTAAGAATGAATAAATCAAAAAAGTATTTTTATTTGAATCTCGTAATTTTTGAACTAACTTCTTTATTTTGTTTTGAAATTGCCTACAGATAGAAACTTTAGTAACATTTCTAAATAGCTTAAATGGTATCAATAGATTGCCTATTTGCCTGCTTGGTAAGCACTGAAAGCCTGTTTATCCAAGTTATTGCACATAATACAGAATTCTTAGTTCCATGTCAGTCATCTACATCAGACACCTCAGGAAAAACATGCAAAATATATCCTAACCTGTTATTATGAAATAACTTGTCCACAGGATAAAAGAATTTTTCAATTTGTTTCATTTAGGGGCTGACTCACATTCAGGTGCAGGAAACCATCACTTTGGTTACTACAACTCTTCCACTGGCAGTAAACTTTCCTGCTTCCACTGGTCTGGGCATGTTTTTGTTAATTCATCTTGGTATCCCATATAATTTAACCACGTGCACTCTCTTTTTCTTTGTAAATCTAATCTTCACACATGCTGCTGAATTCCCTCCCTTGTCATTATAGCCATAGACTGGTTTGGGCTGGAAGGGTCTGTAAAGATCTTCTAGCTCTGACCCCCCTGCTCTTTCAGCATTTTCCACCAGACCATGTTGCTCAGAGCCCCATCCAACCCAGCCTTGAACACTTCCAGGGATAGGACATCCCCAACATCCATAGGCAACCTGTACCAGTGCCTCACCAGTCCCACAGTAAAGAATTCCTTCCTAATATCTAGAGTGAATCTCTCATCCTTCAGCTTAAGACCATTGCCATGACCTTGCAGAAAGTCCCTCTCCAGCCTTCCTGCAGGCCCCCTACAGGTACTGACACAATCCAACATTTCCTTTTAGTTCCAAGCACTGTCTTGTTGCACTATTACTACAAGTATTGTATTGCTACATATATTTGTATGTACATATTCTTAACAAATAAAATGCAAAGGGGTTGAGAGCTCCCTCACCTTTTCAGGGCTAGCTTCTTCCCCTGTCTTGGACTACTAAATTAAACACTCTCAGAGCACACTGGCATTTGATCAAGCTGGAAACCAGAAGGATTCAATGCCCTTTTCAAAAACAATCACTACAGCCAGAAACATAAAGTGGGCTTCACCTCATTCATTCTGCATGACTGCAATAGTCCCTTCTGGCTGTTTTCATGTTTATCATTAGAAAAGGGATAAAGGCATCTTCAGAGGGCAATCTCCCTCCTCCATTTCTGCACACGATGACAAGCTTGGGCTACTAACAGAAGCAGCTTACGGTAGCACAAACCCTGCCCACACTATTTATACAGGTTCTGTTGTTTAGTATCAATGTCAGTCAAAAATAAAGGGAGAAAAGAATGTTTTTTATGAATATACACAAGTACCACATGTTTTGTGTAGGATAAAAAGTTTACCTTTTGCTGGATAATACTTCGCCAACAAAGAAATTAACTGTAAGATAACAAAATCTGATCTATGCCCCCAGTTTGGACTTCTGGCAGTCTGAAAGCAAACCTGCTGAGGCTGCTGTCAGGAATTCATCAACTAAAATCAGCACTATGACCTGCTCCTTTCATTCCCTGACTATCTACAAGCTCTATCACTAGATGATTTCCAGGGCCAGACTACCATCAGCATTTTTATTTCAGATAAATGATTAACCTCCCTGTGTCCTTTAATTTTCAATGGTATCACAAAAGATATATTTATAAACATCCTAATTTAATTTACTTGTGTAGTGGGCTGATCCTGGCTGGACACCACATGCCCACAAGAGCTGCTCTTTCACTTCCTCCTCAACTGGCCAGGGGAAAAGAAGTATTACAAAAGGCTTGTACGTTCAAGTAAGAACAGGGCGAGATCACTCACCTGTTACTACGACAGGCAAAACCTCAACATGGGGAAATTAGATTAAATTATTACCAATTAAATCACAGTAGGGTAATGAGAAAATAGAGCTAAATCTTAAAAACACCTTTACCTCACTCCTCCCTTCTTCCTGAGTTTAACCATCTGCCTAATTATCTCCTCCCCACCAGCAACACAGTGGGACAGGGAACAGGGGCTGCAGCCAGTTCATCACACGTTGTCTCTGCTGCCCCTTGCTCATCAGGGGGGAGACTCAAACTCTTCCCTTCCAGTGTGGATTCCTCCCATGGGAGACAGTCCTCCATGAACTTCTCCAATACAGTCCTTCCCACAGGCTGCCGTTTTTCTTGGAACACTCACATGTGGGTCCCTTCCACTGACATTGGCTCTATGGGTCATAGAGGAAGCTTCTGGCAGCTTCTCACAGAAGCCACTCCTGCTACCAAAACCTTGTTACACAAACCCAATAGAGAGTCACACAAATTCCACTTTCTAGAGGTCTTACTGCTTGAATGAAAGGTATAATTTTCTATTCTGTCCTATTATATTTCAAAGATTGTATAACTCATCTGAAGTATACAAAGCTATGTACATTGACATTTTGCAAAAATAACCCATTCCATTAACTTTACCATAGATTTTTCTTTCCCCCCATTCTCTCTCTTTATATTGTATTTTTACACTAACTCCTTTAGAGAAAACCTCAATGTTAATTACAGGCTAAAGCATATATACTAGCCAAAGCTCTTCTTTCTTTGATCTATATAAACTTTTCCTCTACTAGTCTTGTTTAACATTTTTTTATAATAAAGTATGTAACCAACAGGAAAAAGATTAGCAGAACTTTCCAGAATAAACAAGAAATAGTTTAGCAATGAACAAGAAAATCTCACCCAAAGTTCCACTGAGGTTTATGACTCCGCAAGCTGAGAACACTATGAAGGAAAGGAAGCTGTAGCATTCTGCAGGAACTGCAAAAGAACATAAATTCAACAAATAATCCTGGATTTAAAATCTTGGAGCAAGAAAATTAGATCCCCAGGGTAGTATCTTTTAGAGCTATGTAAGCAATAAGTCAGCAAAAGTAACTTCTGTATTTCTGATTGGCTTTGTACAGGTCTTTCTACCAAGGCTCTAAAAGAAACTAATCTGCCCTTAGATAAATGTAAAACCCTTCTACAGACAATAATAAGTTTCAAATAGGAAACAAAAAAAGGCAGTGTTTAGTTTTGTAGAGAAAAGAGGTCATCAGAATGATCCTAAAAAATAAAATCTTTACCGGGGTTCAAGCTCTTTAATCTATAGAAGAGGGAAATGCAAAACCATGACATTTGCTGATGATGAACATGAACTGTTTTTTAAGTCAATTTAATTTAAAAAAAGTCAACTATAAAAAGGTACAGAGGGATCTCTCAAGAGCTAGTGGCAAGCCAACAGTCTACCCCATAAAATTCAGTGCTAGGTATAATGCTATGCCTGTACTGAAAACAGCTATCTACACAATAACAGATGCTAAACCAATCATTACCATCCAGAAGAGAAACAGATCTTCAAATTTTCATAGTCTGCTCATGAAAACATCAGCCATGTGCTCAGAATTGTTAGCAAAGGAACTGAGAAGAAAACCAGGAGGTAGCTATATACACTGTATATTTAGATACACCACCTGCTACAATACACATCTATGGCATCTCTTCACTACTACATTCAGTTCTGCACCACTTGATCTTTTTAATATCTTTGATATTAAAAAGCAACTGAAAAAAGCTATCATAGAGGTCTACCAAGTTTTTAGTGACACTTTAGGGAAAGTGAATGATTGCTCCCCCATAACAAAAGAATAGGAAAAGTCAAAGAAATCACAAAACACCTCTAGAGATCATCTTCTCCAACCTCTCTGCTCAAGCAGGGCCACCTAATAGAGGGCCACAGTAGAGAAAAGTTGTCTCCTTACATTCAGGGAAATTTCCTGTTTCAGTTTCTGCCCACTGCCTCTGTCGCCTGGCACCACTGAAAAGATCCTGGCTCTGTCCTCTTTGTACCCTCTCTTCAAGTATTGATAAACAATTATAAGATCCTCCTGAGCCTTCTCTACTTCAGGATGAATAGTCCCACTTCTCTCAGTCTTTCCTCACACAAGGGATGCTCCAGCCTATTCATCATCTTTGTAACTCTTTACTCTCTCTTCAGTATATCCATGTCTCTCTCAAACTGAGGAGCCCACATTTGGAAATTATTATTTCACAAGTAATTATGAAAACACTTATTACAGGATGTTGTGGATGTCATAGAGCTTCTGTGAATTCAGACAGCATTCGGGACATATTTCATATCATTATACAGATGTCCATGTAGAAAGAGGTGAATCTCTCTCTGCTGACTGCAAAGGATACATAGCCTTCTGATTTGAATACAGACATCTGAGCACATACATGGAGTTACTTGACTAGCTTTAAATACCCATAAAAGAATTTGCTCACTCAGGTTAAGTTTACATCATTATGCCACACAACCTCACACTCTGAAGTATGAAGTTCAGCAGAGGCTTAGATGATAACATCTATCATAAAAGCTTTAAAGAGGAAAACAAATCAAACAAAAACTAGAGAAACAACTGCTAATGTTTTATAGTAAACAATCAAAGCTTCAGAAAATACTGCTATATCCTAAATTTTCCTTCTACACAGAAGGAACCAGACAAGGGGAGAAGGAGTAAAAGTGTTCTGCATCCTTAATTCAGCTGAAAAGATTGTGCGACCCTGCATTTCTCAAGTCAGTAGCACACAGTATAAAACAAAGGACAAAGGACCCACAAGGTCTATAGTTTATTCCTAACAAACACAGAAAAAGAAAGAAAAATAATCTTGCATATGTTCTCTCATCATCCCAGCTCTCTATGCAAATAGCTACATTCCCTTTTGTGCTTTGTCCCTTCTGTGTGATGTTTGCATGTTTCTTCATGCAGCATTAAGAGAAGAGGAGGAGAATGACCTCATCCAAGCTGCTGCCTGGACCCAGCCTAATGCTTTAAGTGGAAAGAGCACCAGCCATTTGGCTGTTGCATAAGTCATCAGCCCTATCTTTTCAAGAAGGATGAGAGAGCGAGCAGTGATCAGCTGTTGGAAAGAAGACACCTAATCTAGTAAGAGAACTGCAGGCTTTGGATCCTATGTTGCTCCTGTGCTCCTTGCTTCCTGATGGTTTCCAGCAGCACCATTCTCCAGGCTCTGTTTATCACTCTGAGTATGAAATATCTTTTGCAGGGCACACAGAATCAGCATGCTCAGATACTGGTTTGGATTTACACTTATTTAACCTGCAGACAATCCTCTTTCTTGGCTATCATCCTTCATGGAAGTGACTGACCAATTCAGCCAATAAACTCAAGAGGTTCCCGTCTGTTGCCAGCACATAAAAATTTTTCTCTATTTTTTTTCTCCCTACTTAAAGGTCTTCTTCCATGAGCATGTACATGATTATTGAACATGTGCCTCCACCCTTCTTCCTACCCTTCCAACTTTTCCAAAATTATGTAAAGATAGAAATGTAAGATGAAAGAAACCAATAAGACAATTTCACAGCAACAGCATTTCAGTCCTCACTCGCTCTTTGAGAAAGGGAAATCCTGTAATTTCAAAGCCCCAGTCCTTGCTGAATGGTAATCACAGAGCTTGTAAAAGACAACCATGCTTTGATAGTTTAAATGGGTAAGTCTACTGATGGTCAGGTACTCAAGCAAGAGGTAGATAGGTACCTTTTTGTCACAACAACCTCACTTTTGGAACATGCACTCTCACAGATTCTTTTCAGATGCAAAAAAGCTTCATACAATCACTTTTTTCAATTTCAGTGCTGAAATTTACTGTGTATGCACATTTTCTCTCTAGCAAGGTTCTCACTCATATACAACTTTCTTTTTATGGAACATAATAGACACAATTATTTCAATGAAGTACATACTTAAAGCTAAATAACACACAAATTCCATTCATCAAATATAATTATTGCTAGAACTATGGCATCTGTTTATAAGAGCTTTAGAAGCTAAAAGGTTCCTGTTCAAAATCTGGATAGCATGCTCAAATGGAAATAAAAGATTATATGTTATATGCAAAACTGACATCAGTCAAAGCCAGGAACTCCAAAAAAGACAAAAGAGGGAACATAACAGTGTCATAATAACAGTTAAGTTTAACACAGATCAGAACACACTATGAACAGCTGCCAAAATGTTCAATGACTTCATCAATTTGCTAAAATCTGCTAAAATCAAGCATATTTTGGCAATACTGACCACCACCACGATTTCATCCAGCACACAAAAATAATTCAGAAACCTGAAGGCAGCACTGCCTGGTACAGTGACCCTATTTCTTTCGGATATTTTAAGAGGTCCCAGAGGCTTCTGCATGCTTTATAGCTACTATCAATGGTTTTATTTTACAGGCAAACTTGGCAAAAAAATGTCTTTTACAACATAAAAAACATTTAAAAAGCAAAATATTCTTAGGGGAAAAACAATAAAAAGAAGCATGAAGGACATGGGCTTATTTTATTTTCAAAAGAATTTATGCGCCATGAGAAAATACGCGAGTATGTGCTCTCTGACACCACATTATTGTACAAATAAGCCCAGGGCACACCCCTCTAAATTAGAATCAAGCATTGCTTCCCTTGCAATTAAGTAGAGGCAGGAACATGTCACAATGGAATCCTTTCTGCTAACACCAGTAAAAAGAATGAGTCAGAGCACAAAGCAGCAGGGACAATGTTCTTACTCACCTAAAAGAAACCAGCAGTTTTCAGTTTTAATACCTATTTACATATAATCTAAATTGAAACTAATCAACTACACTGCATGAGCAGATGACCCATAAAACTATTCACAAGAGGCATTACTTTAATTTAGGAAATTGTTCTTTTTTCCACTCTACAAACACTGCTGTGGCAATTTTCATAGGAAAGTACTGTGGGAAACAGTCACCTCTGCCTTGGGTCATTTAGTACAACTAATTGGTCTCTTGATGATATTTCCTTATGACCTTCATTCAGAGAGCCATTAACTGTCAAGAAACATTAGTCATGGCAATCATTATCACTACTATAAACCCCAAATATTCAAAATGTAAAAAATAATTCTATTTTCTTAGCTCTTGGGAAAAATCATGTTCTCAATTTGCAGATCATGTGAAAGGACTTGGGCAGTTCTAGGTTCATTTCTAGTTCTGTCATATTTCCCCTGACTTCTAACTTTTCTACCAGTTCAATGGTCACATTAACCATCATCATGATGAAGAGCTGAGCGAGTACTGTAGTACCTTGAGTAAACATTGAACATTTTTGAAAACATACTGAAAACATTCATAGTCTCCACCTAGTTATTAACATGCAACTAACAAGCTGAAAGCTTCCTAAATTCCTAAATTTTAAGTGGATCTTTGAATTATACATGTAATCACTGTATGTCAGTGTAGCCAAAAAAAAAAAAACCAACCCCAAAACAACTCCACACAAAAAACTCAAAAAACTCAAAGCATACCAATCCAGACAGGCTTCCATGAAGAACAGGAATCATAAGTCATCTTGTGCTGTTTTGTTCAGCTAATTATTCTCTTCCCAAATAACCTAGCAAAAAAAAAAAAAGAAAAAAGAAAAAAAAAGTGACATTCACATTCAAGGCAGGACAAGAGCAGAATAGCAAAATAGCAAAATTTTTCCTTTAACAAAACTTTACTGGGAGAAGTAGAATATTCTGTCTCTTGACAGAAGGCAGACTGGATGCCCCCTTTCTGGCAGAAGGTATAGAAAGGACTAAGGCATCAAAGTTTCATCAAACCAAAGAAATCCTCAGCTATGTCATCTATGGATGGTAACAATTTCACCATTTCATACTAGGATCTGTCAGGGCTGGAGTAACACATTGTTTCAGGTCTCATTCAGCTATGTTTATTTCACATGTAGACAAGCACACAAGCAACAGCTGCTGTAAGTCTTACTGCATCTATCAAAATAAATTCTTACCCTTAACCATCAGGATCCTGATCTTTAAATCCCTAAAGGAGCTCAAAACAATAACATTTAAATCTACTACTGAGCATCATAAAGAAGACAAATAAATTTTCCCCAAACAGCAAAGATAACAGCATTGAACAAAAGACAAGAAAACAGGTCTAGAGAGAACAATAAATCATTAAAGTTTCAATGCAGGATCTCAGCACTACCTTTATGAATGATTGTACCAATCAATCATCATCACACTGCTAATATACCTCAGATAGCTAAATTATTTCTGCAAACTGGACCTAACATATCTAAAAACCTGCATATTCTATCATGAGTTCATGACAGAATCAGTTATTATCAGATATCATCAGTTCTTATCTGATAATGTCAATTTTCGAAGTGGCTTTTCCTGATACTCTTAGAAGAAAGCCATAAAATTTCAGTGAGCCTTGAAAACTGGGTTTATGTCACACTGATAATTTTAAGTGACCTAATTAATTTATAAATATCTATATATCTATATCTATATATTGAAATCTATATCTATCTACAGCTTTATATATATAGATATATATATATAAAAAGGACAAATATATGAGACAATTTATACACTTGCTTTCAAAAGGCTACACAACTTTTAATTTCTGCAAGAATAAGCTTTAGGAACATCTCTAAGTCACCTCCACACTGGAACAAAAGATATCAGGATCCTTCAGGAACAGATTTCTAAATAAATGATGCACACAGGGGCTGAAGGACAAACCAGCCAATGAGTTTACAATGGCCTTCAGCAAGGGAAGCAGTAACAAGCTGCACTCTAAGACCTCCCATAGTGTACTGACCCCTGCAATCATTCAGCGCTGAGTTTCTGTATCTGCAGCCAACCCAACGTGGACTTCAAACACCCAAAACATAAGGGTTGATTTGCCAGACTGGAGACTGCTGAGACATCTGCCTTCTGCAGAGCACATTATCTAGCCACAAGGGAAGCTGGTGTCTGAAAGATTTTTTCTCATAATCTATTAATACAAGTTGTTTTCCATGTGCACAAAAATTTGGTCTTTGCATTTATTCCACAGAACAAAGAGGGAAGGAAAACAATTCTCAGGCATACCTATGTATAAAGAGATAAAATGTAGCCATTGGATTATTATAGACTTTCTCCATTTGGTTTGTTCCCTACTTAGTGAGGTAAGTAATATAAACTGGTACTCTTCCCTCTTCTGCTTTTTGAAGTATCAAAGAAGTGAATAGGTCTGCAAGGAGGCAGAGAACTGGGAGCCTGAACAAGATTAAATTCCCCAATAACCTCTAAGATCTTGCCATCAGACAGGCTCATCCTCTGACACAAGAGCCATTTCCAGTATCTACTTACATGATCATAGAAAATATTCCCAACTCTCACTAAAATAAAAGTATCTTTAAAATCAATTTAGACAAGCGTCTGAAACACCGTGATGAACTAGGAAATTCTTTCACTTCTAACCTCCAAGAAGAAAAAAAACACAAGTACTTTTGCAAAGTAAATCTGGAAAATTTTAATAAATTGGAGTACATTGCAGAGCTTGCTGGGCAGGATTGCTTTGGGTAGTTTTCTGTTGACAGTTAGGGGTTAAAACTGTTTCGTAATGAAATTCCCTTTTTTCCACTCCATTACAAATTATTAATCAGGCTTTTTTCTAAGAACAGAGGGAAAAACTTTGTAATCCTTCATGAAATTTGAGTGCAAGGATTCCTGACCCTGCAAAGAGCTCAACCTGTGGAATTACAACCTTGATGATATCAGCATTTAGACCTGGCAGAGCTACTGAAAGGGTAGTCCTGACCTTTTCCTTCTTCATCCACTCATTCCGGAACCCAGCTCCCCAGTCCCAAAGCAGAAGGTATAAACTGAACTAAAACTGACCCTGGCAAGCAAATTTAAAAGCTTCACATTTCTGGCCTGAAGCTGTGAGATGCTGGGGAACACAGATCAAGGCTTAAGATGTAGATTTAGATTCTACATACTAAGAGATACTTTAATTTAACAGTCAGTCCTGTGCCACAAGTAAGAACGATGCAAAACCTGTACTTACAGATGATCACAAAAAAATCTGCACCTTTGATTCCCCAAATCAGGAGCTGCCATTTACAAAGAACTGAAATAGTGGAACTAAAATCTCAAAGATCTTACACATAATTAAACTTAAAGATGTTTCCCACAAATATCCAGATTACATTAAAGACTTAGCAAGAGCCTAGAGAAGATCAGAAATATTATGAAATTGCTTTTCAAGTGAGTTGTAATTTCGTTATGTACTTTACTGACAATTCTCTACTTCTCTTCATGCCTAGTCTACAGCCATATTTTACCAAGTTTCTCTAACATTTTCTTGAGATACTAAGTCAAACCACAGGCAACAATGAAATGAAATACTGAAAGCTTACTTCCTGCACAAAAGAGTCAGTCCATCACAAGATAATAAGCAAGTAAAAAAGTCTGTTTCAAGTCAGAAAGCTTTAAGAGTTGTCCTAAGGCTATTTTGGCTTTTCAACTACAGAAACTTCTCAACTATATTCTCTGAGCTCTGTGAAAATGCTCCACCTTCATATACCTTAAGGTAAAGATCTAAAGGCTCCTTGAATTACATCATTCTTATTTCCTCTGTACTGCCCCAGTATACCCAACAAACACTATTGCATTGCCTTCTGCTAAAATCAGGGGAAGATGAATTTTTCTGTCAGTAGTTTGGACAACAGCTGTTAGCACACTGTCTTCTTTTGTAAGCAAGGGCTTACAAAACTCAGCCTATAAAAATGGTAATGCCAGCAGCAGCACTCTAGACTGGTGGAATTTAAGCTGTATCTCCCACAGAAACAGATCTGCTTCTTGAAACAAAATTTATTGTAACAAAAATTAATCTCTTTACGAAAAGATGCAGAGATGCTAATGAAAAAGTGATTAGAATGGCCAGATGTGTACACTCTTCAGACAGTGTGCTGCTCACAAATTCCTAGGATTTGATTTAGCTCCCAGAGCAAAGCCATCAACCCTGCTTCAGCTTTTCCCTCAGGGATTCAGGCCATGACAGAGCCAAGTTCTGTGCCTGCCCAGGAGTCCTGCTGCTGCAATACAGGTGTTATGGATCTCACTTCTTGGATTCCATGGAAGAGATGCTGGTAGCAAGTTAAATGAGGCAACTCCCACTCACAGCATTCTGCTCTGAGAGTGCTCAAAGGCTGCAATGGCAAGATTCAGCTGAGAACTAAGCAAATATTTACTTTATATGCCTATTTATATTATAACCTTTCTTGTCATACATATGCACACATGTGCATATATTTCCAATAGTTATTATCACCTCTATTCAACCAAAGACAAACACAAAATGTTTAATACAAAAAAGTCATCTAAGTCATAAAGTTCCTTTGATTCTTTCCCCAGATTTACCCTATACTTTGCTTTTAGTCTAAATTAGTCTATTAAAAATCAGCTGCATGTTACAATAGTAACTTATTTTTCCTAATACAGAAATGGAGAATAAATAAATCAATCAAATTATTGGTAGTTATCTGTGTCATCTCATTTGATAGCTTCAGAATTATTTTTGGGTCATGTCAGCCAACTGAAATAAAACTTTTCAGACAGCAGCTATTTTGGAGATACAATCCTAGTCAGAAATCTATTCACGCTAGGAATTAAAAGACAGTTAAATTCGGAGTTCCCATCTGGACACCTCTCAGGGTGAGATGACATATTGCAGACATTCAGACCCTGTGCAATACAGGCACTAACAATTCCTGTTCAGACCAACAAGCAAGGCTCGTAACATATATCCCTAAGAGATAAAAAAATTGATTACATTTGCAAGCCAAAAACATTTAAATGAGCTAGTCTAATGATTTTTAAAGCACACTTTTTTTCATGCAATACAAGAGATCAGTACTCCAATTTTTTCCATGCTTTTTAATCATAAAAATGCAACATAAACAAGTATCAACTGAAGAATTCAAATCCTTTCTAGGAACGATTTTTTAAAGTACCTTATAATTCCTTGTTACAAATAAACTAACAGTTAATCGAATTGACTCTGTACTACTAATTAGTTCTGTGCTACTTGGGATCTTTTAAGCAAACAGAAGACCACATCAAATGCCTTCCATAGATAGTTACAGCAGTTCTGAGTTCACAAACTTCATATTTAAGAAAGGTTTCTTTCCATGGAAAAGCTCCTTCAGTAGTAAGTCAGAGATTTTCATGCTACTTTTAAAAAGTAGAGAAATAAAAATCCAAAAATCTGAAAAAACACATACCTCCAAAAAGAACAACAAACCAACAAAAAAACCTCAAAAAAACCCAACAACAAAACACACACAAAAAACCCAAACAAACAAACAAAAACAAAACACTGAAAAATTAAAACATCCCAAATCCCTCCAACCTACAAAGTATTACCTTACCAGACAGGTGTAATCCATTAATTCCTGTTGTCTTCCACTTTGGTAGCTAAAGATCATATTTCCCTACTCAAGCAAATAAATATGCTCAACTAATGAATTTTGCAAATAATAACAATGTTTCTTCTGTTACAGAGAAGTTTATTCAGTCTCTCTTTAGACATGAAATTGAACCTGAGAAAATACTGTATGGAATTTATCATCCTGCAACCAGAATGACTCTGAATAGCATAAATGTAACATATCATTGTAACATATAATTTCTAATTCAATTACAGCTACTCAGTAACAGCTGAAAAATTCAGACCAAGGGAGTTGTACCAACCTTTTAAAACACACAAAAGTTAGAAATAACTCAAAGTTATAGGCATGATTTATAGGAAAACAAGTGCAATGACATCTGCCATGAGACCAGAAAACTAAATCCTTGTCTCTATGCTCTCTGTAAACCTCTTTACAGACCATAATGATACTGCTGAAATTAACACTATTCAGCCTAAGACATCAAAAACCAACTCACATAAAATCAGAAGTGATGCTTCTCCTGTATTTCCAGCTCAGGAGATAAAAAGAAAAAAACCTCCTTATTGACACCTTTCCCATGGGTCCTACTGCTCCTTCCACCACACAATGAGCACAGAGAGAGTGACACAGGGAGATTCAAGGCATCAGGAGCAACCAGCCACCAGGACAATTAAACCGGCTCCACTCCAAAGCCCCCCAGCAAAGGAGTGATTTTAGAGGACAAGTCATGTTTTACATGCCATGAAATTCTAGTCTGTGCTTAGCTACTGTTTCAGTGAAAAGACAGTGGCAGATCCTGATCTGTATGCAAACTGACAGCACTCATATAAATCTAATAAACCCAGTCATTTGACAATCACAGAGGGAAAAGCTATAGTGCTTTAATGCCATCTCCACAAAGACCTCTGTTGCCTACCTGGCAGAAAAGACCAGAAACAGTTCTCTCAAATCTACTCTAAATAACAGTTCAAATGCTGCATGTTGAGAAGGTTTAACAGTGCTGAAGAAAGACGCGTTTTCGACAATGTGTTTTATTGGAAACAGTTTAATTTCAATTCACAACACACAGAATGGAAATTCTACAACCACCTGTTCATACTTGAAAACCTTCCTCAGCCTTCCACTTCATATTTAGCTTACAAACTATCTTTGCTTGACAAATTCTTACCATTTTCAGTCTTACCAAGAGCTCTCCAGACCTTTTTGTTACAGAACCAGCTAAAGCAAGTTTCTGAAGCTGCACAACTGGGAAATTGCTAGTTACCATCCAGTTCTTCACCTGGATATCTTGAATATTTCACCCTGTTATTTATACACCATTACTGTTGTGGACTGCATTTTTAGTTTAGTTTGTATAGATGATGCTTATAGTTTTAGATGCAAAAAGTTAAAGAGAGAGTCCTCCTCCCAGTCCACCTTATCAACAGGAGAGGTTGCTGTCTGTCCTGCAGGCTCAGCTTACTTAAGTCTCCCTGGTCTGGAAATCTGATACGTTTTCAGCAAAAGCACTAGGAAAAAAAGAGCCAGGTATCTTCTCGGGCAGAGCAAGTATCAAAACCACAACTCACTTCCCTTACTCTGTGCAACTTCATGTATGTGTATCAAATAGCTATAATGTATATGTTTATACATGAAGTTCAAAACCTGTAACTTCACCAGGTCTGTAGAAGCTCTGTTCTTTCCCAAGTACTCTGAAGCAACTCTGCTCACTTCCTGGTATCAGTTTTTCAGTCAGACCATACTGCTGCCCGGTCTTTATACACTGTTACCTATCCACTAGTCAGTAGTTTGAATGATTATTTTAGAACCTGTGTCTCTGTACAGCTTCTGTCCATTTTCTAATTCCCACAGCAATTTTTTGTTCAGTGACCCACATGCCAGGTAGTGTGAGTGGGAAGTTAAGGTACCTTTTGTAAATACTAATAAAGCAATGAAAATTATCGAACCATAAAATACAGGAAATTAACTTCTCATCACATCATCTAGCTACCCACCTAAATGAGTTTAAAATACCAGCTTCAAGCAGTCTGATATTCTAGGGACACCCAGTTGCCACTTCATTTATAGTCGGTTTCCTTAGCAACACTATAATCCATCTGGCTGCAGAAAGCTAAAATCTCAAACCATATCCTCCCGTACACCGGAAATAGGCTCAAAACCATTTATATTTTAAACAGTCATCGTGATTACTGAGCATATAAATGAATCTGAAAAGGCAGTAATGTCCTTAAAAGACACACGCAAATTCTCACTGCTCTAGTTTGAAAAGCTGGTTCCCATACTGAGAATATCTTCCACCAAGAGTTTCAGAAATGAAAATACTTCTTCTTTGTTTCACCATGTCCAGCTGAAGAGGCCTTTAGAACTGCACCTGGTCAATCAGTTCTCTTACACTTTTCAAAGTGAAGTAATTTGCAAGACCTAGAATGCAATGCCATTAATGACGGCCAAAAAAACCTGATGAAAATTGATCACATTACAAAGTAGAGCCACTTGTCTTAGAAGTACTCTCTCTTTAACTTTTTGCATCTAAAACTATAAGCATCATCTATACAAACTAAACTAAAAATGCAGTCCACACAGTAATGGTGTATAAATAACAGGGTCAAAATATTCAAGAAATCCAGGTGAAGAACTGGATGGTAACTAGCAATTTCCCAATGAAACTGGATAACATCAGACCTTCTATCACAGATGAATGGATACAACTTAAAATCACAGAATGCATCTTAAACATACACCATTTTGCATGAATTTGGCAACTTCAACCTTGCAGAGTTATGTAGAATAGAACCACCACTGCCTCTATCTCAAAGACTCATCAACAGCAAGCCAGTCTTTAATCTACAGAATACCTCTGGCATGCAGTGAACCATTTCAGTTCTGCATAACTTTGCATGACTCAGCTGTACAGTGGTGGCACACAAGTCTTCATTGCCTGACCTGCAGACAGCAATGAAGAGAGATTTGAGCAGGCTGAGCATTGAACTGGGTAGCACTTTTTGGCAATGTGTGACAAAATCAGTAAGTGCTTATCAATATGAAGCCCCAACCTCAGACCTTAGGGAATTCCATTTCCTTACCAGCATCTGGTTTTACACACACCATCTCCCTCATCCTTTTCTTCCTACTAGGCCTGAGACTGATCTCACCAAACTCAGCACAGCTTTGAGGTAACCACATAAGCTTACTCAGCATTCAGACACAACATGCATTTCTGGAAAGTGAATTCACATAAATCATTTCATGTACCTATTTTACTTCTCTTGTTTTGTAACAGTACTCTATATGAACACCTCTGGGTACCTATAATGGTCTGCACACATCTGCCTGAACATCTGACTCAGGATTAAGTATTATGTTACTCTCAGGATAAGAGTAACACAATGCTTAATAGGTACATTCTGCAATTCTGTAGTTTCAGCAAACTGCAGAAATTGCCCAGTCAACAGCTGACACCAGCCTCCCCAAGGAGTGATTCACCAGGGCCCCCCTCCCTGGAGTTAAGATGCTGGGATCCTCAGTGTGCTCTGGAGCTTGCCAGGATCCCACAAACACTGTAACTGAATCAAGATAACCCATCTTTCCCGTCATTTCACATGTGTGAAGTCTTGGAAGACCACCAAAGAGACAGGTGAGTCTCTGAACCAATGCCTAATTCACACTCATTTATACTGGCATCAAGAAACAAAGAATCTGATTGTTTATTCAAATAGCTCCATATCCAAGAACAGAGACAGACTTTGCAAACAGTGCAGAAAAAACAGAGAGAATATTCCAGGGCTATTTTATTTTCAGCCTTGCTGAAAATAACTTGAAGTATATCACCGTATTGGCAGTGTACCATGAAGATGCTTTTTCAAGTCTATCATTTGTGGCAGCCTTGAAAACACATTTAATCCAGTTCATTTGGATCTCACAGTTTAACAGCATAAGTGCTATTACCTGAGATTTCATGCTTTGATTTGATATCTCCAGAAAAGATGAATGCAGTCGGAAATTGCCCTCTTATCAAAATGAATGGAATGGAGAGGGAAAACACTCCTAACTTCAGTCAGCAAATGCACTCAACCCCATCCCTATTGCCATAATAAATGCAATGGAAATTTCTGACAGCAGATGCAGATGTCCCAATATCAGTAATGCATAGTACAACTTCTCCCTGTTATAAATACTCTCAACATGCCTTATGAGTCATTATTAAACATTGCCAAATTTCTTTTAAATGTCACCTCCTTATCATAACTGACACACTTGGAGCTTGAGCAGACATGCTGAATGAATTCAGTTGTGTAAAGAACAGAATTAGCTTTTCTCAGCTCTACCAACTCACAAACCCTTCAAACCAGAAATAAGGCATGTGGTGGGAGGCCCTACTGCAATTCAGTTGATTTTGCTTCAAAAATAAAGAGGTAGTTCCTTTCCAGGCCACATGATTTTCCCAGAATACTCAAGCATATGAAGGTCTGGGGTACTAGTGGGTACATGTGCACTGTTGAGAGAATGGAAGCACAAATACAACACACTCATTTCTTCTACGTTTCATAATGTGTCTTTGGCTAGATGTGTGAAGTTTGGATTTTTGTTTGGAGATTTTCTTTGGTTCTTAAAGTCATTTTGGAAATAGGATGAAGCACAGGAAATTTGCGTATGAATTTTAAATTATTCTTTGAAGTTTATATAATGCAAAAGCATTTGCACATATAGTTAGTAATATCAAAATATGTGTATATGATGTACAGTGCTTTTAAACACACCCACAAGTCTCACCTAAGACTCAAGAAAATAGTCTAGAGAAAATTCAGAAGTGACAACGGATAAGAGTCAAAATCAAAATGATCACATAATAAAAGGCTTGTTGGAACATCTACTGCAAATAAGAACTTAATCAAGATGAAGTCAAAGAAAGTAATCTCTATTTTTCACAAGGTATCAGTCTCTTTCTATCATTATACAAAATGAACCTTGTACAATCCTTTGAAAGGGATAATTTTATGAACTACACTACTGATATGGAAAACTAGTAGCAATAAACGCTTCTAAGTAGTACCAGGTTTTGAAGTTCTAAGACAGCTTTAGAAAGATAGGATTATTATTTCACAATTTGCATTAAAAACACATGCGTTTGCTTTGTTGCACAGTTTCCCCTTGTGCTCAAAGCAATCAAAATCTCTTGTTTGTGAAATTTTCTGCCCTCGTCCCATCACTTTTTGCCTTTTTAAAAGGCAGGATAACTTGCACAAGACAGTAGGGTAACGAAGATAATTTAACTTTTCCTGAAGAACTGAGATACAGAGATGAACATCACCATAAAAGAAATACACATTGAAGTTAATTATTAAGTATTCAGAACTGGCTGCAAGTAAGACATGTGATCATATATTGAGCAATGACAAAAAAATAAAGGACTGGAAAGGTGCTCATTAAGGATTAACCTTGCCTTAACGTAGCTGGATAGAAAGGCTAAGAGCCATTGAGACTCTAATGATACAAAGCAGAGAGACACTGAGCAAATAATACAGCCATAGGTAGAATAAACCACTTTCTGAACAGGCTCATTTTCTCCCCACTGATTGTGCCTGAAAGGTTAGTTGAGACTACTTCAGTGTCAATGTAGTACTCTATAGATGATTTCTAACAGAGCCCTCAAAAGTAGTCAGTGGGTTTAAATTTGCTATGCAGGGGGTCCATACACCTAATAAGGTGAAAAAAAAAATCACAGGATGACAAAGCTGTCTTTCAGAATCACAGCCTGAAGACTTAAATTTACCTCCTTAACCACTGGCATCTATTCACTACACACAATGAGGTACTCACCTGATGGAAAATACAATGCATGGTCATGTGTAAGAAAGGAGAAATTCCAAACATCTCATCTGATTCAAAAAGCAAGGCTAGCAAAAGACTTGTTTTGCCCCCATAAACAAAAAAGTAATCCAACTGATTTGATCAGCCTGTTACTGAATAAGGTGTGCAACCATGGCTGGAACAGAATTGTTTTTTATGTACTTGGCAAAAGTTATCTATATTCCAAACAGAAAGTGAACTATTAAGCATTAGAAAAGCATCTGTTGCTTTTAAGAGCACAAGAACCTCATTCTTCTTGGAGGTTCATAGCAAAGGACCAGGACAACTGACACAAGCTACAGTATGGTAACTTCAATTAGGTCGTAGGGAAAAAACTTCACAGTGACAGTGGTCAAACATTGGAACAGGTCACTCACACAGGCTGTACAATTTCCATCCTTTGTGATTTTCAACACCCAAGTGGATGAGACCCTGAGCAACCTCATCTAACCAGACTCATCTCTCAGCAGACGGGTGGCCTACATGACCTCCAGAGGTCTCTTCCAATCTCAGTTATTCTGTAGGTCTGTGCCCCAGCCTCAGTTCACCCAGGTTATAAAGTGATTATTTCCTCACTACAGCCTGCAAAAGCCAAGCACTGGATCTGAAAGCCAGTTTCCTCTTTGCTTTCTAGACCTGATCTGCTTGGTCAGCTGACCTGACCCATGCAACTAGAGGGCTGCAAGCTAGATTAGGACAAAATAGTCACACTGGCCAAATGAAGTGACTAGCAACTACAATTTATTAAACCAACAAAAAAAATGATGCATCAGAAAAATGAAGAAAACAGCAGGGCAATAAGATAGCCCAGGAAGAAAAAGGTAAGTAGACTATTGCAGGGAAAACAACAGTAAAGTCACCAGACAGATCTGCCCACAGAATGGGTGGCCAACAGAATTGGAACTGGGCATCAAAGCTTCAAGTCAGTTGTATTACATAAAAAGTAGGAGGATTATTTCTTAACAAATGCATAAAGGCTGCTATCTCTCTTAATTGTCAATCCACCTGTGGATCATGACCTACTGCTGCATTTTAGACAGTTACCGCCTGAGCTGGCATTTAGAGGTTCTCACTTTGCTAATGATATCAGAAATTGCCAAAGATACCCCAGGAAAAAAATACATATTTTGCTTCTATTTCTTTTAGGGATTAAAAAAAAAAAAAAGGACTGAAAGGACTGAGAGAATTACACCCAAAACTACATCCAAAAATTATGTTAAAAAATTAGTCTTCAAAAGTCAAGCTCTGAAGACTTGAGAAGTAGCAGTTAAACTCCGTGACTTCAATTAAACCCTGTGACATAGGCTTTAACTATGTGACTAAATTCTGCTTATCCACACAGAATCCATCTTCTTTTGGAAGGTCACCAAGACAAACAAGAGTTCAAAACCTTGCTTTCTCCACAATTATTGTATGTCACCATGTTACATTTAATTAACATGATTCAAGCCTTGCTTTAGTAACTACAAGGAGGAGAAAATCCAGGAGAGATGCAAAAGTCATAACCAGTCACTAATTTTGGTTGCCTTACTCGAGATGCAAAGCATTCTGAAAAAAACCCTGGGTCCTAGATAGTATAAGGCACAGTTCCCACAGGCCACATCATCACTACTTCAAAGCTTTAAATTTCCAAACTCTTCTGTGCTTCTGTGGTCTTGATAATATTCTTTTAAACACAGCTTGTGTATAATAAACATCTAGATTGAGGTAAATTAGGTTACAGTTATGCAAGAGATTTCTCAAAGTGCCATTCAAACCAGTGGGACTCCCCAGATACCTCCAACGTTAAGTGTACTACACCTTACTGAAACAGTGCTTTTACACAGGCAAGGAGGAAAAAAAAAAGATAGTTCACCTTTCTCCTAAACTACACACAGAAATAGCTCAATATTAAGAATTGTATTTTATGAGCTTTCATTCTAATGAAATCAACAGGAATTTCACTGTGTCAAGCTGCCTGTTTGGGGAAGTACTTAGAGCATTAACCCAGTCCCATCACATACTTCAGGCTTACATAAGTATCTAAGTATTAACCTCAGCTGGAAATGAGATGGTTAAACAATTTCACTACTCAAGTTCAAACTGTGCTACTATCTAGGTTAGCAAAACAAAGATTGACAACACATTACAGAGATAAAAAGTAGACCATTCTATTAAAGTATTTTATATGTCTATGAGAGGCAGCATGATCTGACAATTTTTGACCTGAATTCTGGATACTCCAAGTAGTATTTCTTAGATGATAGATACACTTCCTCTAGCCTCACCTCATTTTTAACAACTAAGTCTGACATCCTTTGAAGCATTAAAAAAAATCCAAAAAAAAAGAACAAACCCAACTTGCTGTGCCCAACTTGCTACTTGTAGCAAAATAATTATGGAAATTCCATGTGACTGCAGGCCAAGGAGTTTCACATCTAGCCATCAGGAGTTCTTATGGACATGCATTGCCCTAGGAGTACATTCCCAGACAACCAGAACAAGGCACATAAGCCTCTTATGGACAAGTGGGAAAACCACCAAGCCTTCACCTACTCAGTCTTCAACCACATGCGCAAGCAGAGAAAAAAAGAAGAAAGCAGTCCTGGCACTTCCAAGCAGCTGACTATGAAAAGCTGCATTTTATAGTGCCAGAGATCCTCGATGCAGGGAAATTAAATGTCCACCATTGAGTACAGAGTTAACAGAGGCTACCTGCAGATAGACAATGTTACAGATAGACTATGGCCACACCAGTAAACCAAGCAATGCCAGGAATCACTCCCTGGAAATGGAATTCACTGTCACACAGACTGCTGAGCTGCCACACACCAGCGCAGCATCCTTCTAACACAGGGCAGCTACATGTCTCTCATGCAAATTTCCTGTTCTGGAAGGCAAGAGAGTTAAACAGCATTGACAAGGGCTAACCCACAGCACTTAGCATCAGAACCAGAAAATGGTCTTGGGTGCATTTCATTAACTGCAGAGAAGCAATCACAGCCTCTCCAAGCTTTATCTGCTACTCTTCCTAGTGGAATATTTTAAAAGTGGCAGATGCAATGATGAAGCACACAAGCAATGCCTGATCAGCAGCACCTGACAAAAGTCACCTACGCATTGTAGCACACAAGAAGAAAATTAGAAACTTGGAGAGCTCATCTTGCCTTCTTCCTGTTTCCTCTGAGTAGGCAGACACTGCATGTGAACTAGTAATTTCCAGAGTCTCATTTATTTTCTCACTTAAAAAAAAAAAAGTTTTATACATTTAGAATATGTTCTTACAGTAAGGCTGCTCTCTAAAAAAGGAGTAAGGTAGAACAGCTAAGAGAATGTACTTTAGAGTGCTGATCATTTGTCAGTAGATATTTCAAAGGGAAGTTATTTAGAAATTACTTCTAATTATTAGTCATTACCAAATTTGCTTCTGTAGACTAAGAATGTAATTACTAGTGGGTCTTTACTGTTATGCTGGAGCTACAGCAACATTGGAAAATACATTTTTTATAACAGATAACAAAAAAACCCCATTTTTGACACCTGACAATATGCAGGTATTCTATGTAACCAATCTTGAAACAATTCTCTTTGACATTTCTTTACCTTTTCAGTTAACTTGAAATGGTCTATTTAAAACTGCCCTTTTCATAATCTGATGCCTCTAATGCCTTTGCTCTAATGTTAGAATGTGCAATGTCCCACAGAAAATGCATTATGTAAAACCCATTTGCTACTGCTTAAGCATTCATTACCCATTTCAGTAAGAAGAAACAATTTTGTTTAACAAGCTTCATGGGCACGGACCTAACTTTCCAGCCGTGCCTAGCTCTGACCATTGAAAATTCCTATGTAATCTGTATCTTTCTGTAAATCAACTGTTTCCTTCAAAAAGTGTTTTTGTTAATTTACAAGAAGAAGTGTTTTTGTTAATTTACAAGAAAAAGTTTATTGCACGCTTTGTTATATACATGTATATATACATATCTATATATATATCTATACTAGACTGTACTGTATCATTTGACTTTTACAAAACAAGTTTGGAATACCATGTTGCACACCCATACAAAAACCACATACGCTTTTAAGTAGATGAAAACAATCAAAACCAAGCGAGGCGTTTCTATTTCTTTTTTGCAGGAGCGACACGCACACCGTACCGACACCGGCGGGCTCAGGAGTTGAGCAGAAGCAGCAGCCAGATGAGCAGGTGACAGCGAGCAGTCAGCTCCCCCGTGCCTCTGGGCAGTGTCCCGGAGAGCC
>NW_005054305.1:12870719-12899347 GCF_000277835.1 Geospiza fortis
CCCCGGGGGCCGTGGGCGCTTCCCGGCGGAGCGGCCGCGTCGCCCCCGTGCCCCGCAGCCGCGGGCTGCGCTCGGCAGATCCGCAACCCCTCCGTGACATTTCTCATCGGCCAGCGCCGAGCAGGCTGTTCCTGTAAAGTTGAGGGCATCTCCTTAAAAATCCAGGTAAAAGATGCTGAGGAGCAGGATTAACAAATGCAGAGGGGCGTCAAGCCTCCTGCCGGGCAGGGACATAAATATGGTATGCACTTTGTGGTGCTGCAGTCCTGGTGTACATAAAGGGAAAATTAATTTATTTCTAAGCATGGCTTTACTACATAGAGTTGTTCCAGCTGATTTTTAAGGACCAACACAAAGTGTTGTGTCTCCTCATTGTCTACGCAGCTAACTTGGTAAGGGGGATCTTCCAAATAGGATGTAGTTGCAATGCTAAGGTTGTATAGTACATGGAACTGTTAGCCATATCACTTCCAAACGGGGATAGGGTGACTCCTGATTCTGAGAAAGGCAAGGCCATAGATGGTCATTTCAGGCCAAAATCTACATGGCTCAGGGTAGCTAATGTAATTTTAAGTAATTGTTTTAATATATTAGTATGTATTAGTGCCAAGACTCACTGTATCATATTAAATGGCTATAGAAGGATGCAAACTGATACGAAAGATATCTTTTCTTACAAAGCCTGGTGTCTGAAGGAAGAATCTTTCACGATCCTTATTCCTATTCAAAGTGCATTTACCTGATGGCCAGCAAACACCTTTCTCTCTACATCAGATTGCAACTGCACAAAGCAGACTCAGACCATTAAAGAAGAGAAGAAGGAAGCTTCTCGTTCTCCCAAATGGATCTCTTAAGCACACAGCTGATGGGATGTCAGCAGAATGCTAGCAGCTACATCTAATCAAAGCACTGATACTGCTTTGATTTTTGAGGAGTTCAACTCTTGATTGAGTTCAGCAGCCCTGCACCCACAAGGCTATGGCTGGGAACTGCAAGGCAGAGAAAAAGCAATTCTTTCTGTCTTCTTCACAAAATTCTTGACTGATCTTTATTCTTAAATTTTCTTTTACAAATGGTTGTGAGCACTATTTTTCAGTTGCAATTTCCCATCAGAGCCGAGTTCAGTTCTCATCACTGTTAAGTTCTGCTGCTCATTTTGAATGCAAAAGAAAAGACCTGAAGGAACCTGTGGGCTTTGTTTTTTGGATGCACTCTGAACTCCTCTCGTCTGAAATAGCCACAACTAACCTGCCCCACAGGGGCTTCTGATTTGTCTTGCTGTGGTTGGATAAAGTTTTTAAAGGATTTTTCTAGCATGGGGAGACATGATATATTGATTTAGTTTGAAAATCCTCAGATATTATCACTGCACTCCATCTTGTGGAAGAGACAACAACATGTTTTTAAATGATTCTGTAGTGGTTTGAGTAATTAAACCTAACAATGTTTGGTTTGTACTGCCAAAGCAGAGAATTACATATAGCAATGGATATGAGAAGTTGCTTAAGTCTTAATTTGCCTGATTGTACCCAGTGGATTTCTGTAAATGTCCCTTGGTTTTCGATATGAGCTTCACTTATTCTCTGTTTTGGAAAGGAGCTTTAGGAAAGCATTCGAAGAGCTTAATTTGAAAAGGGAAACTAAAGAAGAAAAGACTCTGCTTTCTAGGTGAAGCTGCCAAGGAACACTCCAGATCTGGGAGAGATTTGGGTATAGTGATCCATTGGGAATATGTGGCTGGGGTAAAGACTCTGCTAAGCAAGATTGCTCTGTAGGGAATTTACTGGGTTTGGGGTTTGGTCTGTGTGGTTTTGGTGGGTTTTTGTTACCCCTGTATTAAGTACAATAATCCAGTTGTATCTGGACACTGTTTTGAGGATCACTGTCTTACCAAAAAAAAAAAAAGAAGTGATGAGATTCACTCATGTATTTCTGAAACTGCCTTTCATGGCTTGTGACCTTTTTCCCCTTGATGTCTAGTGCTGCTTTGGGAAATCAAAATAGGTATTGAGGCAACAACTGTGAACCATAGCAGGGGCATAGTCATACATACCCGTGTCTGACCAGATTCAGAGAAAATTGAGAAACTTATCTGAATTCACTGCTATAAAAAGGTTAACCTTATAATAGTTGCCCTAGGACAAGCTTGAAGATAAAGCCATTTAACTTTAATGAATAACTTAAAATACAAAGGGCTAGTTATTCTAACTGTTCCTGGGGCGGAAGCAAAAAGGTTTTATTGAAAAAAGACTGTAGAAAAGCTTAGTCATTCAGACCCAAAGAAAAACAGGTCTTGCATGGGAAGGATTTAGGAGAAAATTCTATTGTACAAATGAGGATCCTCTGAATTACCTCACCCCAGAAGTAGGTTCCACAAGGAGACTGAACTTAATTAGCAGCCATGAACTATGCTTTTTGTTTTCTTTTTCTTTTTTTCTCCCCCATAACTCTCCCATTTCTTGCAGTAGCAGCAATGAAGCACTGGCCTTTCCTGTATCATTTACCAGGGAGGGGATTGGACAACAACTTGCTGAAGGCTGGTGTTGTGCTTTACTGCTCCAGAGTGAGCTGTCTAGTAAGGTTGAATTGATTTAACTAATGCCTCGGTGCAAACAAGGCCTTGAAGGTGGAGTGTCTCTGTCTACTATTCTAATAGTGGAGACAGGTCTCATTAATTCCTGATGTATACTAAAGGCAGGCAATCTTCATTGACTACAATGTTTGTTAGCCTTTTCCAGACTCCTTGGTCATTTTCCTAAAGCAATGAGTCACTACTCCATCACTGCACTGATTACTTTAAATTGTTATTATTATTACAATGAAAGTAACACAGTGTTTATGTTAATTCACTTTGTGCGCAACTGCCAGAATTCTTGTAACAGTCCTCAGTTGAAAGAAACCTACACAAGCATTTTGGTATTATTTAGACTCTTTCAGATTATACTTTTAGATATTGTAGGTAAAAACTTGGAGCAAATAACCAGACCTATTTGTGAAACCACTAGTATTGTGTGAGGGGAAATCAGGACATTACTGCTCTTGAGCATTCACTCCAGTTCAGCCTCACAGATTCATTTTATTTTCTTACAGAACAGGCCAAGAGTAATGTTGGGGCGGGGCCAACAGGGAAGATTTCCTCAAAATGAAGTCTACTTTTTCAAAGCATTCAACATGGATGATAAAACAATGAAGTTAAGTTTGGGGGTATTTCCAACAGTAGCAAGAAAACATGCAGATGAACAGAACAAAAGTCAGATGTTAAACGAATTTATATTTGCATTTATTTGATTAAGCAGAGAGTTGTACACAATCCCAATAGAGTCTTGAGTTTCAAAACTGCCTCTGAACTCTGTGCCCAGGAGAGAAGAGATTTCAAAATGTAGTTTCTGCTATATGCAACATAAAAAAAACCCTTATCATCCTTTTTGCCTGCTTTTTTCTTTGTAATGGAATGAATTTGAAGACATGAAAAAACACAGTATGGTGTAACAAGGGAGAGACAGTACTGAGGTCTGACCTTGGTGGATTATTCATGTGCTTGAAGTTACACAAGTATTTTGTTCTGCTTGCCACAGTAACTGGAGCAAGGGAAGAAAGACTGGGTGAGTAAGGATTATAGTGGAAAAACAGGCTGCTATTTGGAAATGGAAATTTATGACATTGACCTGAGCACTGGTGCAGAAGGCTGGTGAATTGGAGCTGAGTTTGAAATGTAGCACGAAAATGCTTTCACACCTTTTGTCTAGAAAATTAAATCCTCTAGAGCTGTGTTTGCAATGGAGCACATATCAACTCCTCACAGCTTTGTTACTTTGTTTTCTATCTTGTTTTCACTCTGAGAGGAATAGAGAAAGAGAAAGCATACCAACACATTTGTTTCTCATTGCCAGGCAAATATGAGATAGTTTAGTATACAATTTCAGGTATTGCCATACATTCAGAGTCTCTTGTCCTCTTTTGCCCATCTGACTGCTATTGAAGTAATTCCTCTTTTATTTCTTATAACAAAGATGAAAAGCTGGTCAACAAACCTCACAAATTCACCTGCCTCTCAAAGGCCATTTGCTGCTTCAGCTGCTACTGTTTGCCTTTGAAGCAAGATAAACCAAAGCTCTATTGCATCTGTGCACCATCCACATCAGCACAAAAGGAATGTTTTGAGGAAATTCAGCTTTCAATTTCCAATCTACAAGACCCTGTAATGTTTGGGCTGTAACTTAAGTAACTTAAATCCTTCAGTAATTATAATAATTTAAGGAGCTTGGGGAATTAGAGGACATAGCACAGAATAGTCTCCAATGTGATATTTTGCTCCTATTTTTTTTGCTCAGTTCTGAGAACCGTGTATATTCATCCCATATCCTAGTTTTAAGAAAGGAATGAGACTCACAACACTTCTCTTCATTTGAACTCTCCCATAATAGAACCAGCAAACTTCTTCTTGCAGTTAATATGCTGGACAGGGAGGCTACATCCAGTATTACTCTTTTTAATTTGTTTCCTTTTGTTCTGTCATACAGGAACCAAGGGCAAATAATATTTCCTGGAATTCCTAGAGAGAAACTATAAACTTCTTTCCCCTCTCTCTGCCCTCCCCTCGTCCCAGTTCAGTGTTTCCCATGCTTCCATGATTAGGGTGAATAAAAGAAGTGTAGTCGTCTTCCCATTCCAATTGCATCTGTGCCTCGTTTTGGAAATTTGCTATTGTGTCACTTTCAACCAAGATTTATATCTACTTTAGTTACTTGATATAATTTTCAGTAGGATCTCTATGATACATATTGGTATCTCTGTTTCAAAACAGTTTTTTTAACTGATAACCTAGGAATTAAAATTAGCAATGTTAGTTTTCAGCAGATCCTTTGGGATCCTTACATTACAGACAGTCTAGTGAAGCTGGCTGGAATGATTTTCCAATGTCTTTGTGAAGGAGAGTATCTACAGTGTAGTGTCTGAGCGTGTCCAGTTTTTTATTCGACTACACTCTAAGAAAAGAGTAACAAAATAGGACTTCTGCCACAAGCACCTTTCTCTTGTGATGGCACAGATTTGTTAATCTAATTCTGTGCATATTAGAATTGTTGCCATTCATTCATCAGCAAATTTGACTTTTAGAAGAGGCTAGAAGTGAAGATGGATAGCATAGATGATGTTTATTAGAAACATTTTCTTTTCTTTTTATTCAGAACCAAAATCAATGCCCCATGAACTTAATCTTATGAAGTTATCTTTATAAAATAAAGAGGTTTCTGAAGTTATCTTTATAAAATAAAAGAGGTTTCTGAACTGAAAGCCAATGAGGAATCCTTCACAGATCCTTCAGTTAAATAAAAATAATGGTGAAAACTCATTTATCATTGAAAGAGAGCATTACATTAAATAAGACATTATGCCCATTTACCACTGGAAAATACCTGTGTTGGAATCCCCTTTGAACTGGTAAGTAACTTCAGCAAAGAATGAACGTGAAATAGTACTTCAAAACAAAATTTTCTGTTCAGTCAGTTTAATGAAAATATAAGAATTTTACTGAGATGTTGCCCTTAAGTTTTAGTTCTCTCTTTAAAATAGTTGCTACCCTATTTTAATTGCACCTGGGATTATCTAAGTTTTCAAATTCTCTGTAAGTTCTCTTTGTCCTAAATATGCCATACCATATTTTGAATAGCACTACTAACTCAAGAGTGACTTTCACCTGTGGAGGCCTTTACAATTCACACCCCTCAGAGAGGAAACAAAGTCCTGAGAACATCCATGAGTGGAGAAAATGCCCTACTGAGTTGGACTGTGCATCTTTTTTTCTCAGAGAGTGGCAAGGGACCCTAGCAGACATCAGGTATTTTGAGTGTACATCAAATGCCATCGCTCCTCCAGATATGCTCATTGAAGTTCCTGCTGTGCTTTTCCCTCTGCACTTTTTATTTATACACTCCCTAACCTATTTATACACTCCCTTTCAAGTTGCAGAATCTCCTCATCAACAGCTTCCAGGTCCCGTTGGTTGTTTGTGTCACCAGAAGAAGGAAGTTGGATGGAGGGATCCTGGTGACAGTGGAACCTGTGTATATTCATGTCATCATTCTCCCACTTCTCCAGGCAGAGCAGCACTGGGCAGCATCCACCTGCTCCTTGGTTAACCTTCAAGAAGTGATGAGTGATGTCTGGGTTTCTCTGCTTCATGCCCTCCTCCAGTTCCTAGCTCTGTATTTTCAATGCTGTAACTCTTCCCTTTCTATCATTTGTTGTTTGTTGTTGTCTATTTTTGTCCTTGTTTTCATTACCTATAGCCCTCTCCCTCCCCTGGGGGTCTTCAAGGTTTTGCTTATACAAAATTCTGTTTTTCTAAACAGAAAAGTAAATAGAAACAGCAGCAGTAGGAGAAACTATTTACAGAGTGCACACAAGTTTGGCCACCATCTTCAAACTCTTTTCTTTGTACTTTCCTAGCTTCTATGGCTCTTACAAAGGTAAATCCTTGCCTAGTCCTTTCGCTGTCCTTTTTTTGGACTTGTTGTACATGAACTTATCCAATTCCTGTCTGAAATATCCTGTTATTGCTGGGATCTGCTTCCACAACATCTTTTGGCAGCAAGTCCAGAAATACACTAGCCACTGTAAAGTAATGTGTTCTTTTTATCTGTTTTAACTTAATTCTACTGAATGAGCCTAACTCTGAAATTTGATGAAAAATATTCATCCTTATAGCCACCCTCATGATTTCATAAAGCTTGAAGAAGTTTTACCACTGCCTTCTCCCAGTTGAAAATTTTTGAGTCTGATGTCCTAAGACAGCCTCTCCCTTTAATCCCTTTAATAATTTCAGTTGTCTTCTATGTATCTTCGCCTTTTTCATGTCCTATTCCAGATATTGACACCAATTTCTTTTTAGGTCCTGTGAACTTTTACCATCTTTTGTATAATGCATGAACATGTCTATTGATCCCAGTGCTATAAGTCTTCCAAAGGAACAGCTCTACCTGAAGTGGAATTCTTATTTAAATAAGCTCAAACATATCTTTGTTATAAGGTAGATGAGGTGAAAAAACAGTAGGTCCTAGCTAGGAAGACAGTAGAGAGAGCAAATTAGAGTTGCCTTTGGATCAGTACCTGAGACCTAAGATTGAAAAGTGAACTGCTTATTTTGGGGCTGGTCATCTCCATGCTGAGTATGGAAAGAGGAGAGGAAGGGGTGTTCCTTAAGCATCATTGAAGTCTTCATAGATTCTGGGTTTATTTCTTAATTTCATTTCCAATTTTTAGATGCAGAAGTGCCAAAATTGAACAATTAGGAGAGGTTTTTATCAGAGACTTTATGATATTGAGCTGGTTGTATGTGTATGTGTGGAGATATCCCTCATATGGTGCACTCTTTGACTTGAAGGCCTTGCTATAGAGCTCAAATAAAGAGGTAAAAGCTGAGGAAAGAATTTTTTTTTAAATATATTTTCCTTAAAGTAACTGCTTTCTAGAAATGCGACATTTTGCATATTACATTTTTCTTGGCACATTAGCTCTTATCAATTCACTATTCATATAAAATAGCAATGTAGGACACCTGTAAAGGCAATTGCACAGACAGCAGACTATTCTTTTATAAGGTTCTTTGCAGTTTTAGTTTTGGATTTTAAAAATTCAGACATTTAAAATCCCATTTTATAACAAATAAAAGAAGGTGCTATCTTTAGGGGGTTTTAAGGCATGTTGTAAAATATCCAAATACATAAAATACCTATTTAAAAATTAATATTTTCACACTGTTCTATTCCTATGAATGCTGATTACTGGAAGGGATTGGTAATGTGAAAGTCCTGTGTCCTTTTAAAGACACACTGTGTTTTAACGCTGTGTTATTAAAAGTAAACAAGTTTGAAGAATGAACCTTTTAGTAATGATCAGCATACCCTCTCCATTTTTGTCTTCAAATAGACCAGCTGACACCAGATCTTATTTCTTTTTTTATGCAGGGAGACAATGATTACAGCAAAGTTGTGTTTTAACTAAAAAACTTCATAAAGCCATCCTTTTTTCAATTTCAGATCATGTCTACTGAAGCATATTTCTCTGGATTGCTCTACATAAAGTCCTTTATAGTATTATGATTGATGCCTGTAAGTACACAGGCAGTGAGATGGCAATCACCAAAGAGGGAGAAGAGCTATGAATAAATTTAGAACGTTTCTAATAATCAGAAGAATCAGGTTCTGGAATAGTTTTTCAGCAAAAGTCTTGGTGGGATGATCTCTCAGTACAGAGATGACATATGTGATTTCCAGCTCTGCCAACTTAATCACAAGACTGTAACAAAGCCTGCAGTCTTTATTTCTTGTGCAGAACCGAAAAATAAAAACCCCAATCCTGAATTCCACAGCCTAAGCATCCTACTGTCTTTGTAGGACATAGCTGCATTTCTAATTTAGGGATTGAAAGGAAAAAAAAATCCACACTCTTGTCCACTACACCTTGCCTGTGAGCTCTTCCTGAGCTGTGGATTATTTAACATAACTTTTGTGAAAGCATCGGTGGAAGTTTTAGACACGATTGTTTTTCTGCTGGAGGGCACTGCCATCAGAGTAGAGCTGGCAGAAAGACTCATACAAGAGTTTCTTCTTTTCTTCAGCAAAAGGTCAGCCAAGATTAGATCAAAATACATTAAACAGTAGGTTAAACTATGCCAGCTGACTTTGTGCAGAAGTAGATTAGGAGTGCCCACAAAGGCCATTCCACAACTGAGCTCCAGAGACAGGTGAACTCAGAAGGAAAGGATAGCTTCTGCCTTTTCTGTGGTGACTGACACAGCTCAGTAGCTGTATCCATGCAACCAGTTATTTCTGCTTCAATCTGAATTACAGTCTCCTTGCAGAGAGGCCATTGAAATATTAGGCTTGTAACATTTCTGGACAGGTTGAAAACGCTGTGCTTCCAGATATATGCATTCTGAGATGCTTTCCTGTGGTGCACTGAGAAATGCCTGATAGATGGAAGGAAAAATCAATGGGCAATGCAGACTTGTGCTTGCTTCCTTGCTGCCCTGATGCCCATTTCTTCTGGGCCTGTTTGGATGGTTCTGTACCACACTGCTGGTCCTTGCAAGTGCTGAAATGCTGCTGAAGGGGTGCTTGACACCTTGACCAATAAAAGTCAGTAGAACTTTACAGGAGCAAGAAGTAAGAAACATGTACCAAATGATAACATCTGCTTTCCAGCAGTTAGTGATTTATGAACTTCCTAAACCATTTGTTCTTCCTAGGAGTTACATCCCAACTGCTGTGTTTATTAACACATGAACATCTACTTCAGTGTTGATTATTTGGGACGTTTTTCTACTTTGTTTTAAATCTACTTATGCTTTTGACCTCTGTAACATCTCATGGCAATGAGTTCCACAATTTAATTACACATTAAAAGAAGGACTGGTTTGCAGGACTCACAATGCACTGTAGCTACACATTTCTCAAAGTCTGTTTGCCATTTTAGTGCCCTTGTTGCAAAGTTCCAGCCTACAGGGACACACAGGGAAACTAGAAATGGAAAAGATCTGTTGTATCACAGTGCTAGCTCCAGCTTTAATAGAAAATGTTTCAGTCACAGCTTGACATGATAACATCAATGTACTTAAAAGATACAGCAGGTCTCAGAACAGTCTGCAGGGTGTGAAAACAAAGACTTCTACAGCCCCCAGGGTGTTTTTCCTCAACAGAATGAAGAGGGCAGGATTCATTCAATAGGGCTAGAGCTGCTGTGAACATCTCTATTGGAATAATTGATATTTTGAGTAGGCTTGTCATTTTCCTCACCACTGTATTTCTAAAGATATTTCCTGTCCTTCTTCAACAGTTGCTAGACTAACACTGTGTGCATTTCCTTGTATAGGTAGTACAGAAATTACATTATTGTATTAATGAACCACAGACTGTAAGTATCTTCATGGGGAATACAGTTAGTTTTCCATACCATAAACATTGGTTAAAGAAGAGGCAACAAATTGGTGACAGTTTACCACAAACAGTCTGGAAGTAGATCTCAGTCTTGAAACAATGAAGGTAGTAACTCACTATGGCAATTTTCTAAGGATTATGCAGGATTGTTTCTCACTGGAAATTACTTGATCAATAGTGAGTGTCTTATTTTTCCCCTAAGCTTCTTCTGTATTTCAAAAGAAATGGGAAATTAAGGAAGCATTGCATCACTTTATTTTAGATCACATTAGAGTATCACAGTGGTCATGTCTAAGATTATATAAATTATGAAATAAAAACAAAATAAGAATTTAGAATAACCATCAATGATTGAAAACCACAATTTCCTCTGGAATAATTCAGAATAAATAAAGATCAGCTAGTTTAAACAAAAACTCCTTCAGTAACCTGCTGAGAGCTTTTCCTTACAAATGACAACATCAACACTGCAGATTTATGTAATACATTAATTTAGTGCAGTCCAAAGTTGCATACAGATGATGTATGGGACTATTTCATACATCTCTAAAAAAATCTCTTCTTGAGTAGAAAAATTGTAGTTATCAACAATAATACACTGTATTCTGGATCAGCAGTGTGACTTCTGGGTATCTGGATAATTCCATCTGTAGGCAAAATATATGAGCTGCTGTCCATTTTCCTCCTCAGAAAATAATAGAAAACAAATATTGAAGAAAATGCCTAACTATATGCTAAAAACTATTCCTCAAAATCAATCCTCAATATTTGATTATGATATCCTAGATTTTACATTAACACAGATTTTTTTTTTCTCAAAGATGAAAACTATATTATGGGTTTTTCACTCAGGAAGTTTTAAATCCTTCAGTCCTGTTATTGGATGAAAAGTTTTATTTCCATCCTTTTTTAAGTGGAAGTTTCTAAGCCTTATGATCGTAGGGAAAATATAAACCTGCAGCAAAGGTTCAGTAATTGTAAACCAAACAAACCTTAGGATTCCCATACTTCTTTTAAAATTCTTTGATGCTTGAGGGCAGTAATACAATTCTTGACAACTGGGACAAAAGACTTTACCGTGCTTGGGACTTAACAATATTGTAATTCCTACCTCTTTGTAGGTAGGAATTTGTTGTAATGAGAAATTACTTAGATGGTTTTATAGCCTCACTTTGCATTTCAACAAACTCATACAGATTAAGTGACCAAAGTGAAGATGTTACTTATTTTCAAATGTATATCCTTTGTTCCAAAATGCTCTCAATTAATAGGAACATTCAGTGGTATGCTGAACAAAGATAAAAACCTTTTGTAACCAATAAAATTTTGAAAACTCAGTAATTCATCACATCACCTGCCTGAGTTTATTTTACTTAGATAGAAATGTTATACACATTTTAATTAGCACAGAATATACTATTGCTAGGTTTTAAACCAGGTTCAGGTTTTTAATATCTGATAATATATGTAGCAAGAAGAATAAATTGCCAGTTTGTAGTTAGCTGAACACAAAATTGGCAAAATTTGGTACTGGGCAGTTACTTAAAAGAACTCAATTCTATTGACCCAGATCTCGCTCATCACAGGCTTTTTATATACTTTTAACCATTATAAGTGGTTCTGATTTATATACATTTCTAACTGAAGCAAGCCTCCCAGACTGCACACACATGAAATCCACCTACCAGGCATATGGGGACTGTGGAGCAAGTAAGACACAAGCATTTCCACAACTGTGCATTGACGTGGAGGAAAAAATGGATGCCTAGTGAACCATCAGGATTGCCACAATAAGTTCTGGAACTCTGGTCAAAGCTGCCCTTCTCCACTCCCACTGAGAATTCACATAGTTAAAAATAGTAAAATTATTTTATCCAATACTCATATTCCTTATTTTTTTTTTAATACTCAACATTAATTTTCAGTGTAATTCTCTTCCAGGTGTTTGTTTTCTACAAAAGGTTTTTGTTTCTAAGTACATGTTCTGCTCTGGTAATTATCCTTCCTGCACTGTAATTCAAGCCTGAAAGTTGATTTATTCTCCATGTGTTCTTTTTACAATTAAATGTGTCGCCTTTGTAACTGACTTACATCTGACAAAGCTGATCTAAACAGTTGCAGAAATGTCTCATTGCCTTAGCAGTTATGACCCCAATTAACTTGTCAACATTTTCCAATGGTTATTTACTACAGATTTACCACAGCTCTAATCAGCTACAGAGGCAGGAGAATGAAGGACAGTTGGGGTAGGGAGTGCCTTTCTTTGCAGTTTTCTGGTAACAAGTGGATCCTCATGATGCAAGAATTTTGGGATCTGTAGGAATCAAAATGGTGATGGGTCAGAAGATCACTAAGAGGTTTCTTCAGTGATTTTGATCTGACTCTGAAGCCTACTGAAATTAGTTTTTGTATGAATAATTATTTAATTCTTGGTTATTTCTATAGCCACATTGAAAAACGAGATTATCCCATCTGTCTTAGCATACTTCAGATGTCACTGGCATGCAGTTTGCTACTTAAAGACCAGCTTCTGCTACTTTGTTCATCATATCTCAGAATACCACAGCTGCATAGAAAAGGTGAAAACAGAACAAAATTACAACATAAGCTATTGTTCTAATAGCATTAATTCCTTTCATAATTTGCTTTTTGCATGTATGCTGTATCACCCAAACTAAATTACTGTAGATCCTCCTAGGGAAGGATCACAATTAAAGTTGTGTGATTTAAATATGCCTAGAGACAGCAAGGCACCTTGCTAGAGAGCAGGTCAGTGCACGTTGCACTTTCTGCAGCTGTTGAAAAGTGCAGAGATCAGAAGCTGTTGATCTAGCCTGACACCTTTAGAACAAATACTGTGTTCAAAACACCTCCGTTCTTTTATGAGACAACAAGCAACTACTCCCTTTGAGAGGGCTCTGCTCTCACACTGCAGATCATCAGAGCAGCAGAGCATTCCCTCCTGGCTGGGGGGCAGGAGCGGCAGCAGCACTGGTGCTGTCAGAGGTTCCCAGCAGCCTCCTCCAGCTCTCAGCTCCGTCACTGCCCACTAGTGACATGATGGTACCATGGTGTTGGTACCATGTCAGATGGATTGGGAAGCACATTGGCTGTCAGGGTTCATCAAAACCTGTGATCTCAGAAGGTTTGGCTCTCTTTGAAAAAAGATGTCTCTGTGAGTGTGGTTATTTTCAAACCTTGCTGTAGTGAGAGGAGATGCTTTCCCAGGGTCTGGGAAAGTATATTGTGTTCAAACACAAAATCATGTTGATCTGTCCATAGATAGGTCAAGTTGTAATTCTGGTTTTAAGATAATTTGAGTTGTAATTTTGGTTTTAAAATACCTAGGAGTTATATGTAATGAATATAAAACTAAAGTTGTTTCTTTTCCAAGAGGGCGCTGTGGCTGAGTGGAAACCATGGTAACTAGAGTGGGATAATGCTGGTACCTTGCTCCTGAGTGATAAAAATGCACGTAGAGTAGGTTTTGGGCTTAGCAACAAAAAGGTTGGGTTTTCAAATAGCTACCTCTAGGCCTCCATTACAGCTGCCACCCTTGTCCTACGCAGTATGTATCCCAAGCTTCATACTTTCATGTTCATTAAGCCTTTAGGCATTCAATAAGCAGCAGAAAATACACTTCACACAAAAGAAAGTAATTTAATTTTTTTGGCTATTGCTTTAGAAGAATACAAAACTCAGATCTCTTCCCTGTAGAGCTGTTGTGAGGTATGACTCATCCTTGCCCAACATGTTGGATGTTCACTTTAATTAGATATGTGCATCTAAAGATTGTTGTAAACACTTGCTGTTAATAGCATATTACTCCCTGATTTACAATGGGAAGTATAAGCAATCCTAATACATTTAATACATTAAGCTGTACATTTTAAGTCATGTTAGGGCAGCACACTTTCAGAAATTAATTAGGAAAATTCTCTAATTAGCATATGTTGACTGCCTTACAAATCATGTTGGCATGAAAAATTGGAATAATGCAAATTTTATTCTACAATGATATTTAAATATTTTATAAATATTAAATATTGTTACACAAATCTTAGATATCTACCTATGTGGTAAATCTGGATGGAGATCCAGTTTATTTATAATAATGAGTGAGAAGAGATAAAGTATTTCTACTTTCTTGTTGGTGATGGTACATGTGAAATATGCTAACCTTTATAGAATCACAGGATAGTTTGGTTTGGAAGGAACCTTTAAAGGTCATTTAGTCCAACCTCTCCGCAATGAGCAGGGACATCTTCAACCAGATCCAGTTGCTCAGAGCCCCATCCAACCTGACCTTCAGTGTTTCCAGGGGTGTAGCAGCCACCACCTCTCTGAGTAACTAGTTCCAGGGTTTCACAACCCATGTCCTTATATCTAATCTACATTGACCCTCTTAATTTAACACCATTCCCTCTTGTTTTATCACTGTCTGCCTGTGTAAAAAGTCTGTCCCTTTCTTTCTTACAGGCCCTCCCTAAGTACCAAAAGGCACCTATAAGGTTTGCCCAGAGCCCTCTCCAGGCCTCTCCAACCCCAACTCTCTCAGTATTTACTCATTAGGAGAGGAGCTCCAGCCCTCTCATCATCTTCATGGTCCTTCTCTGGACCCATTCTAACAGGTCCATGTTCTTCCTCTGCTGAGGACCCCAGGCTGGATGCAGTACTCCATGTGGGGTCTCACTAGATTGGAGCAGAGGAGTCCTCCCTTGACTTGCTGGCCTCGCTTCTTTTTCATTTCACATACACATATTTTCCTCAGTATAGGCAGGTGAAATGTCTTTATACTTAGCTGGGATCTAACCAACCCACACACCAGTGCCAGCGTATGACACAGCACAAATTGACGATCCAGAGATTTTACAATCTCTCTCTTGGGAGATTGTAAAAAAAAAACAGGACTATTATGTCTTTCCAAATGTGGCTTAGCATACTTGAGTAAGCTTGACTGCTCTCAAAATCTAATACAACATTGATAAAACCATGTGGTTTTTTTGTATATGTCTTTCTCTGTTGTGCAAAAATGAATCATACTTGTCTGTAAGCAACATATCTTTTTTTCTCTTTTTAAACTTCACTGACATTTACTGACTCAGGATGTACAGTATTTCATAACCATAATGCTATATCACCATGTGTTAAAAGGAAGGCTCTAGGGTGTTAGACTGACTTTATTAGCATCATTTGTAATTTAAGAGTGGTTTCACATGGTCAGATCAATAGCACATGATTTAAACATTATTTTGCCTTTTACTGCTCAGAAATCTTCACAGGGTACCACTTCACACTTTCACAGAAGAGCGTATTTCAATGTTTTTATCTGTCAGCCAGAAAAATCCCTGAACAACAAAATCAGAACTAGCTTATCTCTGAGAAATTTGTAGACACCTTAGTGTTAATCTGAAGACCTAATTGTACATACTTTTGATCACATGCATCATTTCTTTTGGTGGAAACCTGACCATTTATGTAAATAAAGACTCATATCTAAGCTGCACAATCAGGACTTGAGAGTCTAGGTCATTCCATTCACTTAACGAGGATAATGGTGCACCCCTGCACTGGCACAGGCTGGACTTCACCTTTTCTCCCACAGCCTTTTTGTGGCAGGTCAGAATTTTTTGGCTTTCTTTTACCTTTAGTTTGCACTCAAACACCTGCCAGAAAGACAAATGTGTATATGGTACAGGACTATCAGAGAGTCTTCCTGGAGTGATTTAAGTGACATGACAACAATTTGGTGTATGCTCCTAAGGCATTGATCAAAAAATAGCAGCTACATTTCTTCATGTGTCGGATGTAGACCTGAGGCATTAAGAAATTGTGGATTTTTTTGTGTTGTGTCATTAAGAAAATGTGGGAGAACTTGAAAGTAAAATGTCACCTCACTTATGCCTTTCAGTACCATTAAAACATAGAATCAAGGCATCTTAACAGTCTGTAACAGATTTGTTTTCAAATATCTCATTAAGTTTGATGCCTTAGAAAATGAATAACAGCTATGGATCTTTTAAGCATGTAATAAATGGAAACAATTTCCAGAAAGTGTTCAGACTGTAATGTGGATCCTGTAACCTTATTACCAGAAAAATGTTACTACAGAGGAGTTGCTAAGAGAAGAGGAGCAATTGTGAGCTTATGTATAATTTTTCTACATTACTGTTCATTAAATAAAATAAAGCAATATTATTTCCATTGGTAAACCACAGAGACAAAACAGGGATAAGTTTTGCCTGGATTTTTGCTCGTTTCCTTGTTCACCCACCCACAGCCCTGGCTGCTGCTTTCCAGAGACAAATGCGTTGCCTGGTACTAAGTATATGTAGAAAAAAACATGCAAGCTGCCAGGAAGAGTGATGGTGTTACTATTGCAGGAATAATCCTTAAATTGTATGTTTATATTCTATTGAATGATTTCTTTGTCTTTTAAGCTACATTATAGTGCCTTTTCCACCTATTCATGTTTTATAGATGAGGTGGTAGAGTTAGCTCCCAGTAGAAACAGGAATTGGAAAGATGACATTCCCAGCAAAGGAGTAAAGCACAGATGGATGGAACCAAGTTTCTTTCCGATAATTTTTAATATTCTGGTGATGCTGAAAGATATTTGGCCAGTCATAAGCAATATGGAGAAACTCTTCCATCTTCCAGTCTTCTAGCAGAACGACAATGGGCAACAGTCACAAGTTGCAACAGGAAAGTTTGCCCAGCTGTACAGAAATTTCTTTTCCCACAACGACAAGCACTGGAATGGGTTGCCTGTGTTGTAGAATCTACAGGTTTGGAAGTATTCAAAGCTTGGCTGCACAAGATAAATTATTCCAGTTATTAAAATCTAAATTACTCTGTGATTCTATGAATTCAAAAATGTTTACAACACAGTGCACAGTGTTTTGGGGTAGCAAGTGGTCTGCCTCATTCCCAAATGAAATGCTCAGTTCTTCTTCCAAGATCATTCCTCCTGCCATTAGATCCCACATCTCTAGATGGCATCCTGCAGTTGACTTGGAAGCTGCCCAGCCATGGTTAAAACTGTCACCTGGGTCCTGCAGGTCAGTAAGACCCCAGTGCTCCTTATTCCTGTTGCCTTTGTATAACTTTGATGGAACAAGGACAAGCTTTGAAAGTATTACAGACCTTATAGATGCTTTTAATGATCTGCAACTTTCTGAGCAAAATTAAAAAGTGAAATAGATATATTTTGGTAGCATAGCATATGTAAAAAAAACATGCCTAGGAAAAGTCTATATTGATTTCTCATACCTGTAATTTTTTATTCCTACTCTGCTGCTAGCAGACTTCAGAAAAAAATAGGTAATAGTATTCCTAACAGCAAAACAGAGAAAAACATAGCAGTAAATCAAGTAATGTTTTGTGTAATAACTTATCCCAGAGCTATGGAGTGAAGCGTCCTTGCAGAAAACAGAGAAAACAAATATTATTCTTGTTATCATAGTTTACATTTAGTAGTTGATCCTGTCCCAAATGATCCAGACAGGTCCATTGAGATGTCCATGCATAAATTTAATGATGTTCTTATAAAAATCTCTGGCCACCTGCAGCATATATAGATTTGCCAGGACTTTGGGGAAAAGTTTGATTTGCAGAGAGAGGTTATTTGCAAGGATTCAGCAACAAAACCATCTGCCTGCATCTCCTCCACAGCCTGAAACTATTTTTGTCTAGTGTATCTAGTGAAGGGACACAACAGATAAGCTGTTTTCTCATCTTTAAGCCACATTTTTTCAGCTGCATCTTTAGATAACCACTCCGCAACTCCAGAGACAGTTTGACCAATTGGAATGCACACTGGATTTTTATCTCTTAAGTAACCATTTTTTCTTATCATGAAAATAGCTTGAAAACCAATAGAATGTGAAGGTAGTTCAGATTTAAGCTGTCTTCCATTTGAAACAAACCTTTGATGAAGACTGGAAAAACACAGTGTATCCATGTCTAGCGCCGGTGTAGAAAGGACATAACATTTGAAAATCCTTCCTGACACATTCTTCAACCTGACATTTGGATATTTATCTACCATTTTCCTCTCTTCTCTTGAGGATGCCAAGATTATCTGTGCAGAAGGTGAAGGAGATGCTATCATTTTACCAAAGACAAAAGATGATTTTAGAAAAGGCATTTCCTGTTGTTAAAAACTAAAAACAAGGGAAAATGTCACAGAGCCTGTGTTAAATTCTAGACAGAAAGGAGTAGTAGCACATCAAGAGCTCTATGTAATTTATATCTGTATGTCCTGCATTTTGACTTTAACTACATTTAAGTTTTCATCTTTAATTTTCAGAAGTATTGAGCAGCTAAGACAGAAGAAGCAGTTCATTTTTTCACAGTGTGTTTTAAGTTGCAGCAATCTCAAGAGGATTTGAGTAAGCATGGCTTACACTCTGTTCAGCTTTTGTTCTTGATTGAGAATTAATTACGCTTTTCTGGCAACATGAAACATGTTATGCTAGAGTGCAATGTTGTAGCAAGGGCTGCAGTCTGTAACAAGTTCCACAGCAGCAGAATGGTAGCACAAATTCTTGAGCCTAGAAGTCTAACAAGGGTTTCTCATACTGCTCTGTCAGTAAAACTGCCTATTTCCTTAGCCTATCTCCCAAACATTGCAGTTTCACTGCTTTCTGAAGGTCAGAGAATTATGTATGTATGTATAGGGTCATGGACTGTATGCATCACAAGCAGGTATTTATGCTATCTGTTGAAGGAACAGACTTGCTTTTAGTAGCATCTTCTCAGCTTTTAATCATAGCTATGCGCCCATGGTAAAATTCAAAGAATTATATTCAAAATGTACTCAGCAGTACATTTATTTCAAAGGGTTAAGAAGCCATGATTAAATGTCAACCTATTAAGAGAGTCACAAGAAAAATGGCTCAATTTCTCAAATTGCTACATTAATGACAACTTTGCAATATAAAAAGGGTTTAATATTGAAGAATTGCATGTGCTGAAGTGAGCTGATAGAATTTATCTTTGTTAAGTGATGACAGCTGTGAATTTGTTCCTGCAAAGGAAATCTTTAACTGGTGACAACTAATTGAGAAAGGCAGAACACAGCATGAAATTTATTTCCACTTTCCTCCTCTGCAGAGAAGCAAAGCCAAGAGTCTGGCATTATTTCTTCCTGAAGACATCTTCAGTAGCCTGTTTTACACTGATTCATTGCTATTCAGTGCACTTGCTTTCTGTTTATTCCAGTTTCACTATAGCTTTAGGTAGTCAGTAAATCAGCCTCACTCAATGTACACAATTAATTGCCTATCTATGAAACAGGACTAGAAACCTACAGATGATGCTTTTCAGCAAACTAGAGGGGTATGAGGAAGACTGGATTTAGGTAAGGGTAGGAATGGTAATAACTAGAATGTGACAAACTTTGTTTAATACAAGTCTTAGCATTTATTTTGGAGATTGACCAAAGGAAAAAAAAAGCCTCATTATTTTGTAAAAAAAAAAAAAAACGACAAACAGGTGTCTGAATAAAATATTTTGTCTTCAGTTTGAACTGTTCTTAGAAATAAATGTTATCTTATACCACCACACTTAAATATGCTTTTAAAATTTAAAAAGAAAAAAAGGTTTCAATAGTATGCTTTTCAAGTAAATAACCTAGGGATAATGCATTTAAAAATAACCTAGGGATAATGCATTCATAGCAGCATTTTGGTACATCTGCATGTTCAGCTTTTTGCCCCTAAATTTTGTGTAAGAAAAACATACGCAATTTTAATAACTTGTTTCTCCATGTAGATATGTCCAATAATACAAGTAAGCTGAATATATGGTGGCTCAAGCCAAAGAACAGCCACTGATGCTGAGAATGGTAAAGACTTTCTTCTCAGTTATAAAAATATCTCTTTTGCTTTGTTTTCTGCCATTTAGTGAATTTAAGTGGTTCATCAAGTGGTCTGACAATTGCCTGAGCTAGCAAAAAGAGAGGAGGTGGGCTGTAGTGGGCTGTAGCACTGGGAAAGGGGTGGGGTGGTAAGGAACAAAGAAGGCTTCCCTCCCTGAGCAGCAGTGAGCTCCTTCCCCCTCCCACCAGGCTGTAGCCCCCTACCACTGCCCCACCTGAGCCCCACCAAGAGGGACTTGAGCCCTGCTATGCTTGGTTCTCATGAAGAAAATTCATGGTGTGGAGGAATTATGCAACTGAGATACACAGGTTCCAGCTTTTAGGGGGCATGGAGACTGCTACGATAGGCTCTATCTAACATTCCATTTCTGCTTGGCCTTAAGAGGGATGGAAATCTACAACCCCACTTTACAAGGGGACACCTAGCCATCAAGCCTGTGGCATCCTTTAGGCCACAGTGTCGTGCTGTGAACCCCAGAGGCTGGGAGAGAGGGCAGTGAAGGGTGACATGCAATGCACAACTCCTGTACTTATGGCAGCTGAACAAGGATCTGACTGTCCAGGCTTACTGTGCTCTGCCCCTACTGCGTTGCTCTGCCTCTATTTCACACTCCACACATTGCTGAACTTCAGTCATGAACTGTGTTGATTTTTTTTTTTGGAGCAAAGCCCTGTGCAGTTAACAGAAGGGCATACTTTAGGTCAGAGAAAATGTCTCAAAGAGACTCCACTTTTATCTCTTTTCACTCTGCCAACACAGGCAATTATAACCAGCTCTGCACTCCCAGTGCACCTAAGTTACCAGTGCTATCTGTTGTCCTTTCTCCAGACCCCAAGCTCTGTGTAAGTAGAGCTTCCAGCTGTGACTTTACACTCAGGCTTCCAGTTCCAGCAGCCCTGGCAGGACTGACTCTAGCTTTCACCAGCACCACATGCAGCTCATCCCACTCAGCAGTGGGATTCCTCAGTTCCTGTGTGATCCCAGCTTCCAGGTGTGGGTGCCACTGAATGACTTTTGAAAAAGTAGAGATTGATGCAACCACACCATCATTTCCCTCCGCTTACTAAAAACAGTGGCCACGTGCTTACAAGACATTATGCATTTTTATTCCCATGTGAGAAATCTTGATAGGAGATACCTGTGTGGTCTGTCTGGCCCCAGTTGCTTCCCTCCAGGGCAATGCAGCACTACTCCTCTCAGGAGGCCAAAACATCTCACCTAAAAACAGCTTCTGCAGTTGAAGTAACCCACACTGAAAGGAGATTTTGCACAACAGTCACAAAAGAACCACCTTGGCAGACTTATTTTTTTAAATTAGTTTCCTGGTGGCAGACACATCAAATCCCACTCCACCTTGCAGAGGCACAAGAGCACCACAGTGTCTCCCTCCAGCACGATACAGGAGATGTGCTGTTGTTACTTACCACTGCCGCTGTGTACATCGAAGTCTCTGTTTCAGGCCAAGAAAACCAATGTTAAGTTTCTAAGAGAATTTAATCCATGGGATTTGTGGCTTTTTTCAGGAGAAAAAATTTAGCTCTGGTAACAACACAGCAGTACCTAAATTGTAAAAGGTTAACAGAATTCATCAGACTTGTAGATTGCTGGAAAGAGATTTAATAACAAGCACCAAAAGGGCGTTTTGCTTGCAAGTACCACATCAGTTGGTGTTCAACTTGCTACAATCTCAAGTACCAAAATCTGTTTGCACCTGAAGCTCCCCTGCTCTGGTCATGCCTGCCCTGTCAGTTAACCGTGGCACCATCTGATTAAGAGCCAGGAAACTCCTGTATAAAAGGGCTTCAGAAAGAGCTGTGAAATGTGAAGCTTCATGCAATCTCAAATATGCAAGCATGATGCTTACATGAAACAAAGTGAGATAGTCACCCTTTTTTAACTTTTGCATTTTGATCCTGTTGTATGACTACTTGAGCTTTGATTTGATTTTCCAATACAGAAATAAGATGTTCCATTTTGTAAGTTTAATACACATGTCACACATATACTTTTCTTTTCTCCTTAAGCAAAAAAAGGCAGCTTAAAAGATAAGTTCCCTGTGCTGGGAGGCTACAGAAAATTCACATTTTGTACAGAAGGTCCCTCTTAGTAAACTGCATGGGGAGCAGAGTTAAAACTCACTCCTGCCTCACAGCTCCAACCTTGCTATCTTGCCATCAGTCTGCAGGAACCAAGCTACAATTAATACATATATGGTGAGACAGATTACTTACTAGGTTCACATATCCCTAAAGAGTAGCTTTTGAAGATGTCAAAGCTAAATTCCTTTTGAAAACCTGTCCTATTCATAAGATCTGCAGTGCAAAATGTGCTCAGTCTTCTCATCTTTATCTTAGCAGATGTGCTACTCTCAGAAGGCAAGAGAGCTCTGCAGAAATAAAAGTTGTAACTGAAAGGGTTGAATACAACCAACATTTGCATGTGATCTAGAACAGAGAAAGAATGCAACTGCATGAAGTTTTCACAGCAGCAAAGACTGGCTGCAGAAGGCTGGGAATAGACTTAATGATAGAACAAGACTAGAGAAACAGGACTATGTCCAAGAAAACCCAGGTAAATTAGCTATTTGACTCCCCCTAAAGAAATTTTCTTAAAAAAAAAAAATTTCTTTAAAAGCTGGGAATTCCAGTATACCTGCTGGAACTCCCTTGAAGACAGTCAATTTTATGACTCACCAGGAATGTAACCCTCATTATCAAATGAGGCTCAGCCTGCTCCTGTGTATTCACTCTGCACTGGTGCTCAAAGTGGTCTGGGGTTTATTCAGTGATGTTTGAAGAACTGGATGTCACATGTAAGAAGTTTGTCAACCATGTGCCACACTAGAAATGAAACAAATCCCTTGCAGGATCACAAAGTACTTGCAACACATTGCATTAATTCCATAATAACAAAGCAGTCTGAGTGAGACAGGTTGTTCCCTACCAAATGTAATGTTTCTGCATGGTGGCCAAAACCACCTGAACTAAATTTGTTTCACCATATGCATGGCAATGAGACACGAAAAATTCTTCACATAGAAGTACCTGAAAACTGAACTGCAGGTTCCCACAAATTCCCCATAATTACCTTTTCAAAACAGTTGCTTGAAGAATACCTCTTTCTTAAGCTCACAGCCAAACAGGAAAGGGATATAGACATAAAGGGACACAGACAAAACCATGTTTCAAGTGTAAAAAAAATACCATTAGTCTTTCAATTAGAAACTAGTAACCAGGCAAGATAACTGATGAGTAAAATGTCCCTTGAAACTGGAAGAAAGGATATAAGTAGTTCTAGAAAAGATGAAACAGTGAGAACAGTCTTGTTCCATACATCAACCCTAAAGACAGCATTACCTTCAAACACATACTGGAACACTGTAGGCACACACACACATGCTGTGGTCAGTATCCTACATGGGACAAGATAGTAGTGTTGGAGAGCTTCATCAGGGACAGGCTTTCCCACCAGAGTAAAGATCCATGCTCCTGGCCCTTGTGAGCTTTGGGGAACTGACATGCTCCATGTCAGAAGACACAGTGAAAGCTAAACATTCAGACCTCAGATGATTTGAATAGATAATGGTACCAATTTTTACATGATCCTGCACCATTATTATAATATTAATACTGTACCAGTATTACCCTTGTAATAGTGGTTTGACACTGCCCAGCAGGTGGGGCAGGTGACCAGCAGAAGAATCCTTGATGACAAATTGCATTGCATCTAATTTTCCTGGGGTGAATACACTCTGCCAGAGAACTACCCTGCTCCAGAGAAGCCTTCTGGGCCACAAGTTCACCTGCTTGCAGGGAGATGGGATCCCTACACCAACTCTGCTGTGGGACATCTGCTTTTCCACTGTGGATAATATATTCTGAGGAAGAGATGCTGGCTCCACAAAACAGGGAACAGCTTTGCAATCATCACAGTTGTGGATAGGATTTTGTCCTGAAGGCATGGCTGGGGCACTGAATGTGATGACACCAAACATCCCAAAGTACATGCCTGCTCCTGGAGGGTGTAAGCAACACAGTAGTGTACCGTGAAGTGAAACAGAGCGCTGTCATGGTGCAGCCACATCACAAGACTTTTCATGAAGGCAGACAAAAGATGCCAAAATATGTATCAAGGTGGTCAAAGGGCATGGTTAAGCTTTTGCCTGGTGCTGGTTGTAGTGCGTTTTTAATCAGCTTCAATCCATAATAAAATTCATTTTACAGGAAATTGCAGCATCTTCAATATCAACAGTATCTGTACCAAATGCATTCCACAGCTGTTTTCTGAATGTTACCTTAAATATTACATTAGGATGAACAGTACTCAAACAATTAAGTATTTCTGTTATAACATTTTCTAAAACAGTATTTTGTGCAAAGCAATCTTAATGTGGTACATAATAGCTTCAGAGTGCAGCTCTGTACCCCATTGTATTAGAGGACAAATGACAAGCCACACATCCTAAGACTAACAATTTTGAATTTTTATACAATGCACAGTGTCATTTTCCACTACTGTACAGCATTATGTACTTCAGAAATGAATCAAACATAACCTTCAAATACACTGTGGCAAACTGTACTGGAGATACCAAGTTCCAACTCAAAGAAGGTGAAGGAATCTTGCTGTGAAATAACAAAGCTGATCATCTTCTTGGTAAGACATTTACCAGACTCCAAATCAAAGACTTGGCAGAAAGGTTCTTGAAAGTTACAATGTAAGCCTGGCATGGACTTACACCCTTTAAATTCACCTTCTTTGGTGATTGGCATAAAATTTAAGATTCTGGGTTTGTTTTTTAAAGGAAGGCAACCATAATGCATTTTTAAATATCAATTCTGATTATCTGCTGCCCCATCTCCCCAGCTTATCTGACCACGTTTTGCTACAGGATTAACCATCAGTGCAAAACTTCTTACCTACAGACATGACTAGTCACAGTATCAGGGTTAAAATCCACCACTACCTCAGAGTTTGTGTTACCCTCATGTCATCTGTATAGATGCATGCTGTGGGTAAACATGACCTGATCTAGCCCACACTTGGATCAGACAAGGCTTCCACAGGGAAAAAGGATTGTTGTAACAGGATGAGCAAACATTCACAGTTGTTTTCCTAGTGGGTCTAATTAGTACATCCAGTTGTATGTCCTTGCTACCTATTAATATGAAGCATTGCTCCTCATGCAGCAGATGCCACGGGCTGCTGCAAGAGACTTATGCCAGAAGATCAACACTACAAATTCCCTCACAGCACCTGGAGAGGTGCAGGTATTTAAGCTAAATCAGAATAGAGTAGAAAAGGAGTTACATATGAGCCATTACTGTTCCAGCACCAGAAAGAGGCCTTCTTGCTGTTCACCTTCTTTTTATTTTATGTTTGACACAGCTGAATTTTCCAAATGCCCTTGTGGTTAACCTTCTTTACAAAGTATAAATACCATTCCATTCTTATACAAAAGAAATACAGCTGTTTGTTATGTACACACACCTTGACAGCAATTCCTTGAAAGAGCAGTGCAACATGAAATTACAGAGCCAACGCCCACAAAGCACCTCTTTAGCTGCAGGCCAGAAGTCTCTGCTGAGAAAGGCAATCTCTTAAAGTAAAATGCTTTAACTGAGTTCACAACATTTGAATGGGGTAGTCAGAACTGTGTGACATGCTGTCATACCATGAATTAGTCATACTCTGGTTTACAAACTGTAGTTGCTGCATTTCACTGAAGCCATCCAATGCCGAATGGAATTGCTTGAATACATCTCACTGGCATAAGGAAGTAGCCCTGCTGGATGACACGTTATTGACTGAATTTTCAGATATGGAATATACTTGACAGTAAAATGAAGACACGAGTGAGATCACAAAAGGTTCTGGCAAATATTTTTATGTTAACTTTTTTGGTTTATGGCTTGTTATAGCTTTTTTGGTTTCTTTAGGAAATTCCTGCACAGTGAAAGGAATGAAGAATTCCAGAAGAGAGTTGACCTCCTTCAGTTCCAGACTGTATTCTGCTGCTATTTTCTCTGCAGTCCATATTTGAGGTTGAAGTTTATGATTATTAAGAAGTGTCAGAGCCTCCACAAGGGAAATTTTGCCTTTGGGAACTTTGTTAACATCTAGACCTTCCAAGTGGCCTAATTTTGTAAGTCTCTTTTCCTCCTGTTTACTTGGAAGATGTTCACCACCTCCATCTTTTACCTAATTGAGGGAAAGAAAACACAAAGAGCTCAACAGCAGTTCTGTTTACTACGCATACTGTAGCAGCTAAGCTGCTTTCCTAAATATTTTTTCTGTTTAGCTTTTCCTGTTAGCTTTCCCCATTTTTTTAAAAAAAGCTTAGCCAGCCTAACTTCTTCCACAGCCATTCTACATAGAGCGTCAAATCCCAACCAAATGCTGAAAAGCTCCTATTCACTGCACTCTAAGTGTTGTATTGGCTTGGCAGCCCTTCATACAAGGCAAACCACAGATTCTGGTAGGAAAATGTAAATCCAGATAACCTAATATTCAGTACTGATTCATTGGAAGGGACAAAAAATCATACAACAAATTGGTATCCTTCTGATACCACTGGAAAACTTTTTCATGTAGTCTCTCTCCCCTTCCTTTTGTTTTCAAATTTTAGTTTTCCTACTAAAAGAAATTTCTTCTTTTGCTCTGTCTAGAAAACAAGCTTTCCTGCTATTTTGCAGCATCATATGGAGTTTAATTGCCATGACTACTGCAACATCGACACACAAAGTGTCTTCTCTAAAATCCCTTCATATTTCAGCTTTCACTTACTCATATTTCCTTTTATTAACATTTAATCAGTGAATCACACTGAAAAAAAAAGACACAATTAATCTTATCTTAAATTTAGAAGTATTTATATAGTAATCAGAGCCCACAACCACTGATTATTACACAGACACTCTGTATTAACTCGGATGCTGAGAAGACTGATGTGGATCCTACAGCACCTGTATGTCTGTTTCTGAGCTACAAGGAATGTCTGGCCTGTACTCCATGTCTTCTACTTTTTGCTAAAACTGTGCTTGGATAATGAATGAATTTTCAACTCTTAATTAGAACATCTGTTTCTGGGAATCTGCCACTTCAAGGCTCCCAAGCTGGTGTTTTTCCACTTACCACAGGCAGACACCCCAAACATACACAGAGGTGTATACACATGATGTACACAATGCACAAAGTCATCAGGATAACATCAGGAATGGGAGAAAGCTTTTGTATTGCTCTGCCCACAAGTCTCTGTGATTACATTTCAATTGTGCTCTAACAGCTGCAAGCTGACACAGCACAAGGACAAGACTGTAGCAGCAAACTCAGAGTAGGCATGGAATCAAGCAAAGATTTGTTCCACTTTGGCTTTTTCTTAAATCTCTCTTGACAGGTTTATACATGAATATTGAAAGATACTGAAATTAGACCTTCAGCACTTCAAGATTAGAGGCCTAACCTCTGTGATGGAAATTAAGGATCTTGAAAATTTCACATAAAGACTGAGGAAATCTATTTGCATTTAAAATATTTTTAGACTTGAATACCATATAAGTGGCAAATTAAAGAGACTTAGGGATTTTGCTAGATGACTATAAAAAAATTTACTGTTGAATAAAGCAGCTGGAATAAAGTGGTCCTAGTATGAAACAGGTAAAACACACAGGCCACAGCACAATGTGATGGAAAAGAGGACACTGAACCCCAGTCTGCATTTTATGAAGGAGTATGCTTTGCCTTTCAAGTAAAAGACTGCAGCCAGTGGCAATAAGGAAATTATGACCACACAACCCACAAGATTATGTAGGAAAACCTAAACTTCATGACCTGGATAAAAAAGTCTCTGCACTGTATAATATTTAATGCAGTTAAAGACTCCATTAAAGAGTAAACATCTTTGTCCTCCACTGCATCCCTGCTCCCTCAGCAGTCCCAGTCTTTTCTAACAACTCCACCAATGATCTCTGGCAAACTACTTTATCTTTGCAAAAGGCTCAAGAAGTATCCTGCCTCATAGGAAGCAGAAATAGGAATTTAGGTGAAAAACAATATAAGAACAACACAATGTTAAAAAGCAAGACTGTGTCAGCATTTAGAACTTGCATAATAATTACAATTTGTCACACATTCAAAAGCTGGGGTCAGACACGCTCAGTGTTATTGATGTACAGAAGAGTAATAAAAACACCACTTTTATCTACTGAAAAAAAGTAGCTTTTATGTACAAAGAGCATTTTTCTTGACACAGACTTTGTGCTGAGTTTGAAGACCACAAAGCTGATACTGGTATGGCTGGTACAGAGATGCACTCACCCGCACCGGTGGATCTCTGGACTCGACATAAACGTCTTTGAGCAAGGTGAGGAACCTATCGTCCTTTCTGAGAACTTCTTCTTTTATCTCTGGACTATCTAAAGTGAGAAGAAGAAGGGAAGTGAGGAGAAAAAAAGGAGGAAAGATTGATCTGAGTCAAATAGTTTCCTTTGTGTTAGCTCTTCCCCAGCGGCACGGCATGGCTCCCGCAAATGCACCTGCCTTCTTGGGAAGGTGTCGTTCCTCTCACAGCCCTGACCTCAGCGACACGGCTTCACATGGTGGGGCTGGGCCTGTCACCTATCACAGCACAGCGGGACACAGTACCCACACGCTCGGTGCTGCTCAGCCACCGCTCCGTGCCACCACCGACCCCACCGCCTCCAGCAGCTGTCCCCGGAACCACCCGCGCCATCAACTGTCCCCAGCTCCTGTCCCCACCAGCCACCTCCACCGACCGCCCCCATGTCCCAGCCCACCAGGCCACCTCCAC
>NW_005054305.1:12899540-12915914 GCF_000277835.1 Geospiza fortis
CTGCGCGCGGGGCACGCCGGGCAGGGGCGGTGTGCCGCGCCGGACATGCACCGGAAGGAGATGAACCGAGTACCGCGGGCAAACAAACAAACAAACAAACAAACAAATAGACGAGTGAACGAGAACACAGACAGCGCGGTTCGCTTTGCACTTCACGGCGCCTCGGCGGCGCTTTCTCCTTGCCCTCGGCGCTGCCTTGGACGGTCCTGCCAGGGCTTTTCTAGAGGCGTTCGTGAGGGGAGCCCCGGGTCGGGCAGATCCCGCCAGGAATGCTCCCAAAGCCGCGGGCTGCCCCGGAGTTTCCTTCTCAGCCGTAGCAGCCGGCGCCTCATGAGCCCCCGGGCACGTCATGTCGTGACTGGGGCTGCTTATTTATCGGCGAGGATGGGCGCGGGTCGAAAGTGCGGCCAAGGACAATTCCCCAGTACTGCTGAGAATTTGTAGGCTACACAATGCATTCAGGGTACAGACCCTCATTTTTCAGCTCAGCCAAATAACCTTTCTTCTGACTTGGCAAAAATTCCGAAAACTACTTGTGAGAAAATATTGAGAAGGCCTTAGCCATGAAAGGTAAATTTGTCAACAGAATCGAAATTGTTGGGATGGAGTCAGCAGTTCATAGATTCAAGAAGTGTGAAAAGATAACAGAATCCTCGGAGAAAGGAAGGCAGAAAGAGTAAGAGCTACTGGCCTGATACAAAAAGCAATAAAGCCTGATGGTTGACTACTTTATTCAGCCACTACTGATAAGGTGTCTCACCAACAGAGATTAATGATTCGTTCATTCCAGCTGCTGTGTGAATTAGCCAATAAGTAATTCCCTTATAGCTTTAAATTGTGTGTGTGCTGTTTGCAGTCTTAGTGCCTTCTGGGCCACTAGCTAGTTCATGGTAGTAGTTGCCTGAATGAAGTAATGAAGTCACCTGGAGTGGGAGTGTTAATGAAGGACAGAGAAAAGACAAGACTTGTTTGGGGTTTTGGGGTGTTTTTGTTTGTTTGTTGGTTGGTTGGTTTTTGGGGTTTTTTTTGTTTGTTTGTTTGTTTTTTTGTTTTTGTTTTTTTTTAGGTTGGAAACATCTTTTTTCTGCCCTTGCATCTACCTAGTTTTTCTTATTATTGTGGGCATACAAAACCTAGGGTTCAGAACTTGGTCTCCTACTAGTAGCATTATTTATCAATAACAATTATGATGTGATAGTTGTCAAGGCTACAGTGTGCTTTAATGCTGGATTAATGAATGGCTGTGGTTTTCTTAGAGAGACGCCAAATAGACTTAGAAAGGCAGTGGAGACAAGGCAGCATAAACATGGTGTGTGCTGGATTTCTGCTCTCTTTGGGAATCAGGAAGATGCAGTTTCTCCACCTGTTTATTTTACAGACTCTACAGTCTGTAGGAGGATAGAAACATGTTTTTGTTCTCTTGTAATAAGCTTACTGACCCTGTCTTATTTTCCACATTGCATACGAATGAATTAAGGAGACCAGTGATACAGTGATAATAGGAAACTTAAAATCTGCTGAAGTCAGACTGGTGATAAGTTTAATTAAATATCTATAGTCAATTACTTGCTGCCTAAACCTGTATTCTTGTATCCAGGATTTGATACTTTTGTAAGTGGTGAGTCTGTGTGGTGTGGCTATAATGGAGAAATCCACATGGATGCCTTTGGTGCTTGTAGACCTTTCATAGGTACTTTAGATTTGTAATTTTTCTGATCTGTTTGCAGATCAGCTATTGTGACAAATTTGAAATAAAGTTTCTCATTCAAAAGCTAAGAACTCCCAGCTTGTGGAATCAAACTCAGCACAGGGCTTCTGTCTTCGTAAAGCCTGAATGTGAGTAACACTGCTGTAATATGTACTGACAGCAAAATAAATTCACCAGAAAGCAGTCAGTTAAAAATAAAAGTGATGTCATGCTCTGCCTGTCACTTCCTACGACTGAGGATGGCACAAGGCTGTTCTTTTCATGTATAAAGATGCATCAAAAGTCCAAGGTTTTTATTCTGAAGAATCTTTTTTAGACTGTTGAAAGCAGAAGAACTGAAATTGTAAACACTATTTTAAATACAATTTGGTATTTTATCAATTTGACCATGTTAATATTAAATATCAGTAATCAAGAGGTTGTATTTTTTTTCCATATAGAGCATCTGCAAGTGAGATGATTTAAAAATGAATGTATGTGTACTCAGCTTAGATAGAGTTTCAGATGGGATGCATTTTTCTTGAACGAGGAGTCTGAATTTTTCCAGGGTATGCAAAAATAACAAAACAGCCCATGAGAAGAACAGAGACTATCCAGCTGGATTCATACACGCCTGTTCTCGACAGCAGCTGTTTCAGAGAAAAATACTGTAACTCTCATGATATGTGTGCCATAGGCTGCCACACTAGATCTCCTTGTAATCCTTCCATACCTCTTAAGAGAGAAATTTCTAAAGCTACTGGGTACCTGGGAAGTAAAAAGTACATTTGTGACTGTTTGAATCTTTTTGGTTTTCCATCTCAGTTTTGATTATATGTTGTATTTTTTTCTTTCTCAGCTAGTTCTGTTGCTGAGTGGAAAATTAAAAATTAATTTTTGTATTTAACTAACATCAAAAGTCTGATTGACCTATTGAAAATTCCCTTTAGAGAAGGGAGAAGAGGAATGTCTGTTGTTAATTTGTGTTACTGTGTGGTACTACTAAAGTTTCTTTGCTGCCTTTACTACTCAGAAGATCAGGAATCAGAATATGAGTCCAGATGGGCAGGTAATCTCAGTGAAATAAGAGTCTTTTTTTGGTAAAAGGCGCCCAGCTGGAGAATTTTGGAGAGGTTTGCTTTGTGATTTGACGTCTGGGAGTGGCACAGCAGTCGACCACAGAGGGAAATGAGGAATGCCCTCATACAGCAGCAGCACCACAGGTTTACATTTGATTCTGTCCACATTTTCTACCTCTGAAACTGTTTTCCTATTCTCATCTTTCTGTTGTTGTTTGTTCATAATTGATGGCAGTCTAAATGGGTACTTGAGCAAATTCATGTATCATTAGGATTCAGGGAATTGAGTCCTCTATCCTGATTACTGGTTTACCAGTAAACACAATGAAAGCATTGATCCTTTTGGTTCTTATCTCATCAGTGTTAGGCAGAACCAGAGAACATAGCATTAGCAAGAATTGATTATGAGCCAAGTAAAAATGACTGTCCTGCACTTTGTAAAGATGAACTCAAGAGAGATGGATTTACTGACGGATCGCTTTCACCTTTCAGTGATTTTTGGTTGTTCTGTTACCTAATTCAGATTATTTCTCTGTTACTGGTTTCAGCTGATTCATCTTTTACTGGCTTCTGAAGTATGTACAGAAGGATCTACATTGAAGGATTTTGCTTAATTCCAGTCTGTGATCAGAGTGTTCCTGAACACTTGCATATTTTCAAGGCTAGGTGGCTGCAGTGCTTTATTTAAAGGAGTTTTTATCAAGTCCTTATGTGGATGAAGTTTATGGCAAGTGCAGCAAGCTCAGTGTTACAGACTCACACACCAGCCCAGAAAGATCACTAGCTCCTTGTCAGATAATACTAATTTCAAAGACATTGCATTTAAATTCTGATGGACTATGGCTTGATACACCTGACATCATCTTTCATATTTTTCCTGTCTGATTGTTGTTTCTCAATTAGTAGGTTATTTTGACTTGGAAATGCACAGTAGGGGCCAGCATATTTGAGAATGAGGCAGCCTGGTACTGGAATTAATGAATTTCATCAGTTACACATGCCTTTTTACTTCATTTTTACTCACAGGGTTCAGTACCCCTGTTCTCTTCTCAGCTGCAATAGTAGTTGAGACAGCTGACATCCCTATTATTTCTTGTAACCCTGGCTTCAGTTCATCCCTCTTGCCAGCATGGGGGTGTAGGAACACCTCCAGAGCAAACAGCATCACACAGATGGTCTGATTTAATAATTTTTCTAAGCTCTATCAATCACACAGGAGGAACAACAACAACAAAAAAAAAGCCTGTGAGAGGAGGAGTGTAAATACTGTGAACTGGTTTTGCAGCCTGGATGCTTGGTTGGTTTGTTTCTGAGTCTGCACTTTGCTCTCAGATTGTTTCCCTGCAGCAGTGACAGAAACAACTGTACCAGCCCCAGTGAGGAGGAGGAGGTAAATCAGGGAGAGCCTGGATGGAATGGAGTGGTGGCTGCCTCATCTTGGGCTGGCTTTGCTGGTGCTCCAGCATCACCCAAAACAAACAACATCCTTTGGACTGACTTGAGGCAGTAACAGTAGCCACGATTTTACTGCACTGCCACTGCAGTAGCTCTCTGATTGTCCAGAAGAGAGTTGGAGAATAGATTCAGAATATTAGCTATCTGCTGGAGTTTCTTTTGTGAAATATAACACATAAAAATAGCAAATATATAACCTAAGTGTGCTGGCAAGATGCTCTTCTACAATAATGTAATATTTTTCCACCCCCAAAGGATATTTCTAGTCTTATTTATATGGTTTTAATTTATGATTATACATACATATTTACACAGGAGTGATGCATTTTTGTATACATAACTTTATAATTTAGTTGTATTGTCTGTGACTTGATGTATCAAGTTGATTTTCCATGCTTTTATAAGTAGTTGCAGAACCAGTTTTATTTATTCATTTTACACTTTAATTGCATCCATCTGCAATTTACAAATTGGGTATTTGTAGGTGTGAATTACATGAAAAACTCAAGTCTTTTATTTACCTGTGGGGAGCCAAATTTTGTGTAGAACAGGAAAGCCAAAATGACCTCAGTGAACACTACTAAAACCATTTTATATATATCTCAGTCCTAAAGAAGGCTTATATATAGATCTTAAGAAGCTGGAGAAGTTACAGTGTGGTTTAATAGCTCAGTGGCTTAATCGGTGTTATGCTGGGTAAGTAGCATTTGAATCCATGTCCTATACCTGTATTTTTTTAGATGCAGTAGCTAAAAATCTGCCTGACACATGCAAAGGATTCTTTGCAGATGTTCAAGGAATACCATACTGAGATTACATTTCTTTCTTGGTGGCTTCCACAAGCCATTGCAAGTCCTCTAATTTCTAAAAAGCAAGTATATCTACACTAATTCTGGAAGAGGATTCTATCAGGGGAAGATACCAGACTGCAGAGCAAAGAAAATGTGACCATAGGATTACAACCTACAACCTTTAATTAAAGGCCTTGAAGTAAAGATGGATGTGCAAAATTGCGTTACCAGAAGACTGGAGAAATACATTAAATTCATTTAACATTTAGTCCAAGAAACAAATGAATATTCTGAGATGTGCAGTCTCCAGTAGAGTTACAATATTAAAGTCTGGCTGATTTAAGCACAATTTTTCCTTAAATTTCTGGTTGAAATAACTTTATTCTAAACTCTAAGTTTAGGAACTGATCTTAAAACATATAAAACAGATAAAATCCTATTGACTTCAATAACATTTATACAGAACAGGATAAATAAGAATGAAAATATTGGGAAAGAATCCAAAGCTCTAGACAAAAATTCTAGACACAAATTCTTCATTTGAAATAAATCAAAAATTCTTAAAATTTGGAGTGTCAGAAAGGAAATCCACAAAGGAAGATTTTTCATAATTTATGTTCTGTCTACTACATGGGTTTTGTTTCTTTTACCCCTCACTGTGAAATACCGTGTCCCTGTTAGAGACACAGTTTTAGATAACATGTATTCAGTATTGATGATTGGGGAAAATAGATTTATTATCTACTTTTATTATCTACTTTATTTACCATAAAATATTACATTTTATTTGATTTAGGACTATAGCAGTATGGACTATTGTAGCAGTGTTGTAACAGGAATTATGTCCACTACAAAGGATTTGGTCTACATCTAATGCAGTAGTACCCATAAATGTATGTCACAGAGAAGGATATAGTTAAGACAAATAATGCTGCATTGTTGTAGTAAATTTTGCATTATTCCCTAATAATCTATGTATGCTCAATGGTAATTGGCATATATTGCAACACGCTGCAACCTATGTACAATAATACAAAAAATTAATTACATGCTTCCTACAGTTCTTCTGAGCATTTTCATTTGTGTGTATCCCCATTTACCTGAGTGATTACATATCCAAATTGTGCTGGTAGGAAATGCATTAAAGGACAAGAAAAGGTTTCAATGATACCAACACATGACTACCAGTATTAGAGTTCAAGTGGAAATAGTTACTGAAGTTAGAGAGCCCTTTTGTGTGCCTCTTCTTCCCACAGCGTCAAAAATCTAGGGGCAGCATGTGGGACACAGATGTAAACAGTTACAATTACTAATTATATAAAGAGATACAGTGGTTAAGTATGCAAGTGTCAGGTTGCTCTGGGGGCTACTAAAATAGACCATTAAAGAGGTCCCCAAATATTTAAAGTACTACCTCTATATACTAAAAGTTCATTTTTAGATTGTATAATAAGGACAGGATTAAGCTTCAAAGCTCCAGCATTTTAATGTAGATTTACTGAGACTCCTTGAAGGCAGAGTTCTTTCTTTATGTAAGATGTCTTTGTGATCATGGTGAAGCTACCACACTTTCCTGTATGCATAATAAAATACAAAACCAGTGTTCTCAAGCATTAATTCAGGAACTCTGTAGGTACTATGGTACTTTTTTGGCTAGAAAATGCTGAAAATGGTCATGTTTTCTTCAGTTGATAAACAGTTTGTCAGAATGTCTCATGTTTTTCTAATATAAATTAAGGAATTCTCTACAGGATATATGATGAGTGATAACATGACAAATTTCACATGCACAAAGTTGGTAGAAGTTAGGTGCTCAGAGAGATTTTTGTAACTTTCTGTGGGATTAGGTGTCAGCATATAAGAACTGCTGGAAGAGGAGGTTCCCTGCTGTACCTACAAGTAGCAGGTCTCAGCCTGTGGATGACAGAGACTTTAAATAATTCAGTACACTGGGTTACTCCAGAAGAAATGTCTGTTGATGGCCTGTCTGAATTATGGCAGCAAAGCTTTTCTTGTCAGAAGTACTGCCAGACTCTCATCAATGGATTGTGACATGGGCCAGTTCCATCCTGGTGTCAAATCTCCTGTCAGACTGTAGAAATGATCCCTGCAGGGCATCTCTCTTTGCAGCATAAGGAAATTCACCTCTCACCCCATGAACAATTGAGATTTTTAGATTTCTGCAAGCTGCTCCTGTAGTCTTTCAGTTTTTGTTCATACATCAGAGGAAACATGCTAAGTTCTTTGTTCTTGTCTAATACTTTAATCTGCTTGGAAAATGTGTGTCATCTTGTAGTGGTTCATTGCTACAACAATGAAGTGATTTCAGTTTTTTATGACACCCCTGTGGATGGACTACACTGTTTTTTGGACAGGGGGTCAAGAAGCAGAACTACAGCCTCTTCACATGGGAGACAGAACAGCATCGATTTCAGAATCTGTTCTCTCTCTCTCTTCAAGTGCTGAAATGCATATACCAGTGATCTCCACAAGCTGTTGCAGCTCTCAGTAACAAAGCAAGATACATTCTTCTCTTTTTAATGGATGGGCTATTTCAGCCACTGCCTTTTGTTCTTTCTAGTGATTCACGTGTATTTCAGGCTCTGAAAAATGGAGTGGAAAGTAACACTGCAATATTTTAAAAGAACAGTCACATTTTTGCTAAAATTAAATCATTTTTTTCAGATGCTTTGTCTTTCTGAGCCATAAATAAGGTGTGGGGTGACTTTTTTTGTAGTGCAGTGTATAAATTGAAAATAGAGAGTAAAAGGCTAAAGTATAGCCAGCAAATGTATAAGAGCTAATATGAAAAATTATGAAAAATTCATAAAATGTGTTCCTGTTTCCTAATAATAGGGGAAATCTGAAAGGTTTAAATTTTGATACTTTTTACAATTTAGCATTTTATTAATGTATTTAGTGTGTTTGCCAGAGGTGACCATACATATGTTTTCTTAACTGCCCCCGTAGACTGGGACTTAAATGGAAACAATATTTGGTTTAATGATAAAATTTTATCTGATGTTTCTGATTTTGCAGGTTTTTCCCACTGGAAGATGGGATGGCTTCCCACAGAAGATGGCTTCAACGACTCTTCTGAAGGCATCTTGCTCATTTGAGTTCTGCTCCTTCCAGACTGTATACATAAACCCTTTTTTGTCTGGGCACAGCAGGAAACAGGAGACGGTTTCCATGTTCAGTGTCAGGCCTACCAGGCAACATTCACACACACATGTACACAGACACACAATTGTATGCTGTTGTTGCTTTTGTGGTCAGGAGGGGCTGTTGTCATCTATAACCCTTGCTGTCACAACCCTGATTTTTCATTTAATGATTCAATAACCTGTCTCCCTCCATGCTGCTTTTTGTATCTTCATCTCAGATCTACAGAGTGATTCCCCAGACAACACCCAACCATCCTGATTTCAGACCAGATTATTCAACTTCCACTCCATGCCTCTCATTCTGGTGAATGATTGGGCAGTGACTTCAGTTGTTTTGGATAAAATAAATTTTAAAAACCCCAACAAAACGATATTTGACTATACTTGGAAGTAGGCTGTCATTCCTAGTAACCTTAAATAGGATTTAGACTTTTCACAAGTCAGAAGTGCATCTTGTGAAAATTAGTTGCAATCTGCCTTTTAGTGTCTCCTGCACCATTATGACTTTCTGTCTACTTGAGAAGACAAGTGCCTGCTTCCCAGAGTGGAATCCATCATCCTGAAATTACTTTCAAACATCTTTTTTGTGTGTTTACCAGAAGCAATTTAAGTCTGCAGTCTAACAGTGCATTGTCTCTAAGGGAGAATCTTTTGCCAGTAGCCACCCCTCAGCCCCCTTGGTAAGAAGGGCTCCTCTGCCTGCATGTAAGCCAGCTCAACCTACTGACTGTGCAGAAAACCTCTCACTTGATTTTCTTTCATTCTATTTTTTTTTCAGATACCCCTTGTTTAAGAAGGTAAGAAGCATAGCACATATATCTTCCTCAAGATTTCTTTCAGGAAACTATTCGTGATTTCTACTGTTCCTTAACTAAGGAGTTAAGGATTGGAATGTCAACCTTTGAGGGTTCAGTTACACTGTGTTAGGTGAATCTTTGGTCTGAATATGTGTAGTCACTATTCTGCCACCAGTATGACTAAGAAAGTTCTTCCTCCACTGATTTAACAGCACCAGTCATGCACATGAAAATAAGAGGCTTTCAGAACTAAGGTGTTCATATTACCCAAGTACCACTGTGAGTGGACTCATCTGTTCTGTGAATGTGTTGACTAGAATATCTTCCGCTTCCAGTGCACAAATCCTGACAGAGCTGCAGGGGTCTTTGTTCAGACACTGAGGAGCTGAGTAAGCTGTGACCTTGTATTGCTGGTATCTACAGAATTTCATTATTTTGGATATCTACCTAGCCCTTCCTGCCACTGTCTATGAATTCATGCTCTTGACAACATGAAGCCATACAGAACCTTCAATAATGCCCTAAAAACCACAGAGAAATGTTAGAACACATACTGAGAAGGATAAAAGGCTGGTAACATTTGCTCAAACAACCTAGAAAGTAATAAACCTCAAATTGTAAGTGCTGTGAGTAACAGCCTAAAACAACTGATTTCTGCAGGTGCTTTTGCATGGGGAAATACTGCAAGTCCTTGATCAGATATGGAATCAACTGTTCTCAGGATGGTGCCTGGAAATAGTCCCAGGTAGAGGAAACTACACATCCTTACTCTCCCGTGTTGTGTTTCTAATGTGTACCTACTGGCTCTTCTTATTCTTTTCATCTTCAGAGGTTAGAAACTGTGAGAGTTTTATGATTAAACAGTTAACTTTTTTTAACTGCATGAGGAAGGAGTTACTGCTGTGCATAGTTAGCATAGCGAGGTCAGCTCTGACAGCTGTAGTTGTGGAAGGGATGATAGAAAATCCTTTGGTTCTGCAGACAGACTAAGCTCAATAAATTACTTTTATGAGCTCTCCCTCTCCCTGCAGATTTCTAACACCTGCACCCTCCCTCTTATGAGGAGGAGGACTGGTTGTCTAATTGTCCTAGAATTAAAAGTGAAGCAAACATTCAGTCATTCTTTTAGATCTTCAGTATGCCCATTCTACTTTCCATTGCAGAAAGGACCTGAATGTAAGAAAAGGCTGAAGGAAGAGTAATCTAAAGGCACTGCTATACAAGCAGAAGTCCAATATTAAAAAAAGAAAATAAAAACTCAGTGGTTTTGAAAACAAAGACATGCAGAGTGCTCTAGACAAAGGCCTACGCTTTTGTTAGTAGAGTGGCAGTGCCAAGGCTTGCAACAGGCTCCATAAAGTGCTACATATACAAGCTCATCACAGTGTAAAAACCCTGCAGGAGTGCATGGTCTTTCTCCCTCTTCCTGACCCCAGGTTCTATCCATACTCTTCTTTTGCAGCCATGTCATGATCCCGTTCACCTGATCCCTTTCATCATAGAGGTTTTCACACATCCGAGTCTCCAGCCTGATGTTCTTTCAGCAGCCAAATGCTGAATGGAGCAGCTACATTTTCAGAGTACTGGCAGTAAAAATGTTTCCTTGATGTTAGAAACACACCTCCTACTTCACAGAAATAAAATCTGTGGAGTATCACATCCAATGTGCCAGACTATTTTGATTTCAACAGTTTAGAAGTTGAGAATGATTTTGTTTAAAGCAGCCTCAGGCTGAACCATGTTCAACTGTTCTTTGGGAATAGGGGGATCTGGGAAAGGGAGATGGAGGAATAAGAAAATTGTTAACATTCAGTGGCCAGCAATTTACCTACCAAAAGTATTACACAAGTTGCTTAGAGAACTGGTTTTTTAGTTTCCTGTCTAACCTCCATTTCCTTTTTCCCTTTCTGTAAATGTTAAGGGCTGCATCCAGGGTTGTATTCAGAAAAACATATGTAGCAGAGGAAGCATTGCAAGGTTCAAGCAGGACCTTACACACCCTGCTACCTGTCAGGAAGTTTCTTTCCTCCTGTAGGGGATGTCACCTCATGTGACTAAATCTGTTCCAAATGAAAGAACCAGGTCAAAGCAGTAACCTAGACAACTTCAATGTTACAGCTAACACTACTATTTATATAGCTTCTACTGATAGGGGAATAGTTACTCCCTTACCTCTTTTAATTTTCTTTTGCCCTTATCTGTTTTTAATTTTCTTTTACCAGGCTTCTTTTATGCAGATGCTCTCATGTAGTTTGTGTTTGTCAGCTCCATCAACAAGCAGAAAACCCGAGGCACTTAGGGGTTTTCTTCTAGCTCCAGTTGCGATGAGAATAGAGGGTGGGATTGCAGATACTATGTTTCATTCCTTTTTTAAGGACTTTTATTCTGGTTTTTTAGGAACATTTATTTGTGGTACTGACATTTGATGTTTGTGGTACTGACATGTAACCTAGAAAATGTTCAGCTTAGAGAACTGCACAGAACATAATGTAGTGTTTGATGTTTTTGTGTTTTTAATCAAAATAGTGGTGCTGGGTATACTTTCAGATGTAACCATGAAATGCCTGTGTTTATCTGGCTAATTTTCGGAACATTGAGATAACATGCACCACCTGTACAGCAGGTTTACATTCAGCTTTGCAACTCAGGAAGAGCACTGTAAGAGGAAATGATGGGTTAAGTACAGATGAGTTGTAAAAAATCTCTGAAGAGAAGGTTTACACAAACATTGATTGTATATGATCAGAGATTGCTGTAACTTGTGGCTATGTGGGGAACTCATCATAAATCACCATGAGAATCTTGTGAACCCATACTGGAATCTGAACTGCAGAAGTTTTCAGTACAGATAGCCGAGTGAAACATGATGCTGACACAGTGACTGTTAATAATTTTAGATGTTATCCAAAAACTATAAAGAAAAATTACTTCCTAGGGTGGCTGGAATCCCAAGGCACTGTAGTGTTCATAGAGGTTCCAGCAACAGAAATTTTATATTTACTTTTCTTCATAGTGTCTGAGGGGGTAACACAAAATACTGTATTTATGTTTGAAAGCAGTCTCAGTTTTAAGTTCAAGCCAGCTGTACCCCGAGGCTGAAACATGGCCATGTTTTGGCAGCAGGGAAGACTGCCATATGTTGCAGTGATAAAAAAATTACACTGATGCCAATCTCTGAAGTCAGTCTTCTAAAAAATATATAAGAGAGCATATTTGTGGCAATATAAGCTTTTAGAGAGAGAGAGTAAAAGAGCTTTACGAGCCTTTATTTAATGATAATTTTTCTGTCTCTTTGACAGTAAATGCTGCAAGTCATAATTCACTGTTGTTCTTGAGAGAAGTTGTATATAATAAATAAATCCATTGCATCTCCCCATTGCACAGCATTGCTTGCTGTCTAGCTCCCAGCTTTCGATTGCCATAGGACAATTCCATTCATTGAATAAGTTCTTACTTATTGACTGGCTTTTAGTGAGCACAAACTGGAAATCGATAAGAAGACCTTGTTTTTAGGAGTTATTCAGGCAGGCCTCTAAATGAGAGCAGGGATGTGGACCCTGGACCTAGCTGGCAGCACCATGACATACTCTCTCCTTTTTTAAGGTCAGTATAGGCCATTGGTTTGTAGCTCTCATGGGTGAATTCCAATGCTTTTAAAATTGGCAATAAGTTTGTTTTAGTTCCAGCAGTATGTCAAGGATCTTTGAACACAACTATTTGTATTCTTGATATGCATATGATAAAATGTATTGTAGGATATGTTCGCACTGTGCAGTAGTTCCAAACTGCATCTACTGAAATCTTAATGCAGAACAAAATATCTAATAAAAAATACAGATCTCAATCATAAACCTTCTGTTCTCTACTGCAAACAGTGAAGCTGCTGTTTCTTGTTGCTGAAGAAGGACTGTTACTGATCCATAAAGCTGACTATCTGAGCAGTTTTAAATTCCCTCCATTTACCAGTATCCTGAGATGCATTTTTTAGATTGCTAAGAAGTTACTGAGAACAGACTATGGATTCCGCCAGCATCTTCTTTCATGTCCACGAAACATATGGCCATAAACTACCATTTATGTCCTTGAGCTTTTGAAAGAAATTATCCAGAGATGCAATAAATTTGTTTTGAAGCAGAAGTTTTACTATTGGCTAGGTCAGTAGTTTCCAGATAAACATTTTCTTGCCCAGCAGTGATGGTAGTCATCAAACTTACATTTTTTGGCAGGATACAAGCTAGAGTTCTTCTGCATCTCCTGTGCCAACAGGTTCAGCTGGCTTTAAAGTGAGGACACTAATTCATTTGCATTCTTTGTATATACACACTTTTCCATTTCCACTTCTCCTAAATTCCCACAGTACTTTGCATCTGAGAAAAAAAAAAAAACAACAACCAAAAAAACCACTGGCTGTTTCTGTAATTTTTCAGAGTGAGACAAAGATCTCCTAAGAAGATATTAATTGTTTTTATGGTCCTGGATCTCATCAACCAGAAAATTTCCTTATGTTATTCTGAAACAAACAGTTTAGTTCCAGGACAATTTCTACCATTGCTGTCAAGATATTTAATGCTCCTGCTGATCCAGATATTTGCTTCTCAATCAACTTGACTGAATGGCTCAGCTTTACTAGCAAATAGCACAGTCCTATTTTGTTACACATTTTCAGACACTTGAGAAAGTTCAGTGGTCAGCAATTTTTAACAGAGCTAAAAGACCTTGATACAACTAGTGCAAATACATTATCTGCTGAACAACTGATAGATAGGAGGACACCTATAAATTATGCATAAGATGTCAACATCTGTTGCTGCTTCAGATAGTTCTCACTAACTGAGTCTTGTACTTTATTGACCAGAACATGAATTTCTCCTGCAAATCTATTTGGATGATAGCACTGCTATCAACAGCTCTCTTATGATACAGTTTTGTAAGCAAAACATGATTTATCTTAACAGTACTGACCAAATGGCTAGCTGTGCCATGAAGTTTTTTTGTATTCAGAACTGAAACCATATATTCTTTCTGAGCTAGAGAAATCTTGGTTTCTTGCAGATCTGTCTGTGCTTAATTTCAGTTATTTCTTCTTGAGTTGCAGATCTGTTTTCATTGTTTCATTGCTTTTATTAATTCCGAATGGTTTAGTGATTGTTTTCACTACTTTTTGCATGGTGCCCGTTATCTCAATATCTTCTGTAATTTATTCTTCCCAAACTTTCAGCTTTCCTTTTAAGGGCTACATGAATGAAAATACAGATTCCATTTTACTCTTGTGCAGCAATGAGGTGTCCTTTCAGGTGCTTAATCTCTTCAGGATCTTCCTCAATAACAGCTCCTTTGGGCAGCTGCTGGTTAACTTAAGGTTTCATCATGTTCTTTGCTCTGTGAGCATACTCCACTGTACTCTGTTTTCCCTTGGGATTTATAGATGTGGGAGAAACTCTGGCTATTAGTGATGTCCTTTTTGTTCTCTTAGAGTCTTGAAGGATCCTCTTAGGATGTCTTCTGTGTCTTCTTCCACAAGAGCAGCAGTAAGTCTTTCATGGTTCAGGATAGATCACTTGGTATTTCCAGCTTCATAAACTCTTTTATCAACTGCCCCAAACTGAAGTGTTTTTACCTCTTGCAAGTTTATAGTCCCAGTTCTAACAAGCTCTTGTTCATCTGCTTGAGTTACTTTCCTACAAATGGTAAAGGAAAAACAGGATCAACTGGAATATGCATTCATGTAATAGCAATAGATTTTTTTGCTGCACCTTGTTCCAAGATCTGGTAGGCTTCATTTTTGTTGTTTTCAGGTATTTCTTTGGAGCATTTCACATTTACACGTGTCTTGTGTATGGGATCATCAAACATCTGCAGTCTTTCTCTAGAGCTGGGAATAGGAGTAAGATAAAAAAGCTTTTCATTATCTATTTCCAGAATAGAGAATTTTACAAAAAAATCATTGCCAATCTCTGACTTTAGTAATATTTTACATGATGTATTGCCAGACTCCTTTCAGTGGTGTCCATCCACAGGACAAGGAGCAGTGACCACAAACCAAAACACAAGAAGTTCTACCTCAGCAAGAGGAAGAACTTTACACTGAAGGTGGCAGAGCCCTGTAGGAGTCTGCCTAGGGAGGTCAAGCAGTATCCCTCTCTGGGGACATTTGAAACCCACTTGGATGCAATCAAGGAAAGGTACTGTAGCCATAACAGTTTTGTGTTGCACATGAATTAACAGGTTCTAATGAAGCACTGGCCTTGCCTTTATGCCTCTGTTTTGTAACGAAAAAGGGCCTTTGCCTGGTATTGCACTGCAAAGGACCAAGCTGCTTGACCCTTGACTTGGGGAAGCTTTGCATTACTACCCAAAACACTCCATAGATTGCATCTGGTGCACTTTCTGAACTAACTTTCCAGATGTTAGTCTGCTCTGCAGATGAGGAATTGGGGCATTTCTAGATACCTTTCACAAACACCTTACAACAGAATAACTCTTCTGTCAGTAGGCTTAACTGAAGGCCCACATGCTGTAAAAGTGTCTCAAGGAATTATCATCTGAAAAAGACTTGAACTCCTCTGATGTGACATGTATGTAAAATATAATATGGAGGTATGTTGGAGATGGAGGCAGAGATTTTTAGGATCTACTGGTTTTGCATTAACTTCACAGATCAGAAAACAGAAACTAAACTCCTAAGAAAATCCAGCAGCAAGACGAAAACTGCTCAAAAGTAAAGGTGCTCTGTGCAATTCTCAAAATCGTATTTTCTCCTATATATTAAAGCACGTTCCAATTTTGCTGATTATGAGTGGATTGCAAATCATCATAGTTATTTTTTAATTTCCCTGAATGTTGTTCATAACCATGGGATCAGTTAGAGGGTGCTAGAAGAAAAGTCCTCACCACCTGTCAGTTTCACGAGGCGAGGCTGAAAAAACAGCATTGTTACTGAGCTTCACTGAGTCCTGTGTCTCTGCAAAGATGGCATTTGGAAAAATACACAATGGTGCAGCACTTGTATCTCAAACAGATATTCCTCCTCACTTTTGCACTTAAGATTTTTAAAAGTTCACATTAAACCCCATAACAGGATGATAAATCAGTGATGCCTTAATATCCTAGGATGCAGTGCTCTAATCCTGACCCTGCAGAGACCTCATCCTTTCCAGCCGTATCTCTTGTCCCAAAATCTTCCTTTCCAAATAGCCCTCTGACAGCCCTCCTGACGCCGTCGTCATGCCGCCTCGCAGGTGCTCTTCCTACGAACTTAGCGCTACTTAAAGGGCTCACTCAACCAGGCCTTTTCCCCCCAGCGCTCCCGCAGGGCCGTGGCCCCGGCGGGTGAGCAGCGCGGGGGCCCTCACCTCACGGGGCCAGCGCGGGCTGCGCGGGCGGCCCTCCACGGCACCA
>NW_005054305.1:12916545-12946366 GCF_000277835.1 Geospiza fortis
GGCACTCGAAGCTGCTCGTTTGACTGACAAAAATCAAGCTCTTGCTCCTCTCTGGCGTTTAAATATGCGGGAGCTCGCAGCTGCAAATGATCGAGGCACCCTGATTGCTGGAACATTGGATCTGCAGCCCTCCCGAATGAAAAGGTGCTGCTCGGGTGGTTGCAGCTGATGGTGGGGAAAGATTCGGTTCCCGGCAGGAAATTTCGAGTTCAGTCGATCGGGAGCAATTCTGCCGATGCCGCGGGTTGCAGGTTGCTCAGCTCGTTGCTGCCGCTCTCCCAGGCCATGGGCGCGGGGTGGGTTCCGCCCGCGGAGCGAGCGGGGTCGGGGTGGCAGCTGAGCCGTGGCTGTCACACCGAACGCGGGGAAGCAGCGTGCTTGGCCCCAGACACCGCAGTAAAATGGGAAAGAAACGGAATTACGTTGTAAGTCTTACCACGGGGAAATAAGCTACAGACGTTGATCATAGCAAATCGCGTGACTGTAGTTTTTAAAGCTTGTCACGAATTTTTTCCAGTTTTGTAGGTCTAGGAAAGTATCTTGCAAACGTTTCAAAAGAAAGTTGGGGTTAGTCTTGTTTGAGTAAATGTTCATGGCAGCATTTGCTCAGTCGTGAAAAGACCAGGAGCAGACCCAGAGGCCACAATCCTGTTAACTGTAGCACATAGGGTAAAGGATTACTGGAGCCCTGCCAATTCCTGTTGATTCTGGGATCTGCCTCCATAAAGCAGTTGGCAGGAGCAAGACTGCTGAGGCGTGTTCAATTCTTCAGAGTTTTTATCTGAAAACCGTATTTTTTGTTTAAATAGATCCTACAGAAATCCAGTGATGTGCTGAATAAGTAATACAGTTAACCAGATGCTTAAAAAGCCACCCATATATATGTAGCTACTCAGTCACATCTCCTTGTATTATTCAAGTTTACAGATGATTACTGAGAAATTTTTTCTTTACTTTGAAAGTGCTCCAGAAAAACTCCTTTAATCTTTTGCCTGTTTTTCAGACTGTGAATAATTTGACACTGTGACACATTTGACACAAAGCACTTTACAGTTATTATGTACAAAGTACTATGCTAGGTATGGGTATTCTCAGAAACTGTTAGAGAATAATAAGTTCTTGATTTGTAGGACACTAAAAATAATGCAGTTGTACCAATTAACATCTCCTAAGCACAAGATTTTTAATTTTTTTAGGTGTCTACAATGTTTATAAAAATACTGTGTTATACTGTACATATGAGCAACAAAAGGCCCTGTTAATTCCTGTATGGGCATGCATGGACAAAATGTACATTTGGGCAGCTATTGAATTGGCAGATGGGGCAAAGATTGTACTCCTAATATGTCAAGAGGGAAAGAAGTTGCCTTGGGGTTTCTTTGAAAATGCTCCAGTTAGATTGGCAGGTGTACCTTTCATTCAATAAGGGGAGAAAATGCTGTTAGGGAAGGGAATTTTAATATGGAAATTGAAGTGTTCTTTATTTAACGCTTTGTAGCTCAGCACAAACCACATGCAAGATGAAATTAACCACTGTTTTACTGTCAGAATACAATGGAATATTTTAAAAGTAAAGATGACAAAGCAGAAACTTAATTTATGGATGTATTTTTATGAAAGAGAGCTTGGAAGTGACTGTGCTTCAAACTGACTCTGAAAAAATAGTGTAGAATCTTGCCTTGGACAGGAATTATGAGATTCCTTCTGATCTTCTAGTGGAGTTGTAATCTTTCTTCAGTCTTGTCTTCTTTTTAAAACAGGACATGAACAACTGTGTTTAAGATGGCAAGTTCTGTTGAAAAGTCTGTGTATTGCCGATTGTGTAAGTGAATTTCACCCAGGATTTGAATTTGAACATACAAAGAAATTTGAGTAGCATCAAGGGAGATGGTTTTGTTTTGGTTTTTTTCCCTTTCTTTTTATTAAGGAGAGCAGTAACTCTTGATTTTACAGTAAGGAGAAGTATGGTTACAACATCAGTAGCAGATGGAAATTTATGCTGGCATGGGTCATTTCTTCAGTGGGCACTTACAAAGTAAAGTAAGTGCAATTTGAACAGAGAAAATGCTGTGTTCATTTAAAAAAAGGACTTTTTTGTTGTCTGTTTTTGATTCAGAATATATTTCTTTTGTCTGAAAAGTCAGAACTTGGTGTAACAGCTTCTGACACTGATGATCAGCTTCTACAAAGCACCAAAAAGGAATGTATTTAATAAGAAATCCATGGCACTGCTGTGGTATTTTTGATTGATTCTGCTGACTGGAATATGATGTGCTTAATGGTCAAGAATGACGGTGATTTAATGCCACACTAGCATGGGCAAGTGATGATTATAAATTGAACTAGAAGTGGAAATTGGATTAAGTGAAAAATGAAATTAATTTAATCACTTGTGTGAGAACAGATGACAGTTATTGGGAAAAACTAGCAAAACAAAAATATCATGCAGTGTAATTATACGTACCTACAGCAACCACATATTTGTCTCATTTTAATTCTTTTATTGAAAAAAAGAATTATCCTTCATATTTCTCATCTGTCTAAGACTTTCATATGATACTTGCCAGTGTTCTCTGCTCTTAGGACTTCCATTACTCTGACTATTCTGATTGTAGAAGTGGAGAGAGTCTTATGTTTGAATTTTTTCAATCTCTCTTCTTTGGAGATAGAGGAACAAATTTTAGCCAAAAAGCTAAAAATTGTAAGATTTTCCTAAGAAATTATTGAATTCTTAGAAACCTAATTTTTAATTTTTTACAGTTTATTCCACACACAAAAAAAGCCCAACCCCACCCTCATATTACTAACTGGTAGAAGTAGTATATCCCCTCAAATTTGTTGAATTATTTGATGCTTATACTTGGTAGTGAAAGACAGGATCCTTGACATAGTGATTTCTAAACCCTCATTTCTTTGTGTTCTGACTGTGATGGCTTTTTGACTGCTTGTGAAATAAAATGAGGTCTGCTGCTCTAGCATTCCGTGCGCATACTATATTGCATGACTGTCTGCTTGTAGATGGGATGCTTTTATTCCCAAGAGATTTTTGAAATTTTAGGATCAAATTCTGATTACTGAAAATAAGTAAAGAGTAGAAACCCTTCACAGGGTCTTGTGATTGTTTTAGTTTAATTTTTTTAAATTTTGTCTTATGTGTGGGTTTTACCCCTGATTGAATTTTGGACTTTGAACAGTTAGAACCTTCAAATTGAGAAGAAACATACTTAGGAGACCATTTTTCGAGGGGATTTCAGTGACTAGAGGCTGCTCTGGGAGGGAGCTTCAAGAGAAGAAAATGAAGCAATTATGTTGGAGTTTGACTGTTTAAACTGGGAGACCAGGAGAGCTTTGAAATTCCTGGTTCTGGGTGTTCCCATGTGGATCAGCCACCCTGAATCTGCCTGACCTTTATAGAAAGGGAAATGTCTAATGTAGGCCAGAAAGAAGCTGTGGCAGGTTCTGGGCAGCTGCTAGTCTGTGTTCTAGATGCTAGAAAAATGTTCTGTCAGGATTTACCAGACATGCTTTAATTGCATTTTAACTATAAAAATTTGCTCTAAGCTAAGATTCAGCACTGCTGGGCTTGCTGTGGACCTGCAATGTTCATCTTCCTTGCTGGGGCAAGGGTTTACACAAATTAGGAGACCTTTTGTGCTCCTTGCTGTTAGTGGCAGTGAGGGCACTCAGGGCAGAGAGCTTGTGGGAAATGGGGCAGTACCAAGGGGTCTCTGTGCTCCTACATCCACTGTTAGATCTTTGAAATACAGCTCTCCTTCGGCTTGAGACAAGAAGGATGCTGTTTCAGAAAGTGACGTTCCAGTAGTGAATGCTGTGCAAATTCCTGTCACACTCATGCCAGTTGGAAGCTGTTGACCTTGCTATTGACAGCTGGATATTTCCCTCTGATGAGAAAGCAATGAAATATGTAAACAATTATGAATAAAATAAATCAGAGGCTTCAGAACATCAATAATATTTGAGAATGCATGATTTTTCTTCCTCGAAGTTAGGTGACTACTCTCAAGAATTTATGTAAATTAAGGATTTGTTCTGCCAAAATTTCCATAGCAATATGCTGTGGCAGTTTAGAAGAGCTTTAATTGTAGGGAATGAGCTCTGTAGGGGGATAAATATTGTAAATATTTTGATTCGTCAGTACGTGAAAGTTAAGGTTGTTCGGAAGAGTGTCTTTTTCTACAACCATCTGTCTTTGTTTTTCCAGGAATGATACATGTAGTGGTGGTATTTGACAGTATAGATGTTGTAATGTTGGAGCCTAATTTACTTCTGTGTTTTTCCTGAGTGCTGTGATTGTTTAGGATGGATCTTAAGATCGTGAATTTTTCCGCTCAGTAGTCAACTCGTCAATTTTTTTAACCCCTTATGGCTCCAGAATAACCTTTCATTCTAATCTTCCCTAAGAAAGCTATTGGAAAAAATTCTTGGCATCACTAGTTTGGATTACGGGGTGGGGGTTGTTTTGAAGGTATCATATCTCAGAATTATTGAGGTCCATTTCTGCACTGTTGTTAAGGCTTGATTTCCATCCTGTATGTTTTGTTTGTTTTCTTAAAGTGATTGCTTAAGTGAAAGCAGCATTGCTTAGATTAATAACACATTTTGAAGAAGATGTGAGCAAGCTTATGGCCTTATTATGTCTGAAACATTTTCCATCAGGTTTCACTTCAGGTCAAATAAAGTAAAAGGGCTGCTGCCCTTTGTAAGCTAAACTGTGCCTCTACCTGGCCTATTAAGACAAAACAAATAAAAACCCGTGGTTGAAGAAATGTCATCAGGATATGTGGAATGTATATTTTCCAGGTTTATTTTTGAAGTTTTCTAAAATTGGTCTTCATGTTTTTTTCCCCAACAACTACTTTATAAGACAGTGTCTTTAATAATAGTTTTTTCCTGATCTAATATAGATATTAAAATTATGTCTTTAAAGCAATAAGAAGATGGTTCTCCTTTTGAGGGCATACATCTCTGGTGATTTTTGCCTTTTCTCTGTTAGTTTTGAAAGCCCCCTTTCAATCAGTGACCTATATTTTAGTTGAATAAAACAACAACGAAAAAGAAAGAACTGCGGTGATATTTTCAGAACAGAACTGGGACTTTGACTTCAGTGATCTGTGGAGATCAAAATAGAGGTCTCAAGAGCAAGGCTGAACTGATGTGCTGCCTTCTTGTGGGGATAAAAGTACCTGTTTTGTGAGTTTGGTGTATTCCTTAGCTGAACTTCCTTTTTTTCACTTTTTCTGTTTCTGTAGAAAACTCAGACAAACAAACAGGAAAGGAGCAGAACTCCTTTCTGCCTGGGCCTTAGTGCATCAGCACTGTGGATGGAGTGCACTGGAGAGTGTGCCACGCCCCTGCTGTGCTGGGCTTCCCAGCCTCAGTGAGGTTACATTAAAGTGCACTCAGAATTTCTTGTGGTCTAGGGTTACTTTTGCATATAAATGCTGTATTTTGCTTGTAGAGAAAGTGTGTAGGAAATTGAATGATGGCGATGCAAGTGAAGTCTTGTCCGTTTGCATTTCATGTATGTGGCTCCATCCTCCAAACACGCTCGCAGAATTGCAGAAACTTACATGTTGCTGAAATGTGAATAGAAGAACTAGATGTGCTTTGCTTGCTTACTTAGGGAGGATAACTATGAATGGAGGTGAAACAAAAGTAGGAATTCAGCATTAGAGAGTAAGTCAAACTCCAAAATGTTTCGGTAGCCAGGGCCGACTGCCTATTACAGGAGGAAGCTCTCCTGGACCAGCGTGACTGGGTCCTCAGGTATGTTGAATTATGCCATTTCTTTTTTTTTGGTTGTTAGTTTTTTTGTTTTGTTTTGTTTCTTTTTATTAGATTAGTTCAGTTTCTTTAAGACCTGTTGATCAGGTCCATCGTGCACAATGGCATCAGATTCCAGGCTTCACATCTTTGGATGTAAATGACAGCAGATGAGAACAAGTCATACACAAAATTAGTGGAGTTTATATTCCTTGAAGCTGTTCACATTACCCCAGGCTTCCCAATCCACCATAGTGCAACTGTACCTTAAAGGCTGGAAAGCTGCTATGACAGGCTGTTTGGATTAGAACTAACTCTTGCACTATGGACTTGCATTGGTTTTTAGTGGTGTTGCTGGGTAGGTGAGGAGAGTTAAGGCTCTAGTAGCAGAACCTTGTCAGTTGTAATTTGTAGCAGTTTAAGACATAAATACCTCCAGCCTTCCACCTCCCTCTGCACATACTGCAGAGCTGGAGGAGTAGAGCAAGTGCCTGCATTTTGTCTGGTCGTAGGCACTGTTGTGGGATGTCACTTTGGGTTTGTACCATGACACCAGTGGCAAGTGTCACCTGTGCTCTAGGGCAATGCTATGTGGCAGAGCATGGGGCGTGCAGGGGGAGAGGAGTCAAAGGATCTTCAGTGGCATAGGTTGGTTCTGTGAATTACACATTGTTTCTACATTTTGTCCTGTCACTGGCCTGTGTACTTTGAGTGTTGAAAATTGTTGTGGGAAACCCAAGGAGTGAATTTTCATAGGCTATGTCTTTGGTTCCTAATATATTTATTCTTTGGCCCTGGTAGTGAGGGAGATTACTGTGTGATCACCAAGTAGCCCATAGCAAACCAGATCAAGCCCTGAACACCTAAAAGGAAGAAAAAAAAAAGTGGTAATATAGCTACAGGGATCTAAAGATATCAGAGAGAAGGCTGGGGTTCTGCTGTTTGTTTGGAGTTTTGTGACTTTATTGTTGTGGTTTTTTTGTTTTGTTTGGTTTTTTTTCTGAGCTAGTTGGTATAGTCTATGGGAGGAAAGAAAAAAGTGTGGACAGAAGTGTTTCTTTTGCTTAGACCTGGAGAAGGCACAGAAGTCTAAACACTTGGCCATTATTTTTATAATTCAATTTCTGCTCCTAATTAAGGACCAAAGATTAAAAATTATTTAATATCTTAATTTTAGGTATTTTTCCTTGAAAGAGCAATTTTTCTTTAAGTAAAGTTGTGTCTCAGACTAAGGAGGGCTAGGGAATAAAAATCTTGAACTGTAAATTCAGAACCTTCTATTTGAAGGGGGAAAAAAGCCCCTCTATCTGTTGTCAGCTGAGGTTATTTTCCATCTCTTTATCTCTGTTACACACATTTGAAAACTGTCAGAAGAACCAGACTTTATCAGAAAATTCCATCTAATGGGTTTATGACACCTTATGCATCTTGTTTTGACAGAAGAAACTCTGCAGCTGTACCGGCTTGAGGTACTCCTGATCGCTCTGCCCTCCTGCTGCAGCTTCTTGCTCGTGTGCTTTGCTGGCATCACTGTTTGTGCAGGGGCATTGGGGATTGGATCACCAGCATGTCTCTTAGAGCTTTAAGAAAAAATAAAAAAACCCTCCCCTAAAAATTGAAAAGCAGCCCCACAGAAGTCTCTCTTGCACTCTTAAACCAGGTCAGGCAAAAGAAGGAAGTATGGAAGCTGAGCTTGTACCCATTCTATCTTGAAAGAAGAGAAAGTTGCTTTGACCTGTGATGAATACATGCAGACTAGAGAAAGGCATGTGGACTGTAAGTGTTTAGTTTTCTTTCATATAGTCGGGGGTAAAAGGTGTTAAAACAGTGGGTTTATTTAGCAATTTCTGGCACTGATTTGTAGTAAGCAAATGTTTACACTGCAGCTTGCCATAAATAAACAGAAGGGTGTTTGGAAGCCCTGACCAGCTTTTGTGTAGGAGAGAGCAGTCATAACAAACTGGTTCTGTGAGAAACTGAAAACAAATAAAAGATGGGGTGTTATTCATGCTTTGCAAAGGCAGAAGAGACTGTGAACAAAAGAAGCAAGTAATTTTCAAATACTGAAAAACATTGTTTGTGTACCTGGGATGAATTTTCGTAACATTTCATGTTCTCCTGTTTTCAATCTTTAGAAAATCTAAAGAAAAGAAGGACAAATGATTTTAACTAACTCCAGCCTCAGAGAAGGGTGAAAATCTTCACTGCATTCAATACTGCTGTGAGTCTTTTGTATCTCCCCAAGATATTCCCAAGAACATTTGCTCCCTGTTTCTGAGTGTTAACAATCTTGCAGTCACTTAATATGCTGTAGTTAGCTAAAGGAAAGAATTCTTTCAAAAATCCCCTAACAAACCTTTTCCCACAAGGAAAGCTCTTCTTTTAGTACTTAATGAGATTATTAGCCACTACAAGGAAGTTGTTTTCCTTATTATTTTGTTTTCTTGGGATTTTTTGAGTCTAACATTACAGTATAATGAGATAGGTAGGCAATAGGGTGTTTCCAGTTGGGTAGCTGAAGGATAGATTTATGGATTTTTTAAAGTAGTTAAATAGTACCAAACCCCAAAATCAATATTCTGTTTTTATTTGTACACATAGTTTTTGTGATTGAGTAAGTCTGAGTATCTTAGTAGCTGATAACTCATATTGACTTTTTTGCAAATTTTCTTGTGGTTTTCATACAACTACAGCAATATACCAAAGAATCTCTAGCCTTAAAAGATAGACTAGACTCAGACTTGGAATGAAGCTGACAGAATGGTAATAAAAATAATGGCTAAGGCTGGATCTTTTTCTTAGTTATTCCCTGTGTGGAATGGAAATATAACTTCAGCAATCTTAGGGTCTTCACGTAGGATCTCTTGGTTGTAGGGTTCCACTGGAGCCAAGTAGGCAGAGAGGTTGTATTAATATCTCAAATCAAATGTCTTTGTGCCTGTGATGGTAGGAAAAAGAAGTATGTTTTACAGAAGGAAGAGATGAGATGAACAACATTAGGGCATACAAGTTGACTGTGCTCTGTAGAGATACCCACTAAGCTCTGAACAAATTAGCAAAATATGTAGGAACACTATTTGTGGTGTAGTATTTTGTGTGAGTAACATGTTGAGAAATTACTTGTATGTCTGCAGGTCTCTGCATTGGGCTGTGTTGAATGCAGGTGAGGTGGTGATCCCTTGGGAACTGCAGGTCAGTAAACTCTAGCCTAGATTCAGAAATTTCATTCTCTCTCTCTCTCTCTGTGAGAAATAGACTTCAAAGACCACACTTACATGGTAATAAGTTGGGGAAACTTTTGAGTCCTAATAGTCTTGTTGCATCAGACTTTGATTCATCTTTGAGAAGGTTTGTGTTGCCAGTAGCGCTTACTGAAGGAATTTCATAAATAGTAGTGTGCAGATTGTGCTTTTTCTGTCCTGAAAAAAAGGCAGCAAGAGCCTTTATTTGGTTGTCTTGAAATTGGTATAAATACAGAGGTAAAAAACTTGCATCTGTTTTTCAAATATAACCAAGAGTTAGCCTCAGAGCAAGCTAATGGTGAAGCCAGTCCTAGTGGTGATGCAAGAGCTTCTGTATGCTCAGTGACTGGCAACACTGTCAGATCAACAGGTTAAGGTGCTTTCAAGGTGGGGAGAGATCTTTCAGACTTTATTTATTTATTTATCTATTTATTTATTTATTGGAGATCAGTTGTCTCCTGATTGTTTCTGGGGGGTGACTGTAGTGTTGAATAACTGAGGTAAATGAATAAACCTGGCTGAAGTAGTCCTGCAGTTCTTGGCTGCTTTAAGCACCTTACTGTCCAAGGATGGAAAAGAAGCAGTGAATGTGTGCTTAGAGTGCTGGATCATGTACAATGCAATGGCTCAGTTCCTTGGCAAGGTGAGGAGCAGTCTGTCCCCTGCAAATTCTCTGATTCAAATCCAGCTTCTTGTGTGTGTGTGCCATTTTTAAAAGAGAAATCAAGCACAATTTAATTATCCTCTTAGTCCTTGGATGTCTCTGCAGTATCCTTGGGCTGGGCCATTGGACGGAAGGAGGGGGTGTTTCAGGCCATCTTTGAGCCAGTCAGCATTTTTTGGGCCAGTGTGTCTCTGTTCCCAGCTCAAGACACTGATGAATACCTTCTACTTGTTATATCATGGAATAGCTTTAATCTTAGCAGTTATTCTCAAGCATTCAAAGTCTAAAAGTCAGTTCCCAGACATCAGTGATCACATTTAGTGATCAGACAGTCAGATCAGGCCCATCACATCAGTGATCAGACATTCCCCAGTAGGAGTCATAAGCCTGGTGTTAGATTGTTTTCAAGCTTCTCTCAGTAATCTTCAGCCCTATAAACCTTTTTTTTTTTTTTTTTTTTTTGGTGACGTAAGGTGAGAGCTTCAGGTACAGTTTTATTCCAGGAGAAACATTTGGTGACAGGGAGGGAGACCACCATGACTGGTTTATTTTAGCTATTTCATACCTTAAAATGTGTTTATTTTCTGATCACAGCTTACCTGTGGTTGCAACAAAACAATTCTTTAGTGTTAGAGCCTGAATTAGAATTTTCCTTCCTAAATCAGTCTGTGTCTAATTTGGATGTAGAAATGCAATTGATATTAAGGATCCTGTCCCATAGAGGTGTACTAACAATGAGATATTTAAATTTTATTATTTCCTGTGGTCTAAATGTAAAAGCAACCCAGACGGCTTCCATGTGGGTTAGAGGCTGGGAGTCTAAACTAATGAAAGAGTTGCTGGAGTAAAAGTGATGTGGAAGTGTTCTGATGTATCGGATTCTAATAAAAGTCAGAATAATATAGGAAAATACAGTAATTCAGATTCCTCCCGAGCAAATGAACTGTTTTAAATTTTGCCAGGTGTGTAATATAGAATAATATTGTTTTGTTGGACGTAGGCAGCTTAATTTTATCACCATTCTTTTTTAGAGTTGGTTGTCCCTTTTATGTCAGCAAATGTTGCTTTTGCTTGTTGAAAAGTTCATAGCAGCTGGAATCAAATGCTTTACTCTCAAATGAGAGTGATTGTTAAGAAGTTAATCTCTGGTCCTGCTGGTACCAGCAATATTTAATGTCGTTTAAATAATTTAAAATGCTAATGTCAGATCTTCTACATAAAGTGCGCAGTTAAAGCAATTAACAATGTAAGATCTAGTCAAATGAATTGTTTGATGAAAGTTCTCTTCCACTACCAAAAAAATCCCAAACCAGCCAACACTGAAGTGAACACCCCTGCCCAAACCTGTGTAATACAAGCTTGGTAACTCTGTGATCTGCTAAATATATTGTGGATATTTCAATTTTAGTTAGAGCTTTGACTTCTTTGAGTAGTTTAGTAACATTTTTAGGAATGAAGGGATTATTTTAGCCTTACAAGTGTCCATGAAGAAGAGATTTGGAGGAAGAAATCTCTTCAGGACTCTAAAAGAGAGTCCTGGAAAATATTCATTGTTTTCTGGGATATGGTAGTAACAGCAGTAGGCCACTATTGTCCCTTTGGTAATTCATAGTTTCATTTTGTTTTGATTTTCTTCTCTACTTGGCAGTGTAGTTTTGATGGAGATGTCCACTGTGGCCTCTAGGAGCAGTGGCTTTCCCAGACATCATAGTTAGCAGAATTATCTTTCCAGAAGGCTTCTTAGTGTGACTTGATTCTGGTGCATTCTAATTTATTGCCATAATATTTGGTTATCAGAAGCATTACATTTAAAAGCAAAAATTTTATTGATTGTTGGAAATTTATTCAAGATGCTTTAAATTGCTTGGATTTCTTTTGGTTGATGAACATCTGTTGGAAAACTTTGAAAATACCCTCGCTGCACCTTAGTTAAGGAAAATAAATACTTTTGCACTTTGTCAGGAGTCATTCAGGGCTCAGCTTATTCTCTGGAATAGGAATGTCTAGTGCCACTTGAGATACTGATGCAGAAGGGACTGGATGTCCTGTGTGTACTATGTCATCTTTCTTATCTACCCAGGAAGATGTCTTAGATACTCTAAGGGGTCTGAAATAACCGTAAATTTCTGTATATTATCAACTGAATTAAAGTCTTATTTGAATTTAATTGGAAAAATTTTTTAGAAGTGCATGCATATATTGCTTACAGAGTATTATTTTTGGTTATCAAGTGAAATAATCATCAAACTTCATATACAGTAGTTGTACATGTATTTCTACCAAATTTTCCTATCAAAAAAAAACCAAAAAGGAAAAACTACTTGCTTATGACAAAAGAAGTGAAAGAAGTGTTTAGTGCTACAGTACATTTGGTTTGGATTGGTATTATTTCTACACAGGACTTTAAAGGAGTTTAAAGGCAGTTACAATAAATGGAGAAGACTGAAACTCATAAATGTGCCCTACTGGGACACCTAACAGAGATGGGGAGGCATGTGTATTTGCTGTGGTTTTGATAGAATTTCCCACTTTTGCCCCTTCTGTTTCCTTTTATGAGATAAAATGTCTTCAAGAAGATTGGAATCTGGAATAAATAGGTCATATGGGACTAATATGCTCTTGCATGCATGCAGTACGTTTGTAGTCTTCTCAGCTGTGCCACAGAGAATCTCACAAAGCACAGAATTGTCTAGGTTGGAAAGGACCTCTTGACATGATTTAGTCAAAGCAGGATCAGCTAGATGGGATTGTCCAGGATGGTGTCCAGAGGTGGTTAGAATATGTCCAAGAATGAAGACTCCACAAGCTCTCTGGGCAACCTGTTCTGATGTTTAACAATTCCTCACAGTAAATAGCATTTTCTAGTGTTCAACAGGAATTCCATGTCTGTTAATGTATGCCCATTAAGTTATAGAAGAAACAGTGTTTTAACTTGAAATATAAGTGGCTATTTGTAGCACTTCAGTGGTTTTTAACAAGGTAATTATTGCCCTTAAAATTAAAAAGTAATGTTATTTTAGAAACAAGGAAACAAATGCCTTTTTTATGTTTTCATCCTGCTTGGCGCTGTTTAGCTTTCTCAAATAGGATGGGATTCTAGTGATTGCATTCAATTCACAAACTTCAGTTAGGCATGAAGGTCTGTCTTAACAAATCATCTGATGTTTGGTTCTAGGAGCAGTAGTCACAAACCCTAGAGACTTGCTGAGCTTACCAGTTTAATGTCCTAGTCGTGATAGATGCTTCAGAACAACGACTCAACAAGCTGCAAGTTGCTTGCATGTATATAAAGGGAAGAACAAGATGTCAATTTAACTGATAAAATCAGAAGTGTACAAGTATTAAATTCTTCACGTCTGCAAGTAAGCACCTAACTGTAGCCTTATGCGGTCTTTCATAGGTGCCCTTGGGAATTTAAACAGCAACTTGTTTTAAAAATAAAAGTTCTTACTTCTCTTTTGATATGCAGTTTCTGGTTTGTTTGGTTGGGTTTTTTTGTTTTGTCATTTTGTTTTGCCTTTTTTTCATTTGTTTAAATAATCTAAGAAGTATTGATGCAACATTTGCCTAAAAATTGATCTGAGTCTGTCTTTAAATCTGTGTGTACCCAAAGGATTTCAAGTATGCATTCTTGGATTGTGTCTGAAAAGCAGAGAATAGAGCACATTTAAAAATCTGATGTTTCCAAACAAGAACTTATATGTTTCTCCATTAACCTATATGATAGAGCTTAATTAGAGTAATATTTTTCTTTAGGAAAAAGGATTTCCTTAAACTGAATTTCTTAAGATGATGTCAAAGTTGTGACTCATGCTACAAATATATGCATCTTCACTGTGAGTTTTTTTTAGACTGTATTTCCTGTCACCTCCCCTCCCTATCTGGTATGTCCCTTCTGCTCTGAGGGAATTTTTATTTGTTGTTTTTATTTTATTTATTTGTTGTTTTATTTATTTATTGACACTGGGTTTTAATGACAGTGGTCAATATCAGAACATTTTCTGAGTAGCTGGTCTGGTACATTGAATAAAGTCTGTGTTAGAAATGAAACGTGTTGAGTAAAGGATGAGAGAAAAAAGGAGATCTCCTGTTTCAGTAAAATACTATAACATCAAATTTAGATTCTGGATAAATCCTTGGAGAAAAAGAATCCACTAACTCTATCATCAGCTTGGTCAGGGCATTCAGCTGTTTTCCAGCACAAGAGGTCGGGTGTCCTGATGTTTTTTCTCTTGTGTTCCCAGCAGATATGTGAACCACAGCTTCCTCTGGTAGGAACTGTACCATTCCCAACTGTCCTAATGCTTCAAAAGTTCACACTCTAGCAGATTGAACTCACAGGGAGCAGGGAGAAGGCCGCAGTTCCCTAAGTAAATCTGCCCGTTGATATCCCTCTTGAGCTGAGAGCATTTTTCCTTCTGATATGGTAGGAGCTTTCTCCTTTGTCCAAGTAAGGTTTGCACAGTCCCGTGTGTATAGCAAAGCTCCTGCAGATTTTTGTCTATGGGTCAGAAAATCCGTCTGACATCTTCAGTGCCTCTTTGTTTATCCCAGAGCAGGCTTATCTGTGTACTTGTCTAGTTAGGCTCATTGAGGTTAGAGAGGTAGCAGTGACTGTGTAAGCATGTTGCTGGTGATGAATACAAGGAATCGTGGTCTTACAGTTACAAAATATGGACATGATGGAAATTCTATCTTTCCTAAAATACAAGGGGTTTTTTTTTGTTTGTTTGTTTTTTTGTTTTTTTTTTTAATCTGGAGAAGGCAGTGTAAAACAGGGTAAAGAGCTAGAAGCAGAGGTGACTGTGCAGGTTTCAATGGTTATGGCTTTTGTAAATGCAGTGTATAATAGAACTTGGAGACGGGCAACCCTTTCCACTCTCACCCACAAACAGAATTTATCTGTAAATATTATTTATTCTGGTCATCTAATTAGTTTTGATTTTCTCTTTCAATCTAGATTTCTTTAATGCTTAAATCAAATATATCTTTTTAGTAAAGAAGTGTTTCAATCGATCTGAGTTTCTTGTAAGGAAAAGGTCTAAATTCGATGGATTCACTTCAGAGCTCTAGCTAACTTCAGGTCCTCCTATTTAAACTTCTAAGTCAGTTATGAAAAGCTACATGTAGAAATTAATTTTATACTTGAAGGACTTTAAAGCTAAACAGTAATACAGGCATCCTTGTAATACAAGAGTTTATGCTGGAATGGCATTAGCCAGGCTTTTAGAAGTTTTGATGCAATTTAAGTGTAGAAGCAGGGCCCTAAGGGAGTTCAAACATTCATGTTTCAAGAAGTGATGGAATTAGAAATACCTGTGCTTTTTTTTGTAGTAAGCTGATTGTAAGGAACTTCAGTTTTGGTATGGGAGCACATAGCTTTTTGCCTTTTCTAGCATTCTTAGTTTCATGGGCATGTAACCCTTTGACACTTTTTCAAACATAAACTAAAAAAATCTTGAAGAGCTGTACCAACTGACTGGAAGAGCAGCATGATTGGAACCATTAGCACTAAGATAAGTAAACTGTCAGGAATTATTCACTATAATCCATCACAGTCAGCAGAAAGGGAAAGCAAATATTCTGCAGCTGTTTCTCCACAAAAAAAAAAAAGGTGCAAAACTTGGTGATCTTGATTTCTAGTCTAAAATCTAGATCGAATGGGCTTTAATGGACATTGATTCTTTTATTTGCATTCTTCTAGATCTGATGGTTTTGTCATGCACACATTTTAGCCCAGGATCTTCCCTGCCCTTGTCTCTTTGCCTTTGTTCCATGTGCTTTCACAGTCTGCTCTCCTCAGCATTCAGTCTTCTTGTCCAGCAATTAGAATTATTCCCTGATGACCTCTGGCTTCTCTTCCTACAATTGCACTGTAGAAAAATCCATTATTTCTACTCTATTTTCTCAGATATTCATCTGATTTTAGTACTGTGTACTATTCCCCTGTTTCCACTTCCCCTTTGCAAAAAAAGAAGCCTAGGAAATAACTGTAGCTGGTCTTCATCGCCAGCTTCCTCCATTCTGTTTTTGTTTCCTCTTCCTACTTCTTTCCCACTTGACATCTCCCTCTTGGCCTCATTGAAATGTGTTTCATTATCAAGGTGAATCACACTGCCCAATTTGCTTAAAGCTATCAGAAATCTTTTGATGCCCTTTTCTCATAATAGGAAGGAGTTTGCAAATATCTTTGTTCTCTTACATTGGAAGAGTGGGGGAAAAGTTCATAAGCCAATTATGTGTCCAGTTTTGAGGTCCTCAGCACAAGGAAGGGTGACTTGTTAGAAAGGGTCCAGGGAAGGATCACAAAGGGCTGGAGCATCTTTTTTGCAGAGACTGGCTGAGCCAGTTGGGATTGTTCAACCTGGAGAACAACTTGGAGCCTGGCCTCACAGTGGCCTTAGAGTAAGAGGCTTTATAAAAAGGAGGGAGACTGACTTACATGGGCAGGTAATGATAGGAGAAGGGGAATGGTTTTACAAGGTTTAGGATAGATGGCAGGGAGCACTTCTTTATTCAGGGGGCAGAGAGGTACTGGAGCAGGTTGCCCAGAGAAACTGTGGATGCTCCATTCCTGAAGGTGTTCAAGGCCAGGTTGAATGGGACTTTGAGCAACCTGGTCTAGTGGACTCTGCCCATGGGAGAGGGGGTTTGGAACTAAATGATCTTTAAGGGCCCTTCTAGCCCAATCCATTCTGTGATTCTTTGATTCTATATGGGGTAAAAATTATAGGGATTTTAGTGATCAGTTACTCTATGACTTGAATATTTTTTCAAAATAGAAACATGGAGGTCAGTAACCCGTTGCAGTGTTTTGATGTTTATAGAACTGTTGTGTAGTTGTATTTTTATGTGCAGACATTTTTTTTCTTTCTGATTTCTGGTTTAAAAGCACCCCTTGGACACTGAGCAAGTATTTTATATTATTTTAATTATGCTCTAAGGGGGGAAAAACCCGCTCTTTGAAATACAGTCACTGTCCTGGAAGTACAAGTTATATTGAAGTATAGTTCTGCCACCCTGTGGCTACTGAAGGCCATTCTTAAAAGGTACATGTTTATTTAACTGCTGGTAGTCACAGCCTTTTACTTCTAACTTCATGAAAGCTATTTCACAGAGGAAATTGAAGGGCTATTGCAGGTCCTATAGAGATGTATAAACTTTCTGTGCTTTTATTGAAATACATAAATAGTTTTTCACTGGAAATGCCATGTAGACACATAACTGATCACCTCAGTCATGCAAGACTATACACTATTAAGGAATCACACTTAGTATTTTTATGTCGTTTTTTTATGCTTCAGTCATAGATATGAAAAGGCCCAGTTGTCAAGACTTTAGACTACAGTACTGTATATTCCTATCTGGTGTAGTCTATATGCAGATTTGAAGTCACTTCAAAAACATGCTTATGTATTTTGGACTCTTAATACTCTAGAAAGGAGTAGTTGTTGTTAAATAAAAGCATCTTGATGGTTGTGAAAGTTGAAATCTAAGGCTTATCTGAATGAGGTTGACCCCATTTCCAAACACACCCCACTATTGTATGTCCCTTTCCATGTTTGTTTCTAGAGCATTTTGTTTCTATCAGGAGAAATAATGATGAGCTTTCTAGTTAAATTTCTGTTGCATTCCACTGTAAAACATTCTGACTTGCTTTAGAGAAACCTTCCACATTTGTGGATCTGTTAGAGCAGATCCAGAGGAGGGCCACAAAGATGATCAGAAGGATGGAACACCTTTCCTATGAAGGCAGGCTGAGAGCTGGGGTTGTGCAGCAATGAGAAGACAAAGCTCCAGAGAGACCTTCTAGCAGCCTTCCAGTACCAAAACGGGGTTTGTAAGAGGGTGGGAGAGGGGCTTCTTAGAAGAGCATGTAGTGACAGGACAAGGTACAAGGAGCAAAAGGTTTTAAACTGCAAGAGAACAGGTTTATTTTAGATGCTAGGAAGAAATTCTTTACTCAGAAGGTGGTGAAGCACTGGAACAGGTTGCCCAGAGAAGTTCTGGTTGCCCATGCCTGGAAGTGTTCAAGGCCAGGTTGGATGGGGCCCTGAGCAAACTGGTCTAGAGAGTTGCATCCCTGTCCCTGGCAGGTGATGGGACCTAGATGATCTTTAAGGTCTCTTCCAACCCAAACCATTCTATGATTTTGCAACAAACATGAAAAATTTTCTAAAAAAGTAAGTTTAGTCTGGAAGACTGGGGTTCTTGGATTTTTTAATCTAATGAAAATGCAAATCAAAATCCAAAATAACATGCAATTATAGATTGCAAACTAATAAAGTCACCCTGTCTTTTATTTCCTTTTTATAAGGTCTAGAGGAAAAATCTTGAAAGCATAGTTTTGCAAAGTAATAAAGATTTTGGCTTATGCCAGCAGCAGAATGCCTTAAAACTGACCAGAGACCTTTTGGCTTGTCCCTTATAACAACTGTGAACTCAGTATATGGATTAGATACATCATTTTGAGATTGCTTTGCATATTTATTGCCTAACTTCCAGAAAGATGAGAAAATAAGTTGATAGAGAAACAGAATCATTTGGGTTGGAAGAGATCCTTGAAGGCCGTCTAGTCCAGTCTCCTGCCATGAGCTGAGATTTCTTCAATGAGATCAGGATCAAGTTGTAGTATTGTTCTTCTAACCATGATAAATGAATCTGCTGGAAGTTATGTCCTGCTCCTTTCAGCAGGTGAGTAATTAGTATCATGGCTTAAATGACAGCAACAGTGGGTGCTCTGAAAAGCTAAGATGATAGTGCATGAAGGTGTGTTACTACAGTTGTATAAAATTGTCGTCTTTTTTCAAATGAAATGAGCGAAACTGTGTGCACACATCCTGGAAGTAAACCTTGTCTTCAAATTCACCAGACTTCATCTGTGTAGTTTCCAGTTAGTTAGATGATTGTCTATGGTTTTATCACTGGAATGCACCAACCTCTTTCTCAGGTGGTAGTTTAGGTAAAATGTGCCTAAGTCACACAGCTGACCATGAGACTGGCTTTTTATTTTATCTGAAGGTGTATTCAGAAAAAATCTTCTGAATGCTGGTACATTGAGATATGTAGAAGATATAATGCCACAAAGATATAAAGACATAAAGATGTTGTTCTACTCATACAGCCTTCAGCCTTGTTATTTCATTTTATGTTTTTGTGGCTTAAAATCTTAATTATTCTGTGAAGTCAGATGGTAATTTGGTAGTAATAGAAAATAAACCTCATTATTCAAATTGGCTATAGCTGATGGCCTGAAGATAGCAATGACTTTTCCAGTCTCACAAGAAACTAGTTTATAATTAATCAGAAGACTGTAACAGTTTGAATTTTTTGTGGTTTTATTTTGTATTTATTTTGCTGATTTTTTTCTTGAGGTGTTTTGACTGACTTCTGTTTTCCCAAACAAGTCCAGGATTTTAATTTTTTTATTCCCTTAATTTTGTAATTTACATTAAATCTAGGGGGTTTTTCAGTACTATGAAAGCTTTTTCTTTAAATTCACTGTATTGAGGCACTAAATTGTTGAGCAGCTTGTGTTTGAGCTGAGTGATGATTTCACTGACAACATTAAATAGTGGCAGAGTTTTTCTCACACTTGACATCCTTGAACTTTTTTTATGGAATGAGAAAAATATTTCAATTCTCAAAGATCCCAATGAAAAGAGGAAAAAGTGTTGTCTCCCAGGCATGTGGGAAAAGTGTGTTAATATAATCAAAAGAGCAGGTTTGCAAACTTTAAATCTGTTTCCAAGTGTTTTCCTTTTGATAAATTAATCTGGCAGAGATGTGATTAAAAAAGTAGAAGATAATGTTGTCCATTATTTTCTCTGTATAGTAAATCCATAGTTTTGTTTCTGAAGAGACTCTGAGAGAAAGTGGAGCATGGCTTGAAAGGATGATTTATTTTGACTTAGTAAAACCACAGGCAGAAGCAGAAGCTCCTATGAATAAGGAGCCAGGCTAGAGCAGAGAATTGCCGTGGGTAAATCTTAATGGTCTAGTTCTGTATCCATGGCAGCCTCTGTCAGGATGTGCTGTGATGCCATTCTGGAATGAAATTGATATAGTGTACTTCTGTTAGCTTCTAAATGTTGTATTTTGTTTTTGAAAAAAGGCCAAATTTAAACCTTTTTTTGAGCTGTCAAAGTGAAAATACCATTTCATTGCATACAAATGCTTTATCTTCACAACTTATCCAGTTGGTTCAAAATTCTACTTTTTTGCATGGTCCCTTCAGTTTGTCCATGCATCTGGTGTGGGTTTAAGTGGAAGTGTTTTTCAATACTTAAAATACACACTTGGAAAAGGAGTGACTGGAGGCAAAGATAACTAATTAAAGATAACTGCTTGAAAATGCAATATATCTTTTAAATTATTTATATATTCAGTATTTTTAGTCTTTTTAACCATTTCTTGAGCATGTGAATTTAAATAATTTTCTATGTAAAGTAGTTTGGCATACAGCAAATTTAATATAAGTAATGTTGAGTTACTATTTTCTAACATAACAACAGTCATAATTGAGAATATTAGTAAATATATCAAAATGAAATATTGCTATCGGAAAAGATACGTTATCTGTACCCAGGGAAATGGAAAAACACCCCACATTTAATGTGAATTTTTATGAATCAGCAGCTTTTTATGGTTATTGACAAGTAAAATACTAAGTTTCAGAATGTAACTAATAGCTACTTATGTGAAATGAGATTAAAAACTGTGTTTAAATATTCAGGGTTTGGCTTTGTGGTTTGTGTGAGTTAAAATTAATTATTTGAAATATATTTTTGATAAGCAGCATTGTTTGAAGTAATGTGGTAATCGATAAATGAGTACCTTTCCTAGTTCAAAGTAAAAACTTAAAGAAATTAGAAGGCTTTTCATACACTGGAGTGTAGGGCGATAGAATATAAGAAAATAAAGATAGTGTAGGAAGTAATCTTACCTCTAAGGAGTTGCAGCTGGGCTAATTATGAAAGATTAGGAACAGGCCTGACTTTAACAGGCCACAGCTGTAGCCAATGAGAAGGAGAGTGCTATATAAGAGTGGGGTGGCTGATTTGGAAGGGAACTGGAGTCACTAGGCTGCTTTGTGAAGAAGAAAGAGTCAGTGCTCTGAGGAGCTGCCCATGAGAAACACCAAGAAGGTATGAAACTTTTGTGATAAGGAGACAACAGTATGGAACTCCTGCAATAAGATGACAACATAGGAGGACTTCAAAGGCAGAACAGTATTTAATAATGCAGTGCCATTCTGTGAAGTTTAGTGGTAAACAGAAGATCAATAACTTTATTTGTGATCAACTAGGTGAAAGTTGCCCGAAGTGGTCCCAGTGTAAAGGACTCCACAGCTCCTAAATCCAGTCTCCTGTCACTCTGTGAGTGGCTCTGAAGCAGCAGGGGCTGCTTCAAGACATCCCCAGGGGTTCTTGGTACTTCTACCTCCCTCCAAATATGAACAGAGATTGCTTCTGGCTGCAGTGGAGATTTATGTATGTTGGCTGCCTGGATCTCAGTGAACAGTTTGAAAGATATTTAGCTCAAATTTTATGTTGCAGCTTTTCACAGTTAAGCTGTTTTCTTTATGTGGGATAAAAGGCACCAAATGCTCTGTAATTTGCCACCCTGTCTTTTAAAGGTGTTCTGATCATGGCCATGTTTGCAAGAGAACATTTCTTCTGTCTACAAAAGCATCTTTTAGTATCTCTTGAATCTTGTATTAAGCTGAACTTTGTGAAGTGGTAGTTGCCTGTGTTTCGCTTTGATTTTTCTCACCTTTTTATGTCAGTCTTGCCAGATATCTGAGGAGGGCAGAGTTTCACCCCTCCCACCACAGCACAGTGTGTTACCTAGAACCATGGAGGCAGTCAAATGGGGTTTTTCTGACTCCTATGTAGGTAATAGAACCCTTGTTTTCCCCTAAACCTAGGCTGGGGCTGAGGGGGTGGGAGTGGGATAGTTTAGTAACTCCTGCCTAAGAAGTAACTACCTTAGTAAAGAAAAGAGTATGATCTTTTTGTCCAGTGCTATTTTATTTTTGTATTAAGAACACATTTAAAATCAGAGTTTTTAAATAATTTCATTTTTGACTTTACAGAAATAATGCTTATATCATGTTTTGTGAGTTCACACAGAAGTTCATTGTAACTCAGTTCTTATTTACTTAGAGCAAATGGGAAAATTATTGATGAAGCCACTGAGGTGGTAATTATTTCATATAAGCTTGAATTGTGTAGAAAACCTGTGTGTTTTCGGGCATTATTAATAGATTGTCATTTCCATTATGAATATGCATTTTTTACTAGTTTGCAAGACAAAGGAAGCATAATTAGGGTGGAAGAAATGTTTCTTAGGTACCCAGTATAAAATACAGAGCTTGTTTATGCAACAGAATAAGTTTTTTGATGATCTGGGCTATGGTTTGGGCAACTCTGTAAAATCAGATATGTGAACTAGAAAAAACTTGCTACATCAAGGGGGAGGAAATGGTGAATTTTGGGACATTTAAGTTATTTTCAGAAAGTAGATTGAATATGAATTTTATTTTGATCTCCTACACTCTTCCCCCCTTAATCTAATCCGTATTCTGGTGGTTTGTATTTTCAAGAATTAATCAAAAATATGTTCTTGCCTTCAGTTTGTTTCTAAATGACACAGGAAAAACAAATAAACCCACCAAAAGGATGAGAAAAGGTGTAACCGAAATTCTTTAATGCCTCATGCGTTCTATGTAAACTAAGAACATGATATTGGCTCCTCAAGATTAATTTAAATGCACAAGACTTTTTCTGGAAAAGGGAACATGCATTCTGTCAATAAATACTTTTGGATACTAAACTACTTTGTCTAATATTTCCAAACTAGTCTTGTATCCAATTAAAATAAGGGAAGAAATACTGCGTGCTTAAATGCTTTTTTTTTAGTGATATTTGAACAAATAATTTCTGAAGTCCACTGATAATTTAGATTAAAGAAGTGGCATAGCCTAACTGTGCAGTGGAGACAGAGTGACACTTCATTCCAAGATTTCCTGAGAGTGCACAAAACCTACTGTTTATTTTACTGTGTCATAAGACTGCGACAGAAATATGTATAGAAAGACTGATATTTCATCAGGCAAACAGAGCAAACACTGCTTTGGTGTATTAGTTTGTCATAATCATTTGCATGGACAGTGTGATTTCTTTTGAATTGCTTACTTTTGAAATCCTTAGATACACTGTGTTTACATAAGGAAACTACTGTTGAGGGTTTTTCTTTTTTCCATTTAGGAATGGTGCACCATTCCCTACCAAAATAATATGTTCTTCCAGTGCTAGCTAGATTGTTGCTAGTTTTATTCATTTGCAAATTTTTAATTTTAGCACTTTTCTAGGATGTGGAAAAACTAATGAAGCAATAAGGAAATAAATTTTAGTTGTGGAATACTATATTATTGGGAAATAGTGTTTATCACAAAATCATAAAGAGTGAAATAATATATTATTTTTAAAAAATGCTTTTTGGCAATTTTAGCATGTATCTCAAACCTAGGATGTAATGAGCATTTTCTGTCTGGCCTATATTTTTCCTGTTAATTTCCAGCATTAAGGAGTATTTCACTATAACAGAAGGATTTATGTGGATTCAAAGTTTTCCATTTAAACCAAAAGTCTTATCCTTAAGTTTATTAACTAATCTTTTAAACCGATTTGATGACTTAAAGTAGTTAAATAGAAAGACATGTCTTAAACATTCTAATGCAGAGAGTTTTCTTAGGTACCAATCACAGTTTATATAATGGACATGTATCCAGCTGTCTGAAATAGAAATAAACTCTTGGTGCAAATGGTTTAAAACTGTTCTGGCACAGCAGATGTATACAACAGGTGGAAGTGCCTCCTTAATTTTTTTTTTGGGTAAGGATAAATAATTCTTTCAAATTTCCTGTTATTAAAGATGTTTCACTGCCTTAATTCTATATGGCTAAATAATCAGTGCAGTATTAGTTTAGTGATTTACACACTGTACATGGTGTACATTTAAGCGAGGCACGCAGTACTAGAGCTTTGGAAGAGAAAGAAGGAGTGCCAAAGTTTAGGGAAGATTGATTTTTTCTTAGGGTAAAACTACTAAATGCAGTGTGGGACTGTTGGAATATCTTGTTAATTCTTTGATGCATATGCCTTAATTATTGTAGAAGGAACGCTTTTCCCTGCAAGTCTTCATCCTTCCTTTGTTTGCTCTCACTGCTGTTTGTGGTTGTTTTTTGTTTTGTTTTTCTTTTTTTTCCTGTGTGTGGGCCAGAGAGTTTGCATGTCTTAAAGGTTGAATTTATTCTCTACCAGTCTCTGGATAGTGTAGGATTTCTGAAGGGCAGGCATCAGTATTGATGTATGGGTGTATACAAGAGCAGGTACATAGATCAGAAGTGGTTTTGCTTCCTTAGTTGACAATACCAACTTAATATGCTGTGTTTTTCTGTCTCTTGAAGGATAAGGTGAATTGTCTTAACAGAACTAGAATGGTGATTGTTGAGGGAGAGAGTGAAATGTTCTGAAACCACCATTGGAAAGCCCTGCAAACCCATTTGTTTAGTATCCTACTGAATCATCAGAATAAGTTCTCTATGACCTCACCCATTTGCTCAGAATTGCAGTCTTTTTGGAAAAGAGAAAAATATGGAAATTCTTCAGATTTTGCTGAATTGTAATACTTCAGTGTTACTGAGTTAAACAATTCACACATGGTTTAAATAAGCAGTCAAAGTAGTGTACTTTTCTTTTTTGACTATTCAGTTAAAACCTATTTTTTCTTTCATAATTCTTATATGAAGTTGAAATGTCATGTCAGCTATGCTGGCTGCTACACCAGTTAAAAATCTGCTCTACAGCCCTGTTTTCAATAACTTAGGTCTTTGGACACTTCAGCTGTTCTGTGTTTATTTATAAGGCCACTTTAGTATTTTGCCTTTAAAAAAAGAGCTGTTGTGTTTATAAAAATGATTGTACTATACTGCTTCTATTTGCCAGAATGATTATAGCATCATAGAGTCATTTAGGTTGGAAAAGACCCTTAGAATCATTGAACATAAAAACTGTGTGTTATTCAGGGAAGTAAACAAACACTAATACATGCCTTTGGCTTACTCTTCATATTGAAGGAATTTTGGTACAGTTACTTTCCTCCTCACCTTTCTTCAGCTTTTTTGAAATTGTATGTGTTCCTGAGTTTGTGGAAAGTATTCCTCAAGAGCAGCAGGTGGAGGACGTTCAGATGGCAGGGTGTGAATCTCTAAGAAAAACTAGAGGAAAGGCCACTTTCCTTACAGAAAGACTACTCAAATCTAGACAGTGAAAGTTGCTTTTGAATTGCACATCCTGAAAGTATTGATCTTTAAGGGTGAGACTGTGTATGCTTTGAATTTTAATGTTCCTCTCCATTCTCTTTTTCTAGCTGGAACACTCACAGCTTTCCCTAGCGGATTATAAGTTTTGATATTCAGAAGACTGAAGGATGCCATCTGAGAGGTGCCTGAGGTATAGTACTTGGTAGTGTGTAGGAAGTTATTAACATTTAGGATGATGTTTACCAAAGATTCCGTTAAGAAAGTAGGAAAAAGTAAAACTACTAGTTTTGTTCATTAGATAGGAATTCACATTATTAAATACATATCCATGTTATAATCTGCAAAATATTACCTTGTTGTTGCTTCTTATCTCAGGCAAGGAAATCTGTGCCTGGGATTGATTGGAGGCCCACAGGCTCCTCATACCCTATTTTATTTATGCCTTAGTCTATACTTGGAATTTTTGATTGTGGAAGCAACTGGCATTTTTTGCATCTGGAATGGTGGCTGGTGGTAATTTTGGGTCTGTGCAGTGTTCCACTGTTCGGGAAATATTCCTTTTCCAGTACATGAAATGTCTTCCAAGATTCTCTCCAAATTCATCTTTCTGCCTTCCCTTGTGTCTCCTTCCCAGTGTAGCCTTTCTCATTTGTTTGTACCACCCATTCTTGCAATAGAGAATATGTAATTTATAATTTAATTACTTTCTGGGAGCAGAACATGGTTCTTTCAGACAGAACACTCTGCGGAATTTATTAACTGAATTGGTTTTCTGCAGAATTTTGCAGTAGTGTGAAATGCTGGTGGTTCTGTTTTAGAGTAGTTAACACTCTGATCTGGGAGCTCAGAAAACTCCCTGATGTGACTGGGACACCTTATCATTCCAGTTCTGTTCCCCTTTCCCTGCCATGCTTCTGCAGCAGGAGAGAATCAGAACTTTCTTGCTTTTATAGCTATTGAATTTATCAACTGACAATATCACTACAAATAATCAGTCATGTTATATTTAATTATTCTATGTATTTTCATTCATAAATTCCAGTTAAATTGCCTTTCATGTGTATGCATTCTTCATATGTTATTAGCACAAGGGTTACAGGCAATTGATTTTTCACTTTGGTCACTGAATTGAAAAATGGATTATGATAGAACTCAGTTTAAAATCCCAGATATGTTCTGTACTGAATGAAATAGTCCTCTGGATGATGGTGAAAAAAAGCAAGAGGAAAGAAGGTCTTGATTTACAACACTGGGAGAGAGGCTAATAAAAACAGAAATAAAGAGAAACCATCTCAGGGTATCATTAATGTATTATACTTGCCCTAGTTTTAGTCACTTTGCTATAGAAATTACAGAAGAGAAATAACCGTTAAAAACAATTCTCTTGTGTTTAGCAAGTTAGATTTCTTGATAACTGTCATTTAGAGTGTGAGTTGGGTTCCATGAACAGAACAGCTGAAGAAAAAAGAGTAATTTGAATGAGTCCTTTTGAAATGTATTTAGGGCATGTCCATATGTGAAACCTGAACTGTCAGAGAAGAAGTAAAATTCTTCTGTTCACTGAACACTCTGTTCCTGTGTTATTTCTCTTTGGCCAGCCTTCTTCTAGAAGTAATATTTTAGTTGTTGTCTTTCTAAAAAAGCAGCTTAGATTAGAGCAAACACTCTGCAAGGCAGGTCTGCAGTAGTTTACGGGTGCCCAAGGTGCAGGAGTAGGATGGGCAGAGAAAGGAGAACATCACAACCACACAGCTGCTGCATAGTACATGTATGCAGTGAATTACATGATTGTGCTGGAAAGATGATGGGTTATTCACCCCTTTAAGAAAAATCTTCACATTGATTTATGCTGAGATGACTCTCTGTAACTCACCTTCCATAAACACACATGTGGATTCTCTGGCAATTTAAATTGGTAGTTTCACAGAGCTCAAATCAATTGCATTGTTTTGTACCAAAGAGGATTTGCTGATATGTTTTGATTTGTTTCCATTTGCATCAACAGTTATCTTGTCTCTTCCTTTTACTACAGAGAAAGGAAGCTGCAATCAGGCAGTCCTAGCCTGGATTATATGTGAATCTTCTATTCATACATGGAAATATTCAGAGGTGGAGAAGGCACTGGCATTTTAAAATAGAGCAAACATCCTCTCCCTTTCCCCAACACAAAACAGACAATCAAAAAAACCACTACAACACTTCATAAATATGAATAGCTTGAGGTGGTCTGAAAACATTCAGTTTTCAGACTTAAACATTCAGCATCAGACTTAAACAGGCCACCTGAGATCATGAGGCATCATACTTTTTAGTAGAACTTCTTGCATACATACAAATACCCTCCTTTTCATCAGTGCTTCAGTTTGAACCACTTAAAAGTTTTCTGGTGGTCCATTGACCTAAGCCCTCTGTTGTTCTCATTTAATCCTAAAATTAATTAATCCTGTGAGTTCGGCTGACTTATGGTACAGGAAATGAGAAATCAGAACCATTGAGGTTTTTAAATTTGAGTATATAATCAGTTTTCATAATGCTTTATGAAAGCTTTTTTTATATTGACCTTTTTTTTTCTGATGTCTATGCTGTGTAAGGGTTTTTGCCTGACAGGGTTCATGACTTTTTTGCTTTCCAAGAATTATCAAACTATCTTGTCTTGTTCTGTATTCCTGACAGAATGTGCTTGTTTTGTACTTTATTTTTTTTTGTTGTTTTTGACAGAATCTTTCCCCTTTCCCCTCTCAGTGTTCAGGAAATGCTGACAGGTCAGAGGCTTTGTCAGTCTAGCTCCCACAACGATGCTGTCCTGGCAGCTCTGAACCAACAAAGAAGTGATGGCATTCTTTGTGATATTACCCTTATTGCTGAAGAGCAGAAATTCCATGCACACAAAGCAGTCCTGGCAGCCTGCAGTGACTACTTCCGAGTAAGTCCCAAGATATTTCTATTTATATAATTATATTAAAAATTGTCATTGTGGAGGATGGAGATAATTATAAATATCATATTGAATAAGATTTAGATTTGAACCTTTGGAAAATGCAGGATTATTGCACACTCTGTAGAGTATACAACTTTAAATATCCATAGGAAAGAAATGTTGAGAACATAAATCAGTCTTTTTTAATAATTATTTATGGTAAATCTTCTCCTCCCTCTGCCCCTAACAGAGCTAGTCAGTGCACATCTTTCTATGAATGTAATGCCCCAGTAAAGTGAGAAAGTGGAAGATATTTTAGTATGTAGAAATTTTTGTAGAACACATGAGAGCTGTAATTAGAGGACGGTGAAGAAGAGACTGAGGGAAGACCTCGCTGTGGTTTCAACATCCTCACAAGGGGAAACAAAGGGGCAGGCACTGGTGCGCTCTCTGATGACCAGTGATGAGACTTGAGGAAACTGCATGAAGCTGAGTTGGGACGTTTAGGTTGGATATCAGGACAAGTTTTTCACCCTGAGTGGTTGAGCACTGGAACAGGCTCCCCAAGGAAATGGTCACAACACCACACCTGACAGTGTTCAAGAAGCATTTGGACAATACTCTTGGGCACGTGGTGTGACTCTTGGGGTGTCCTGTGCAGGGCCAGCAGTTGGACTTGATGGTCCTGGTGGCCCCCTTCCAAGTGAGCATGTTCTATGATTCTATGATTAGAATATGGAAGTATGGGGTGAGGGAGTTTAAATTTAGTCTTTACTATGAGGCTGCTGAGGCTCTGGAACAGGCTGCCCTGAGAACTTGTGGCTGCCCCATCCCTGGAAGTTTTCAAGGCCAGGGTAGATGGGGCTCTGAGCAACCTGGTCTAGTGGGAGGTGTCTGTGGCAGCAGGTTTGAAACTAGATGATCTTTACCCTTTCAACCCAAGCCATTCTATGATGCCATGATAAATGCAATTTATTTCAACTTGAGATTGGATTTTTGTCAGATGTAAGTGATTGCTCTCAAAGAGGAAGCTATAATAATTTCTTTAATGTGATAAAACTTATTTTCAGAAACAAGTGTTTCCAAGACGTAAAATAAAATATTCCCTGGGAAATCTGATTCAGAGAATTCCAGTCTAATTCCAATCTAGAATTGGAGTAACTGAAAAATCATGTTTGCTCATAGGAAAAGTATCTTTTATATGAGGCAGTTCTACTAACCCTTATTACAATGTGCCCACTCAAAATGTTGGACCATCTGTAGCTGTGTAGTTCACTGGTATTTTTAAGTGTGAATCATCCTGTTGTTAATCAGAGACTAAAGTTGAAATTAATTTAAAGGTCTATTTTCTCTTACAAAGTAAATTTATTAAATATTTTGTCTACACAGTAATTGTAGTGTGATGAACTTCGTTATGAGGATCTTTTTGCCTTGTTACAATAGTAATACAGTGTATGACAACTTCTCTATATCTTTGATTATCTGAGCAGGGTTTTTATCTTCCTGTCAACTCTCTCTGACTTTTGGTTAGAATTTAGACTTAATTTATTCTGTGTATTTAAGAAATGTTATTAACCTTGATGTGACTTTTGCTGTGATGGTGTTGAGCCAATTGATTGCTCATTTTTTGAGCTTATCTGAATGCTTATGGGTTCTGCTACAGCATGGTTTGTACTGCCACGGTTGCTGATGTTGCTTCATAATGATGCCCAGGCCCTGCTGTGACAGAGGCTGCTTTGCATTTTTATTTCCTTTAACCCCAGTGCCCAGAGAGGGATTCTGGACCTTTCTACTTGTAGCAACTGCTATGTATATAACTTGCCAGTTATAAATATAGCTCCTATTCTGGTTTGGTTGAAATATTTTCATAAGAGTGCCATATCATC
>NW_005054305.1:12946376-12962635 GCF_000277835.1 Geospiza fortis
AGAGCTTATTGTTCCCTGTGTATAGAAACATCATGGAAAGAGCAGCTCTGCCCAGTGTTTCAACAGTGTGGTAGGAACAGCTTCTGCTTTGGTCACTTATTGATTGATGTTGAGATTTGGGGCACTGTGATTTATCCTGTTATTTCCAGTTGAGTTACTTGGTAAAGACTGAACAGTAATTGCAAGTTAAAATCTTAATGTCCTTTATTGCTACATAAATATTTTTTATTTAAAAATGTTGAGAGAATGCTTTATGCAGCATTGAGTAATTTGATCTGCCTCTAAACTCTTATGGTTTGGTAGGATGCATTCTTCAGACTTTAGATATTAGCTATAAATATGGAACCTGTGCTTTCTGAAATCAGGCAAACAGGTTTTTATTAATAGACAAAAAAATTGTTTTAGAATATTGTGAAGTAAGATCTGAATTCTGGAGGAGGATGGCAAGAAAGTTACACTCTGTTCCTAATTCTAATAATTTAGAAAAAGCAAGAGTCAATTAAAAAGTAATAATGTTTTGAGAGAAGTTATTGATCTTTTTATATCTAGGGAGATTTTACCTAATTTGAGCTACTTGGGTATTCTTTTTCCAAGACTTAGAAGAATCAAGCTTAATTTTAGAGTTGGTAAAAAGAAAGAGGCATTTCCAGAGGATGATAAAGGAAAATAGCAGATTTCTTCAGAACGACATGAGTGATGATCTGGAAGTGCTGGATCTTTCTCAAGTGGCCATAAAGGCCAGAGTCATGTGCTTCAAACTTAGCTGTTATTATTATATAACTTTCACCCTTATTTTTTTTTTTCTGGAGGAATCCTTAGACAAAACTTTCAGATTTTCTAATTCTAACCCTAAAGTCATTTATGAAGTACTCGTTGCCATGTGAAACTTACCAGGATGGACCTGCTGCTGGCCCAGGCTGAACCAAGCAGGGGATAGTAGCACCTCTGTAATCTGTTAAGAACAGGCAGAAAAAGTTACTGTACAGGTGCAGTCGTGGCCAGAAAAGAGCAGGGTGAGAATATGGGGGAGGAACAACTGTGCAGACACCAAGGTGTGCTGGAGCCAGATCCTGTCAGAGACCTGCAGACCCATGGAGAGAGAAGCCCATGCTGGAGCAGATTTCCTGGTAGGACTTGTGACCCTGAGGGGAATCCAGGCTGGAGCAGCCTGTCCTTGCAGGACTGCACCCTATGGAAAAGTGACCCACATGGCAGCAGTTTGAGGGGGTCTGTTGTCTGTGAGATAGACTAACATTGGAGAAGTTCTTGGAGAACTGTCTCCCCTTGGAGGGACCCCACAGTGCAGCAGGGGGAGGACTCCACTCCTTGCACAGTGGCAGAAACCTCTGGTGATGAACTGACCATAACTCCCATTCCTTGTCTCCATGCCCTGCTGGGGGAGGAGGGAGAGCTGACAAGGAGGAAGAGGTGCAGGGAAATTGTTTTTAAGGTTTATTTTACTTCTCACTATCCTGTTCTGATTTTGTTAGTAATGACTTCTGTTAACATCCCCAATTTGAGTCTATTTTGCCCATGATGGTATTTGCTGAGTGATCTCTCCTTCTCTCTCTTCCTTATCTCAGCTCATGAACTCTTCATTATATTTTCTCTCCCCCGTCCATTTGTGAGAAAACATCGTTGTTGGGTGCCTGGCATCCAGCCAGCATCAGTCCACTACAGTCTTTTTTCCAGGTCTCCAAAAATATGTTCAGTTCTATGCAGGACTCTATCAAAATGAATAATTTGTTTTTACTTTTTTGCCACTATCGTAAAATAACTTCTATAAGAGACTGGGTGTTAACTTTCCATGGAGGGATTGTATAATTTTCTGCAGTTTTGTTCTGTGTCTACTTTGATTAAATTGTAGTGTTTTCTTGAGCAGTATATTTTCTTAGAAATTGATACTTATGTCTTTCTTTTGCTGGAAAGAAAAGTTTGTTAATGCTTTAGAAGAATAAGTAAATGTGTGTCATTTTGCAGACTGGGGCAATTGGAACCACTTGTGTGAGGAAGAGTGGACAGAGAAGGCCAGAAGTTTCCTTACCAAATGTTTTTTGAGATTACAGTTTGGAGTAAAATCTTTTGCTTTCCTAAGACAAGCTGGAGACCTGAGCTTCAGCAAAATACTTAAAGGCCTTCTAGGGCACCAGCAGGCCTTACATTCTTACTGTTGGTATAGTTAGTGTCACAGTTTCAGCTGTGCAGAAACATTGAAGTTTAAATCCTAAGAGTAGCTCCTGGTTTGGAAGTTTGTTACATTTGTACACCAAAATTTTGTGGGTTTTCTCTATATGAAAAAAAAATCCCTTAGGGAATTGGATACAAAGACTCTGTACACAAAGTTAAACTGCAAGATTAGACACTTGAAATTTAGGAATTTTAATTAATTTTCTGCTCCTGAAGTACTACTTCTTTCAAAATGACCTAAGGAATATAATAGTTATTTCCATACTCTAAAAGACTACTATAAAGAATAGTAAACTTCTATTTTTATGTGGGTTTTTTTAAGCAAGAAACATCATTTTAGACAAACTTTTCCATATTGACATGCTGTGATTTGTCATTTGTCTCAATCTATTGCACTGAGACAAGGCAGTTGAGTTAATATGTGTAACTGTGATAGCTCTAGCAAGCTAAGTCATTTCCAATTAAAAGATTCCTCTGCTTTTTTCCCCTCTGGGAGCAAGATGAAATGTTACTGCATGACTTCATTAGTAGGCATTTACAGTGTTGGCAGGTGATTATATAACCTCAACATTTTCTTCTACAGAATGCATTGGTTTTACAGTCAGAAAAACTCTTCTTCCCTGCTTTTCATTTGAGTGGGTTTTTAGTTGCAGGACTTTGATCTTTCTCAAAAAGATGCAGATTTTCCATGTAATTTAGATGAACAATTATATCATTTATCTGGAATATATTTTTAAATGTCAATAATATTCTGATTTGTTTTCCACAAGGAGCATGCTCAATTCTTAGAAGAATTTTTCTTATTTGAAATGAACTAGTGATAATAATTTTGCACACAGACTTTGTACTACTAACTGCCACAGTTGATTCTTAAGCAGTTTCTTCTCAGGGTTTTTCTGTGCTCTCTTTCCTGCCTGTTGTCGGATAGTTTCCTCCTTTGTCCACAACATTGCTGATTGTTCGTATTTGACAGTATATTGCATTGTTTCATTATAAGGTTAGGGAATTAATTTTTATAAACCAATCCCTGAGGATTGAAAGGGTGATTGATGCAAATAGCTTTTGAAGTCCTGTTATATTAATAATAAAGAAGAAAAAGCTCTCCCTGATATGTCTTAGAGATAGATCTAAAGACCTAGTTCTGAGAAATCAGTGTTACCTGCTGCTTTTGCAGTATAATGTGATTTTGTCTTTCAGTATTTTACAATTGCTATGTGTCAACTAAAAAAAACAGTATCTTCCTTTCTATCATACCCTGAAAGTGATGCTACTTAGAAATTGTCTTTCCAGATAACCTTTAAAAATGTAAGCTCTTCCCATTGGGCCAAATCAGCTCTGTTCTGCCAAACAAAGAGTAGTTCTGCCTGCAGTCCTTCCCTAGCCCCAAGGCACATATGGATAGGTGTGGCTGCCTCTGAACTCCCTTCCTGGAACACAGGAAAAGGAGCAATGGCCAGAAATTTAAATAAGAGAAGTTCCACCTCAACCTGAGGAAAACTTTACATTGGGAGTAGCATAGCACTGGAATGGGCTGTCCAGAGAGGTCTTGGATCTGTCTGGTTTTGTGAACATGTTACTTATATGCCGCCTGTTGAGAGTGAGAACTCAGTGCTGCTTGCTTCTCATTAAAAGGAAGGGAACTTGTCTAAAATAGGAGGAGGCCTGGAAAAAATTGAGTTAATTTACTAGGATATTATGAAAGTTTAAATATAAATTAGAATGTTACTACTAATTATTCAATTATTCCAGTTACAGTTAAGTGTCAAGAAAGCTGCACATTCTTTCACTTCTCAAAATATTGGTTGATATAGGCACTTCAATTGTTTTACTACATTAAATCAAAGCATTGGAAGTAATATAGCATGGACAGGTGTGAGGTGTCTTTTATAATGTCTGTCTGAACAAACTCTTTTACTTCTGCAGTATATACAAAAATGGTTTGCAAACTTTCTTAAGCTTTTTAAATAAATACTTTAATATTCTTTCAAAATGAAAAAAAAAGGATATGTATCTGGGTTATTTTATTTTGTTCATCCATATCTTTGTATTTAATGAGTTTTTATTCTGTGAGGCTCTGAAGCAGTTTTTCTTTGCTGCATTCAGAATTCCCACAGCTCAGCAGTGTTGGTTCTGACAAAAACATCTACAAGAATCTTCTCCTTTCTGAATTCTGTGTTCAAATTCCCAACAGTTTTTATTCTGCCTGCGTAGATATGTTTCTGTTGCAGTTCTCATAGTTCACGAATGAATTCATTGCAATTGTGTTGGATGGTAGACAATATGTGGTGGTATCATTTTGGGATTTTTTTCCTTTTCCTTTTTTGAAGAGCCTATATGGTAAGTGTGTGCACCATGGCTGTATGTGGCAAAATCAACTGTGCAATTAGTGAGATAGGCCATGGCAGACTGTGGCTCAGTGTGTCAGATTGGTGTGATAACAACATGGGGTGTTTGGCTACTGAGCTGATGCATTCTCTCAGTTTAAAACCAGGAGAGAAAGGAGTCATTACAGCCGTGTTCCTCTGGTTGTCCATTTTCTTAACTATGTTCTTTGCTTGCTTCAGGCTACCTCAGTTCAATTTTGCGGTGCTACCATAACAAGTATTCTGAGTTTGGGCTGGGCTCAGCTGCATTTCTATGTGGCTTAGTGTTTGTCTGTGAAAACCAATTTATTGGGGCAGGCCTGTGGCAGAGAAGCATTTTGTACCTGTTTTCTTCTCAGTCCCTATAGTCTGGTGAGGGAGTCTTGTGTTTCAGAACCTTGCTGGATGCAGTAGGTGCTCTTGTATATCTTGTAGTCTCTGTCAGTATCTTCCTACACAACCTCGGGAGAAATAAAATTGTTCTGTGGGTGTAGTGAAGCTGAAAATACCCGAGGGAATTATTTGGGCAGCATATCACTTTAAGCTTCAGTGGCTAGGACCCACATACCATTTTGACAACATGAGAAGTATCCAACAAAAGAGAGAGAGAGGTGTTAGAATTTTTTAACATTCTTGAAATAGCTATTTTTCTTTTGGATACCCCCTCAGGAAGTGTTCCAGTCTCCTCTGTTTGTATAAGAAACCCTTTACGAAGCAATTCTGGCTTTTGTGTTGCACAACATGCTTGTTTGAAGTTCAGAGGAGATACCTATCTTTTAATAAATTCTTCAGTTGCTTCATTGTTAACAGTGCCATTATTTTACATCCTTTTAACACCTTCATTTTAGTAGACTGAAATATAACGTTGATTAATTGAATCATGTCACTGTAGCCAGTGAATCTTGTGGAAGGTTGGATTTAAGCAGTGGAACCTTTGCATTTGACTGTCCTGAACAGCTTTGTAAAGTGCTGCTTGTTGCTTATCTTTGGCAGGAGTTAGTCTGCTTGAGTCAGCCAGGTTGCAAACTTTAGACATCAAAAACTTCTCTAAATCCCAGTCCTCTCACTGAATGACCTAATGTGTGAGTGATGAATGGATCAAACTGCCTCTCAATCTGCTACCTGGTAGGTAATACCTCGGAGGGAGATGCCCTTAGCAGCCTCAGGTGAGAGCATAAGAACAGCCACACTGAGTTGGATCATTGGCTCCTTGCTTTAGCAGTAGCTCTTTGTGATGTCTGGTGAAAAAGAGTAAATCCAGGGTAAGTGTATGTGATGTGTTCCAGAGAATTCCCCACCTGTTTTCATCTCAGGGATATTTCAGAGCAGGCTGTGATTCCTGTCTGTTCAGCAATCCTTAATAGGTCTTTCTTCTAAGCTTTTATCTTCTTTCCCATTGGGCCTGTGTAAGATTTCTCATCCACCTTACAGGGGGGCCAACTGCCTGTTGTGTGAAGATCTACTTTTGTTTATAGTCAATCTGATTTCTACCAGTTTAATTTGTTTCCTTCTAGTTCTTCTATTGGAAAAATAACCATTGGTTCTTCTCATTTCACTCAGTCATCGCTTTCCCTGAAAACTTTTGTCTTAATCAGATCTATTTAAATGTAAACTGTGCAGGATGTTTGAGGAAGCTTCTTGCCCTTCTCCAAAGTTTTGACAGCTCAGGTATATGTTTTGTGAGCTGAGGGTAAGGGAATTGCATGCAGTAGGCAAGGTGTAAATTTCTGTATGAGCATAGGGTTGATTTCTGTTTTGTTGTCTCTTGCAAAAAAAAATTCTAAGCTTTGATTATCTTTTTAATTTTTTTTTTAAATTTTGATTGCTGAGGACTGGGATGATTTTTTATTAAACCCATATGTTCATTTTTATAATTGCCATTTTAGAAGCCAGCTGCTTAATCCATGCAATCCTTTTACATTTTATCACATTATCCATGCCTTTACTACTTTGCACAGCTTTGCCTCGATGGACTTTCTACCTGCAGTGCTCTTGCCCTTTTCCAGAACTGCTCTGCATATGTTAAACATGAGTTGCTCCACAGGAATCATCACTCCCTGTGAAAATTGTCCCATCTTTCCTTGTTCACTGTTTTATGTATTCAGTCATTATGTACCCAGGCAAAGATCTCTCCTCTTTTCTCTCTTGCCTAGTTTGCCTTCCAGGCATTTAAAGGCCTCTGTCAAAAGCTTTTTGTGAATCCACATTGTGAAAAAGTAATGGTTACAGCCCAGCATAACATACTCTTCACCATTAGGTTGCATCCATTACTTCTGTATGTATAGAACACAAGTTTGTGTGTGTATGTGTGCAAAAATCAAATTACCATCTCCTCAGACATGTGGAACATTCTTAGCTACTGATGAAATAACCTGCCCTTCCAGGGCCACAGAGTGCCAGTTTTGCAAATAGGCAACAAATGTACACAAAGCCCATTTTTTATGAAAATTAGGAATATTAAGACAATGTATTAAGTGTTCATCTGCATTTTCAGGAGCTCTTGTACCTGGCACTTAATCATCTACCATGCCAGGGTTAGATTTCAGCCGAGAAGGAATAGGTATCAAGCCTGGGAATTCATGGGAATAATTAAATTTATGTTGTTGTGGTCTGTTAGCTCAGAAGCTCTGTTTGCTTGTTTGTTAGAGTTGAAGGAAGAGCCAGAGGATAAATGAGCATGGTCAAGTGCAGACAACTAAAAATAAAGTGAAGAGATGATTTTATAGAGGCATTTGTTCCAAAGGAAGTAGCTGATGGAGGGTAGAGCTTAGCTGATGATGAAAACTACTGTGACAAATGACTCCAACATTAACACAAGCTTGGTTAGTCAAATCATTCTTCTTTTATTTTGCAAATTGTTGGTGTTTAGTTTTTTAGGTTTTTATCAGTAGAAGGGTGTGAAAGAAACAAAGAAAAATAGTCAGTAAGCTGGTTTTATTGCTTTGACTTTGTATAAAAAAGTTTAATAAATATATTGGTGGGAATTAAGGGTGGTACTTGAGCAAAATTGTACTGTATTTTTAATGGAAAACAAGATTTAGAACCATAATAGAAAATAGAAATATTTTAAAGGATATGAAGGTTATCTAGTTCAAACCCTCATAAAATGGGCCAGATAGGGAAGATATGTAGTGCAAACTCTCATAAAATGAACAATTTAAAATTTCAGCATTAGACTTTTCACATAACAAGTGTGCTTTTGCAGTTAGGATGCAGAATAGAAGTAATTGCCATAGTTTACTGTTGCTTGGAACATTTGGATGTCAGTGCCTAATGACGTTGACATCCCATTATATAAATGGTTTCTTAAAAAGGTAATTATAATAACAACTAAGATTGTTACTACAGTTCTGTTAGATTAAGCCTTGCTGTACAACTGTTACATTAGAGCCTGCATTCACTAAGGTGGAACACTTGTTCTCGTGGTATTGTATGAAGTATGTTTTTAAAATGAAGTTCCTTAAAGGTGTCCAAGTTTGGATCATGGTTTTTCCTTGGAGAGAGAAAAAAAATCACAAGAAGCTTTGCCTTCCTGAGTTAAATGTATTGTGGTTGTTAAGATGCTAGTTCATAAGCTAAGTGACTTTTATTGCAATTTTATTCTGGGCTTGCTTTTGATATCACTTGCTAAAATCATCGAAGGATGTGAACAATAGGCTTATGCATTCACTGGGAAGCATTAAACCAATTTAAGCCAAAATTTGCAAATGTGACTCATGCCTTTCTGTGCTTGACTGGAAATGCTGGGAAAAAAAATCTGGGTGTTTTTTTTTTTTTTAGTTATGCTGCTTTCTTTATTCTCCAAAAGGCAGGCCTGCTTATGGGTGTCTATTGTTAGGATAGACTGTACATTATTTGAGTTTTATGCAGTGCTTTGCACAGCAGTGTCCTTGCAATTCAGTTTTCTTGCGTCTGCCATAAAATAAACAATAATCTTGATATTCAGGACCACCTGTGGTAACTTATTCATTTTGAAATATTGGAACTAATAACTTTATTGTATCTGTAATACTTCACAGTTTTGTGGGGCTTTTTATTCTGATACCAAGTTGGACATGGAAATTGTAGAATTATTTTGTTTTTATTGAATTACTTAGATTTTGAATATAAGTCTTTTAGTGATGATGCAGTAACTCATTATGAGTAGCATGCTACAGAATTCCTTTTTCCATGTGGCTTAAATGACGTTTGTGTACCTAAGCAGAGCTTGGGGGAAGACACATGGCACTGTTAAGCTCTGACTATCAAAACATGGATTATGTTTGATGCAGGTTCAATCAAGGATATAACTTGCTAGTAACACAATTTTTGGGATTTTTTGTTTAATTTGAGGTTTTTGTTTGTTTGCTTTTGGTTTGTTGTTGTTCTTTCAGGTTATTGTTTTGGTTTTTGTTTTTTTTATCTTGAAGTTTTTATTTTGACTAGGAATAAAGACCCTGTGCCTTGTTACAACCAAGAAAATCACTTTGTTCTTGATGGAATGTCCAATATACAAACAGGAAAAAAACTCACATCCTTAGGTTCTCTAAAGAGTGAGGTAGTTCTTTATTGCAAATTTCAGTACTTATTCTGAAAAATACCAAGAAAGGAATATCTTTTTGTATCCAGAGTGTGATATGTACAAGCGCCTTGTACATATCCTTGATTTGGTAAGCTCTTTGGGGCTGTGTAATTATGTATCACTGTCTGACACTGACGTACTCAAAGAAACTCCAAAGGTTCAGTGGAATTTGCTTTACTAACGGTAATATGTGACACTTGAATACTGTGCATAAAATTGTGTAGTTTGCTGCTCAGTTTTATTTCTTTAACTATATATTCTCTTAAACTATGAATGATAGCTGACCTTTCAGTTTCATGGGATTCATTTTAGTTGCTTGGCAAATGCTTAAAAACCAATATTTAGGTAAATTTCATAGAGCAGATGAATTACTGTAGGCTCAGATATCAGTGACTGATGTTGTGTGACATTTTCTCTGTGAATTTATATGGAACTTTTTTCAGAAGAATTGTGTAATGAGCCTCTTAATCATATTTCATGCAATTGGTATTGATGGATATGTTTTTCAGTGTTCAAGAGACTCCAGAGGACATGGCTGATTGGCTGATGATTGATTTAGGATAGACAGGCTTGAACTGGGAGGGAAACAAAGCTAGTTATGAGAAGAACAAGGCACGTTTTTATATGCTGTAAAGAAACATTCACATATTAAATTAGTTATTTGGATAAGTATACATTGCACATCTAGAGCATAGTTGATATTTGATGTGGGCATGGTCTCTGTCAAAGCAGTGTTTTGACTCCTGTTCGTGGATTCTGAATGTATTCTTTTTTGTTGTGATAGGTGAAAACAGCAAAGGAAAAATGACATGGCTTATGTAATGAAGAATAAGAACATGAAGCTGAGGACATCCAAAGGTTATTTCAGGAGTGATACAACAAAGTAGATGAAATGGATTATGATTTATTTATTTAATATTACTGTTACATGAACAGGGAATTGATATTTTTAATACAAACTGTGAAGTGTTTATAGCCCAGATAGAAAAGAGTATGTCAGGACTGGATACTTAGTAGCCCAAGTGACAGATAAGCTGAGGTCCCAAATCAGAAAGAATGTGCCACTGATCAACAGATCATTGATGCCAGTAAGATTTCTCACAGGCTTAGAGTTATACATGAAATGAAAACAATCTTGAGATATCACCTCATAAGTGAGTTCCCTGAGCAGTGTGGGAAATTGATCTGAGATCTCTGAAGTGTTGGTTTACTTTTTTCATGGCTATTCTGATGCCCAAGATGAGAAGTACAATCAATTTCTCATAAAAAAAAGGCTATGGAAAAGATGACTGTAGAATTAAATGCATTCCCTGTATGATGTGGGAAGTAAATTTGAATAAAATACTGCCCTTAATGAAGTTGCCTATCTATTTAAAAATAATTTTTAAAAGAACACAAGACAGTATCATTTAATTGTGGAGGCAGAAATTTGAGATGACAAATCAGCTCTTTCCAGAGTAAAACAGTACTAGATAGTGTTAATTACTTAGAAAATTCAATGCAACAAGATGAATAGCTAAGGAGAATCTTGGTGACTTCATTGATCAGTTCTTTAGCAATTAATTTGCTAAGTGGAGGTAATTCTAAAGTATCCTAGGACGTTATTATTGTGCAGCTAAGTCTGTGGTTGAACAAGAATTTGTGTAGGTCAGAGCAATGCTTTGGTGGGAAGTTCCAAATGTTTGTTCTGTATAGTAGACTTGGATCTAGGGTTGCTGGTTGTTACCAAAGCTGTGTTTGAGAAATCAGAAGGAGGAAATGTTACTCTTGGAGTTACTGTAGGTTGCTGTAGCAAGCTCAGCTTACTTGCCTGTTTTTGAAAGCTTAGCTTTCTTTTGAATGTTGCATTTAAAGTTGAATCGAAAAAAGTGGAAAGTGATGAACATCTCTTTGCAATCTTGCTGAGGGAACTTTGAGATATTGTAGAGGTTATTGCTATGCACTGGTACCATGTACTTCTTTACTCCTAGAAGAAAGAGGGTATTTCTTGAAAGCCTCAGGTCACAGCAAGTAGTTACTTATGATTTCAGTCACAGTGCTTGTCTTTTGAACAGCATAAGGCATAACCATTTGTTCATTTTATGTAATTTACCTGTCTCCTGACACTGTGTATGTTTTGATTCTGTTTCTTGCCTTTAAAAGGCCACTATATATGGCCTTTTCCACAGGTATGTGGAATTTACTGACAAAATTTGCTTATTTAAAATTAGTACAACTTCGTTAAGTTGTTTTGTGACCATTTGCTATGACTGACATGGCTGTAAGGCTGTTGTGTGCAAATGAGGGAAAGCTCATTACTCTCATGGATATGGAACATCTGAGTAAGTAAGAAAATGACTCAAAGGCAAGGAGCAATTTGTATGTCACCGTTGTGACAGTGAGCAATTTGTATTTTGGGGATTTTGACGCACATCTTGTGTGTCTGTTACCCACGTATGGGTTCCTGAAGTGGTATGTTGAGAAGGAGTCCATATATGTTGCTGCAGTGCTGCCTGACTGGTAAAATCAATGTGTCTGGACATTTTAACAGTAATACATTATTCTGATTTGGTGTTATTTTACAGCTATTGTGCATTTTGTTTTTAAAAGCTAAACAACATGCTGAGCATGGAAAGTCAGACACAATGACTGTGCTAAACACCTTTGACAATTCTGCCTGGCTGCATCAGATCTGCTCACATCTAAGTCTGTACACCCTGTGGTTGTGTGTCATTCAGTTTTGAACTCTTGTTCACTTTTGTATTCTATGTTTGTAGAAGAAAATGTTTTTATAAAGGTGCCTGTGACTGCTTAGGGCCAAGCAAGTTGTGAAACTACAGGTGTGCTCTGTGTTAAATGCTCACCAGCTTGCCACATTTCTTTGAAGTCAAGTTTTCAAGAGTCTGAGGATTTTTTTATGGCTTGAATATTTTTGTCTAAGGACTGTGTGTTTTGTTTTCTTTTTCCTTTGGGAAAAGGAAAAAGCTTTGTTCTGTAGCTTTGTTTCTGTTTCAGGACAAGATTAGAAGAAGAATGGAGAGTTGATTCCTTCCTTCCTCCAAAGGAGGAGCTATTAAAGTATCTGCCTGCCTCACAAAAATAAGATCATCCAAATCTGTAGCATCTGAAATAAGTGTGGAATTCTACAAATGGAATACATCCATTTGTGTCAGCATGTTGAGACCTAAATTTTGGAGCAGTTACCAAAAAATAAGTGGATTGTACTTACTTTGCATTGGGGGATTTGGTTTACTTACTTAAAATCTTAACTGAAATATCAGAATGTAAACAATCAATCTATTTACCACAATGTTGCCTAATTATATGATTGGGTGGCAGAACAAGATCTGGATTATTAAGAAGCTAGAAAAAAATGTAAGTCCTCTCATCAGTGGGTTTTATTATAAAAGGGATCTTTGGTTAACAGTGGCAGCTTGTACTTTCAAGTCTTCTGAAGGTCTTGAAGCAGAAATGAGGCATAATCAAATAGATTTTATTTCAAGCTGAAATGTTTTAAAGTAAAGTATAATAGCATTGTTGAATTAAGCCAATAAATAACATTATTACATTTCATGCTTAGTCAAATCTGGTAGCTTTTCTGATAGGGCTGACTTTGAGTTGTGCATTTGTCCAAATATTTTGTATTTAATTTGGTTTTTTTTGTCTGTCACTTCTGCATTCATCTGAGATATTTATCTTATTGCCTTGTTTTTAATGTACCCAAGGGAAAAATAAAGTAGGCTAGTAGCCTTGCATTAAAAGCATGACTGATGGATCTGTATAAATTCACAAAACCTTAGAGTGTTTTCAGGGATGCATCTGAAACTGGAGTTTAACAGCTCAACCGTAACTCATTCTCCAGGTATTGGTGAAGTCTCAAATGAGAATGTAATGGTCCATATATTTTTTTTCAGCTGAAACTACAATATTCAGGTACAGGGAGTACAAATTAAAGGCTGAGTTTGAGTTCAACTTCTGCCTATGGTAGAACAGATTTTTTTTTCATGCTGAATTAAACCTCAAAAACTATCAGGCTAACAAGGAATTTTGCCTGCTGGTGAAGGCAGTGTGGATCAGTGAGCAGTACAAAGTTCATTTAAGTGGGAGGTTACTTTCCTGGAGGCTAATCAAGTTCAGCTGAATGTGAACTGTCTGAGGACCATTGCAGGCCTTGTCTTTTGATCAAATTCTTTGGCCTTGTTTCCTGAAAAATAGATGTAGTTCCTACTCAGTTTCAAAAACCTTCACAGAATATTTGGGGTATGACTACCCCAGTGGACAAGGGAAGAGCTACAGACATCATCTATCTGAACTTCTGTAAAGCCTTTCAGCCAGTCTCCCACAACATCCTTATCTCTAAATTAGAGAGAGATGGATTCAATGAGAGGACTGGTAGATGGAGAAGAAAGTGTTCGGACAGTTGCTTCCAGAGGTGAATGGCTTGGAGTCCTGATGGGCATCAGTGACAAGTGGTGTCCCTCAGGAGTCTGTATTTGGACCAGTGTTATTTAATACCTTAATCAAAGTGATTGAGTGCACCCTTGGCAGATTTGCAGATGACACCAAGCTGCTGGGTGTTGCAGTTAACACACCTGAAGGATGGGATGCAATCCAGAGGGGCCTGGACAAGCTTGAGAAATGGGCCCATGGGAATTTCATGTGGCTTAGTAAGACCAAGTGCAATGTGCTGCACCTGGGTCTGGGCAACCCCAGTATTAAGGCAGGCTGGGGGATGGACAGATGGAGAGCAGCCCTGCTGAGAAGGACTTGAGGGTGATGAGAGGCTGGACATGAGCCAGCAATGTGCTCTCTCAGCCTAGAAAGCCAGATATGTCCTGGGCTGCATCCAGAGCAGCGTGGCCAGCAGGGAGAGGGAGGGGATTTTTCCCCTCTGTTCTGTTCTCATGAGACCCCACCTGGAGTGCTACATCCTGCTTTGAGGTCCTCAGTATAGGAAGGACTTTGACCTGTTGGAATGAATCCAAAAGAAGGCCACCAAACTGATTAGAAGAAAGGTTGAGAGAATTGTGTCTGTTCAGCCTGAAAAAGAGAAGGTTTCAGGGTGTGTGTGCTTTCATTGTGTAGAGGGACTCTTCAAGAAAGCTGGAGAGGGACATCTGATAAGGGCATGTAGTGATAGGATAAGGGGGAAGGCTTTCAGTTTAGGTGAAAGAAAGTAGGTTTAGATTAGATATTAGAAGAAATCCTGTACTGTGAGGATGGCCAGAGAATTAGTGGGTGCCCTGGCCCTGTAAGTCTTCAAGGCCAGGTTGGGTGGGGCTTTCAACAAGCTGGTTTAGTGGAAGGTGCCTCGGTCCATAGCAGGGGGGTTGGAACTAGATAATCTTTATAGTCCCTTCCAAGCCAGACTGTTCTATGATTCTCCACAAAGCCACAGTTTTGTGTCTTACTGGCAGCTTCTGATAGCTCACTGCACTCTTAGGCTATATCTGTAGTTATAGATAAGGTGAATGAGGGCTTGTTTTCTGGCCCTAAAAAGACTGGCATAACATGGCTTGTGACAATATGGCTAAACCTCTGTGAACATTTTGGCTTTGTCCATGCTGCCTATTTGGAACAGCCATGGCTTGAGTTATCTCCTGGACCATAGTCTCCTGTGCATTGCCTGGGATAGTGCTAGTTGGCAGGGGTCAAAGCTGTGCTGGAGCTGTGCTGCTTATGCACGGTGGGTGATGATGGACAGTTGTCTGATCCTGCTGAGTTTACTAAATTATGTGTAGTTATAAACCCTGTGTAAAGACCGTGTTCGAATCTCTGTGTTAAAATAATCTCCTAAAGGTAAAGTTAGTAAGCGTACACAGAAGTCATATAGGAATGATTCCTGGTTTGTGGATAGGATTCAGTTAAGTGTTTCTTTGTATTTGTAAGCTTAACTCATTGCGTGGAATATTATCCCTTGACCAGAATAAGGGCTGTATTAGTAACCACACTGTCTTTAGATGGTTCCTATGCACAGCCCTGTAGTGTACAGGTTGTGACTGTAGCATGATTGGAAGACACAACGAGACACAGAACATCTTTTACCTCTCAGCATTCCCAGCCTTTCTGCTGGCAGTTGGTGTCGGGGTTGAGGGTACAGAAGGTGTGCAAATCTACCCTTTGGCAGACAGGTGTTCCTTTGAGACTTTACTCTCTTTATTCAGGAATTGGTGTGTGAAAGGAATATTTTCCAAAATATTTATCTAGTAGTGAATTTCTGAGAAGAGAAGCTTATCTCTCCCAGACAGCGACTGCAGGTCGGCTTTTCCAAAGAGTAGGTGGCTGATGAGTACCTTGCAGCTCCTGGCAAGCTCTGAAGCCTCACATTAGCTACTAGATGACAAGAAAATACTACATTTTTAATGGGTAAGAAAAGTGGCTGAACTTGTTAGAAGTTTGGTTTTTTTTTCTCCCTAGGTATATTTCATGGCTGTGTCAGTGTATTTGTTTGATAAAGCTTTTAAACTATTTATTGCTTCTTTTCTGTTGCCAGTTTGGAAGAAGTCCTGGTATCACTTTAATTCAACAGAAATTGCGAAATCAGAAGGAATGACTGTGTGATAAATGTCATTCTTGTTTATATTGGATGATTTCCAGGAAACATATTTATGCCAAATTATGGTGTTTTAATGATGAAAAGTACTAACATTTTCTGAAGAAATTACCTATTTGCCGGAAGCACTCAGTTCTTGAAGTCACCTGAGTCTAGGTGAAACATGGAATAGTTTGGGTAAAGATGTAGTCATTCATATGTTCTAAATAGTTAGACAGGGTAGGGCTTATTTTTTTCCCTTCAAATTCAGCACTGCTTGGTGGACAGGTTGCACAGATGAAATCCAGTGGGCTTGTTGACTGTCTCAGCTTCTGCAGGTATCAGCCAGAGTAAAGAAAGAAGGTAGCAGATGCAGTTATATCCATGAGAAGGGCTTTGTTACTGGAGTTCCCCAAGGTGTAGTTGGGTAGCCTCCCTAAAGACATTGAGTATAGCACTAAACCTACTGGGGATAAGTTTAGACTTTCTTTAGTAATGGCAGATGGCAGAAGTGTTCAGTTTATTTGTTCACAGTTTACTGTTTAAAAACTCTGAGTGGTATATTTTGTTAAAAAATTGTGTGAGGGTGTCAAAGAATGGAGAATGGGGCTGATAGTTAGGGAAGGAGTGGTAAGCA
>NW_005054305.1:12962666-13025882 GCF_000277835.1 Geospiza fortis
AATGGGGACGAGAAGAAAAAGATTCTCACAAGGATTCAAGAGACTGAGTACAAGTGCTTCATTCCAGGGAGACACTGAAGACAAATGATCTGGAAAGTAAGGATTGCTTATAGAAGATGTTTTTAACTGCCCCTTCTTCTCAAGTGATTGTGTATGGCCTATTGCTCCTTCTTACATACAGTGGTACTATACATAAGTATTGCTTTTAGGTGGTGCTTGTGTAGATTATTCTTTTCCCAGAGCCCATTTACCTTTTTTATTGGATAATACCTTATTGTGTGACTGTTCTCATTGACTTCACCTGAATCACTTACAATTAAGATGTATATGTATATTGAAGAAAATGATTTCTCTCAGTTTATCTAGAATACATTTTTATATTTCTTTAATAATAAAAGGACTCAGTTACAAGATTGATTGCTGTGGTGTTACTGAAAACTTGGTATATATCTCATTCTGACTCTCAAGGCTGCTGCTATTTGGAATTCTTATCCAAAATTGCTTAATGGCATTTATGTTTTTTCCCATAGGCAATGTTCAGTCTCTGCATGGTTGAGAGTGAAGCTGATGAGGTGAATTTACATGGTGTCACAAGCCTTGGTTTAAAACAAGCCCTGGACTTTGCATATACTGGACAGGTATTGTACAGTTCTTCAAATTAAGAAACACGATCAAAGGCAACTGCATTAAAAACTGAGTATGACCTTTTTAGAGATACTAGAAAAAGTTTTTCTTGTGCACTGCTCAGTACAAGCTATTTTGATTTAACAGTTCTTCATTTTCATGTACTGTGGTGGATTTTTTCTTTAGAAGGATTGTTTAATAAAAACTCTGCTTTATGTGCACCATTGTCAGGTAGGGAACCATGCAGGGCTTGCAAGCCCTTTTTATGGTTCCCTGACTATTCATAAAATCTTAATGTGAGTTGAATCTTCTTGCTAAATTATATGTAAAGAAGAGTGTTTCCCTTACAATAAATATTTATAAACTCTGCTGTATTTGACAAATAACATAATTGAGGGGAAAAATAGTCTCTTACTCTCTGGACAGATGCAGTTGAGGCATCTTTGTGAGTGCTTATAGGTACTATGCATCTTCATTTCAGCCCTTTCATTATGGTACTTCAGAAAATGCAGAGTGATGCTCCTTCTCCCTCTGCCTCTTACCAAAAAAGCCCCACAAAACAAAAAACCAAAAAACCAAAAAAAAAAAAAAAGAAAAAAAGTACTATTTATGACCTGCCATATCTCTGCACTGCATGCTTGGAGAGTGTTGCTGTGTGACTTTGTCTTAGTTCAGAGTTCATGGATAGTGAGCTCAGAACACTCAGCTATTTTTGCTTTGGACTTTAAAATTCTAGATAACCAAACTATTTCTGGAATATCACTACAGCAGTTGAGTCCATTGACGCACTAGTGACGTTTATTAGTTAATTTTGAAAAGGAAGGCCTAAATCCATACTATGATATTCTGAAGAGTTGTTGGGTTATAAAAATTTAAGGCATCTGCTTCCATACTGTGAATTGAGTATATGGCCTTATGTGGGTTTTTGTTTTGTTTTGTTTTATTTTGTTTTGTTTTGTTTTTATTTTTAAAGGAAACTAAGTAGAAATAAGAGGGGAAAAAAATTAAAGGGGCTATTTTTGTCACCAGCCCAGAAAACAGTTATGCTTTAGCATTGGTCTTGGAGACTAGCACTTGAATTTCTTTGAAGGAAAATTGAGTTTGTGCTGCTATGGAAAACATTGTTTATTCAAAGATATCTTTGATATAAATGATAAACAGAGATGCCATACTATATTAGTGAATTAGCTGAAGACCTCAGTACATGACTTGTCATTGGTATGCTTTTCTTTCTTTCAGTTGAAAGCTTTTGTTAAAAATGGACTGTCTTTGATTAAAATGAAAATGTTAGGTATCTATACATCATCATATTAGTAATTTAAAACTATAGGTTGATTATACTGAAGAAAAAACTCTGGTTAAATGAAAGTATCATTTTAGAAGACGGGTCGTAATTGATTTCTATCTGACCCATCCCATCTGCTGTGATTAGAGGCATTCCCCATCTTTCTGCAAAATTCAAAGTCTAACAAACCCATGTAAAATACATTGAGAACCTTTGAAAGGATGGATGTAGCTTTTATGTAACCCAGCAAGTGACCCCAGGTTGCTTCCAGGATAAAATCCTCAGATCCCTAGGAATTCTGTACCTTCTGTCATTGGTCCTTTAGAGACTTTTGAGTCTCTCATTTTCAGACATAACCTACTTTGAATAAGTGAGTGGGTTTCCTGAGTTAAAGATGTGCACGTATGAAGTTCCTCATACATAGAAGTGATTTATAAGGCGAGGCTGGCTCTGTCGTGTCTGTCAGATGCACCAAGTGCTACTTGGATGCACAGACAAATGAGAAGGATTCTGTAGGAGTTGTTCAAAGATGCCTTTGGAGCACAACTCAGTGAAGTGTGGGTCTGAGAATTAGCAGTGTCCAGTTTCCCTTTCATCCTTGGAATTCTCTTCTGGTGCTGTGTTTGTCTTGAGCATTGCTTGTGCTCTGACTCAGACTGACAGAATCTGAGTGCGCATTTCAAGGTAGTGAGTGGGAGTAATCCACAAAGGCTATTAATAAATAACTGGATTACTCCATGTTTATATCAGAGAGTCCTGAAAACAGAATTGCCTTTAGCTTGGTTTGCAAACTCTCCCTGTTTTTATAAGACAAAAAAAATATTTCTCAGTAATACAACAGTCACTCATGCCAAATATAACCTTACATTGCTCTGAAAATATGGATATCAAGATGTGAAGTGCCTCTGAAAAGTGAAAACCATGAACTCTCTCTCTTCTTTTTTTTTTTTCAGACATATTTGGCCAAAATGTTAGTTCAAAACCTTGGTATTTGCCTAGGTAACACTGTGGAACTCCCTAAAATATCCATGTCTAAACAGATAAGTAATTAGTTGCAGCATTCTTCTCTTTACTTCTTTAATATACTACACTTATATTTGACACATTACACTTCAAATTGAGTGCAACTTTCTGTGTAAACTAATATGCTGGAGACATCTGGTGGAAATATTTAATACTGCATGATGGCAATATTTGGTATCTGCAGTTTTTGAGAGTTATTAAAATGAAGAAATTTAATTTTTAGAATGACCGTGAAATCTGTGATTAAACTCAGTCATCCTTGTCTCTTTTTGTTAATTTGAAATCTTCCTGTGGACTTCAAATACAACCTTCATCTTCCTGTTCACTTAGGCAGACAGTACCTTATTGTAATTACTGTTGAAAATATTTTGCTTTATAGGAAAAATCGATTATTCAGAAGAAAAGAATATATCAAAATTCAAATTAAGTATACATAATATAACTCCAACTGAACTAATCTATAACTGTGGTCCTTAATAATTACAAAGAAAGAAATTTTGTTACAGAAATAATAAACACTGACAAAAGGAATGCAGTAGACTTTGATTTTGTTCTTTGCATGTATGTTCTCACTAAGACTTTAATAAAAAAATCTTCAGCAAAAGATGTCTTGCATATGTTTTGTCTTGTCCATAGGCATTTTACTATGTAATCCCCATATTCAGAATTCAGAGATATACAGCTCTTCTTCTTTTTAGATGACTCTTTTCCTTTTGTAATTGCTGTATCCTTTCTTCCCAAAAGGGCTTTTAGGTCATTCTCTCTTTTACTTCCTAAGTGGCAGTGGTAAGGCCAGGCCAGAGTTTCAGTGAGTAGATTACTCTCCCTTTCTTCTCACAAGGGCATTTTGTGAGTGTCAGACGTGCCTTGGAAGGGAGATGGATCAAGTGCAATCAATTTACAAACTATATGTTTTAGAATACTCATGTAGAGAAGCATTTCTAGGCAAAGAGTTTGGAGCTCACAATTCCTGCTGTCAAAATAAGAGCCTAAGTCACTGTGTCAGAGACTCATGGGCATTGTTGTCTACTCTTTTTGATTACCATTTAAAATTTTAACTCATTTGTTAGAAAGAGACATAATCTTACTTGGAGGATGGGGTAGCCACTAAACAGGCCAGTGTAGTTGGCTGAGAAGTCAGGGAAGCACTGGCTTTAATTTGCAGTGGATGATTGTGATCCTAATTCAACAAAAATACAGATAGAGTCCCATGTGTACTGAAATGCTTCAGACTTGCATCTTTCTTCTTTGTTAATATGTGTTCTATCATATGTCTTTAATCTATGGCAAAAAATATTTTGTATTTAGATAGAATTTTATTTGAGGACTTCAGAACACATTACAAAAGCAAGTAATCCCTGTCCTTATTTTTTTGCATCACAGGCAGGAAATTAATTTGGGAGAAAATAACTTTCCAATGACAGCACAGCACACTAGTGGCTTCTTAGTACTTAATACCAAGTTCTCTTAAGTCCCATTTTCCTAAGTGGCTGGTCTGTTTATTCCCCTAAACTCTAATATTTTGGTTTTGTATTAGTAGAAATTACATCTTCCTTAAGTTATAATATTATCTTGAATTAGTAAAGCAGAAATTAGTGAAGAAGAATTAGTGGAGAAGCCCTTATACATGAGGCTTTTTATGTTCAGCTCTTTCCCCCCTAGTGAATTTTGGGGTAATTTGTCCTGTGATGCCTTCTTAGCCCAAGATTAACACAGCCTTATTTCCTAACTATGGCATGGTGAAATGTTTCCTTTTATTGAAAGCCACATACAAAGTTGCGCTTACAATGATTCAAAAATAGGCTTTAAACTTTGTTATTAGCATATTTAACAGGTTTTCTTTTACTCACAAAATGCTAATGTAGCAGCAGTGTTTCAATAAAGGTAATATCAGTATATTATTCCAGTTACAAATCTAGAACTTCATGTTATTTCCAGGTATGTTGCTCCCAATATTACTTCAATGCATTTCCAGTGTGATCCTATTTAACTATTGCCTTTATTTTGTATTCAGTTAGTTTGAAAACTCTCATTCTTCTAACAGCTATTATTACTTTACCAAACAGGTTTCAGGTATTGGTAGAGTACCATCACGTGATTTTTCAAATTCATGCACACAAATCCCTGATTAGTTAAAGTATTGTCTTACATCTCCTTTTCAAAATTGTTCTTTTAGCTTTGTTATTTCTTTAAAAAAGCCTTGAAAGAGTAAAAGTTCTTAGATAGTAAAGAAATAGTAGAAATAATTATTATTTCTAAGTACAACTATTTCTCCTTATGGTTTCTTGGGTTCCTTTGTAGAATCTTGTCTTTCATCTCTCATCTGCTCCCCTCTCCATCTGATGCTGGCAGTTTTTCTAGTGATCAACCAGTATTTCATCTGCCATTTCTAGTTAAGGCCAGGGTAAGGCAGCTGTCAATATCTTAGTGCCCCTTATTGTGTTGATCCTCTCTTGTGGGTGGAGGTGTATTGTGATGGTTGATTTTCTTGGGTAAGTGACCCACTGCATCCTGTGCACAGCAGTTCCACTGGCTGCTTTTAGATTAAAATGATTCAATTAAATTACCTGCTGTCCCTAGCAAAAGTGAATTCAGCTCTTTTCTCCTGGGGGACAATATGCCAAAGTGATGGATAACTGAATGCAACAGGTCTGTGTCTTACTGTAAATACATAATATAATTTTTCAATGCAATTTCAAAGCAAAAAATATGAATTTGATACTTAGATTACACTTCCTTTTTCACTTCTCTCAGAATAATCTTTTTTCTGTATCTAGCACTAGGGGCTACAGCTACTAGGTCCTATGTTCACAGTTCTGCTGCAGATTGTCTAAAAGGCTTAGACTAATACAGAGATTTACTTAACTCACTTTATGCAGTTCATTGTAGAGAAAATTAAATACTTCACTTTTTTCTCCTCTGGATGAGAATTTAGCTAGGGACAAGAGAGCTTTTCTAGTGCTGAAAGTGATTAAAGTAATGTAACATCTTCTCAAAGAATAGTGAATTTGCTTGGAGTCTTGCTTATCCAAACCCTCTCTAATTATAGTAATGATACTTAATGGTGGTGTGAAGCTATGTCAGGGAAAGTTCAGGCTGACATGATGAAAAGGTGGCAGGTCACTGGAGCAGGTTCTCCAGGGAAGTGGTCATGACACCAAGCTTGTCAGAGTTCAAGGAATGTCTGGACATGTTTAATTTTGGATAGTCCTGCAATTAGCAGGAAGATAGGACTAGATGATCTTTGTTGATGCCTTCCAAATTGAAATATTCTATGATTTTATGATGTGTATGCTGTGCACTTAGCATGGATTTTCTTCTAATTTTCTGGAAAAATACTATGATGCATCAGAGAAATGCTGGTCATGATGCTTTCTGGCATTGGCTAATGAGACATCTGGATTTTGTAGCAAGTGCTACCAAACATTGTGTGCCAGGGCTTTGGGCAGTTGCCTGCAGGGGACTAGAACATTCTTTCCTCACTCACTTTTTTGAAGCAGCACTTGTCAATGTGCAAGGAGCTCAGTATTCAACTGAATCATGAATGAGCAGGGAGACAGGCAGAAGTGCTATCTGGTTGGGAGTGAAATGCAGTCTAAATTACTTTAAAAGAAAAGTTAAGGTGTTTGATTGCTCTTAAGCACACGGAATGATCTCCATCAGGCAAAAACAACTGATACTTGTGTTTGATGCCTGTCTTGTTCGAAATGCTGATCACTGCAAGTGGAGTTAAGGAGGATTTTTTTTTCATCAGAGTGGCAGGAATCTTAGAAATTTTTTTTATTGTTTTCTGTGTTAAATTCCATACAGTTTACTTTCTAGAATATTCTGACAGGGCTGCATCTTTCCTTATTCTTGGAAAATGGGACTTAAGAGAACTTGGTATTAAGCACTAAGAAGCCATTATTGTGCTGTGCTGTCATTGGAAAGTTATTTTCTCCCAAATTAAATATGGCTGCATATTTTCTTACTGTTACAGCATAATACTGGTGTATTTTTAATGTGAATCATGCCACCATCTCACTTTTCCATTGTCCCACAAACAGCTATATGGAAATGAGAAAAATATGGGGGATATATGAGTAGCTGGAATGAAGGTGATAGAAGTGCATCTTCAACCTGCAGTTTAGCCTTCTTGGGCCTAAAGCAGCTATTGTTTAGTGTCTTTAAAAATGTGTGGATAAATATAGTGGCCTGCAGTATTCAGGGAATAGAATGTTCTAGTTGTTCTTTCCAGATATAAACCTCATGAGACTTCACAGATGTGACAGTTAATCTGGATTTTACCTTCTCCCTCAGGCTCTAAGTTGATTTGTTGGAAAGAACAGTTGAAGGAGTTTCCTTTTCATTCTTTTTTGGCTTTCCTCTGACCTTACAGTTCTGGGGTTTCTGGGTTTTTTTGTTTTGGTTTGTTTTTTGGTGTTTTTTTTTTTTTTTTTTTTTTTTTTTGGTTTTTTGGTTTTTTTTTTTTTTTTTTTTTTTTTGTTTGTTGGTTTGTTGGTTTTTTGTGTTTTTTGTGTTGTTTTTTTTTTTGTAGGCCTATAGGGCTTTGTTGGCTGTAGGAGGTTGGGTTCAGGGGGCATTGAAAGCGTAGGAGGACATGTTTGATCTGGACAATGTGGAGGTGAGGCCTTAGTAGTTGTTCTTAGGAAAGGGTGGTGTTTCTTACACACTCTGTTGCCGCAAGTCTCAAAGAAGATTGAAGAGAGAGAAAAGATACATGGATACCAGTTAAGTATTTTCTCTTGCTTACCCATTGTCCTAAGGTGTTGGAGGGGATGCAGGTTGAGTTGGGAAAGGTAGAAAGAAATCTTGGGCTAAGAGGGAATAAGTTCTAGGTTTGAACTGCTGGCTGGAGGGTAAAAATATGGGGCAGGGTGTTAAGGCCCCTGTGTTTCTATAACAATGGGACTGGTTATAAAATTCCCTTTTCTGCCTCAGTAATGTGATTTACAAAGTCAGGTTTAATTTACCGTTTTCTAGTTCTTGCATTTGAAGAGAAACTTTCTGCAATATATCCATGAAGTATAAGTGGGTAAGTTTCCAGATAGATTAATATTCTATGTCTAAAAATAGTGGATCTAAGAAATTACATAATCTGCCTTTCTGGCTCTGTGACCAGGATGCTGTGACCTCAGCATTCTGTTACAAACAGACAAATTTTGCATTGCTTCAATCTCTTGGGCTGTGGATCTGACCAAAATAGGGACCAGACTGTATTTTATGCATCCTCTCTGGAGGGTTTGTGGCATGATGGAGAATAGAAAGGCAGCTTTGAGGAACAGGTTTCCTGTTTGAAAACAGCCATTGTAAGGGCAAAGTAGTTTGTCAAATAAATCAGTTTGAAAATGAGCAGTATGTCAGGCTTGATGGCTTAGGAAAGGAAGTTACTCATGTATCACAAGATCTGCCTGTTTTTCTTGGGTACCATCGTATGCCAGAGAGAAGTTGAAAGTAGAATGAAAATTAACCCTTCGAAATAAGGATTGAATAGAGGGGTGATTGTAAGGTGCAGCCAGGTGCAATACCTGAATTGCATCTAATTAATCTTAATGTAAAAATAGTACAGCGACCAGTCTAATATAGCTTGTGTCATGAAAAAAGCACATTCTTCACTGGAGAAGGTTGTAGTTTTTGTCTGAATTCGATGAGTCCAAATTACTCTTTAAGTTTCTGCCCCAGTAATTATGCCTCATAACACTTGGGTTGAGGATGGATTACAGAAAATGATTAAGCTTCTCTCTATTTTTTCACACTAAAATTTCTAATGAATTTTGAAGTTGTGAATCCAAAGTAGACCTTAGTTTCACTATCCTTAATTTGCGATAAACATCATTCTTTTGACCTCAGATCTGTTGTTTTGAGATTTAGACAAGCAGAGGAGAGCCAGTCACTGTGTGTACTTGTGGTGTGCATTTGATGGTATTTATGGGCATTTACTGTTAATATTTGGTATTTATGGGCATTTACTGTTAGTATTAAGCTGGAAGGCCTGTATAACATATAAACACTTATGCTGGCAATTAATAAAAGTCAAGCAATTGCTTTAGTGTATAAAAGCTCAAAGGTATGGAATAATTGTGAATTACCCCAGTTTCAGTAGAGGGAAGGCTTGCAGTATTTTCTTCCTTCTTTACTTTATCCTTGTGGATTTTACCAGCGTGCAGTTTCCCAATGGCGAACATTTAGCATAGGTAAAATAGTATTTTTTGCCTATATCCAAATGAATATCGAATAAAAGTTCAGATAGTTCAGTTTAAAGCAAAGTTTTGTGAAAAGATAATCTAGACTTTCCTCCCTTATCTTGTGAAGCACAAAAGTGATTGTTTTCTCAGTAGAGTACAGCCTGCATGGTAAGGAGGGCTGTAAAAATGGAAGACCATGTAGGAAATACATCTGCCACCTTGAAATGAGCTTTTGTTGCTGACTTTGTGCAAATCGTCTCTAGACAGTAGCCAGCCACCCTCCTTGTCTCTTGTCCTACTTCTTATCTCATAGTGCTACTAGTATTATTTCTAAATGGATTGCTGTAGCTTTAAAATGCATGAATATTATTGCAGTTAGATACAGTTTGTCCATGCCTACAAGGTACTACTCTGCTTAGGGTTCTGGTTCTCTGGCTGACAGTAAGTAATGTGCTGGAGGATGGCAGCTTCCTCTGTGTCAATCATGTCTGAATAAAAAACACTGCAGGGTCTATACCAGCTTGTTTAGTCTGACCTTGAGTTCTCACTTGAAAATACTTGAGAGTGGCATGCTTTTATTTTTTTGTTTGTTTGTTTTTAATATCTGTGTCTGTTGGAGATATTTTGTTACTGAAATCCATCCTAACGTTCTGTTCAACTACCTCTCATCATTCAGAGCAACCTCAGTAGCACCAACCAAAAACCTGGATTGTGCTGGGCCTGATTCGCATTTGTAGTAGGATCCTTACATGAATTTCTGGCTAGATAAAGAACCTTCATGTTTTATATAGTATGTAAATGACATATAATGTTCACTTAAAACCTAGCATTAATAAATGCAGTGATTTGCACAAGCATGAAGGATTTCATATGCTGCCAGAACTCAATGTAAATGAGTTCTTGATGTAAGCAAGGATCAATCCCCTTCTCTCTTCCTCCTAGTATATCCATTATGTTGGAGATATTTTGTGGTTTTGCTTGAAGAAATGCATACGCTTTTTTTCATTTCCCTCAAAAATAGTTAAACTACAAAAGATGCAGTTGAGTACCTTTGCTTTTGTTTTCCATTTTCCTTATTCCACTGCACTTGAGGTATACAAATGATGCTGTGAGATAAAACTGAATTGTGTGAGCAGAAAGAAAAGAATCTGAAAGCAAGCTTTACTCCCCTGTGGAGCAGTGAGAGACTGACCTCATGTGGTGTGAAACCAAAGTTGCCAGGGGAAGTACAAGGATGAAATTGAATATAGCAAGCAGCTTTGAAAATTTAATTTTTATCATGCATTTCTGATTTTTTTGATGTTGTGCTACTTAAAAGATTTTAATATAGATAGTTTGTAGTCTGATTGCTAATAAGAAGTTGACCAGTGTCCATATTCCCAAAGACATTTTTGTGTCCCAAAAGGGATGCTCTAACAAGATGACCCCAAGACAGCGGTCTATGAGCTGTGGCCCAATTATCCTTACTGCTGCCTGTACACGATTTTAATTGAAATGAGAAGGAGTTTCATGTGAGCAAGTAACTGAATAATCAGTCTTGGTTTCCTGGCCCTCTCTGGCACTTCCCCAGCAACATCCTCATTGTGCTTTCAGAGCCCTGCTCTCTCAAATGAAGACAGTGGTTAGGAAAATTATTAAGTGGCACCATGCAGAATAGGCAGGGTCTTCCTAGTCTATAAATGTTGTACATGCATGAATAATATTATTAGTGGAGACTTGTGAGTCAGTTCTGTTGGCCTGATTCATCGGTATCTGTGGAAGGATCTAAGTATATAGATAACAAAAGAAGGTTCTGTTATTTTGAAAAGTCTTCTTCTTAAACAGCACACATTTAGTTTCAAAGGATTTAGGGAGTATTGTGACTTTGGGACTCTCACAGGAAAAAGAAAATAACAAAAAAAGTTTAAAAATCCTTTGGGAAATTCAGATGAACTTTAGAAAATCTGTCCCTATTCTGTAAAGACTTCCCTATATGCTTAATTATATTCTGTTCTTTATGTGGACTTAAATATCTGAAGTAACAAAGACCATTAATATACTCTACAAGTACTCTAAATACATCTTCCAGATGACAAACCTTCCGTTTTCTTCTTTACAGATCCTCTTGGAACCAGGGGTGATACAGGATGTCCTAGCAGCTGGGAGTCATTTGCAGCTGCTGGAGCTTCTCAGTTTATGTTCTCACTATCTCATTGAGGTGAGGCTTTTTGGCCTGATCAGCTGTTTCTGTTTGGTACACTTCTGTTTCAAGCCTAATTTCACTATTAGTACAATACCTGATGTAATCTAAATGGCAAAAATTGGATTTCAGGAGATCTGCGTTTTGGGTGTAATTTGGATTTCAGTTTATGGTTGATGCTTTATCCTTCCATCCATTTTGTCCATTTCATTCCTGAAAACAACAATGATCCACTGAATAATATCAGCACATGGGAATTTGTTTCCCCCTTTTACCAGGAAATTTGCTTTCTTCTACTTCAGTGTACCAAATGTGAAGCTATTTCCCTATTAGGATCATGAGTATTGTGAAAAATTCAGATATGTAATTCAGAGCAGAATATTGACGTGTATTCCAGGGCACTACAACCTCTCACTGAAGGAATAGGGCTTATTTTAATGGCACCTTATTCTTAACGAGCCTTATGCCTGTAATGCCAATGCCTTTATCAAACAAAAAATTTGAGTTGTGGTAAAGATTTTTTTTTTTGTGCTTGGCTTGTATAGGAAATGGTAGCAAGAATTATGAAAGTACGATGGTAGCAAGAGCACGGCTTTGACGGGTATCTGTGAAAAGCCTTCTAAAAATAAAACGGCAACAGCAGTTCTACAGAACTGTTTGCTCTTGTCAGTAACTTTTCATCACTGTTTCTGAAATGGAATGTGTTAACTGCACCTGGGCAGCACTTGGGCATGGAGATGCACATCAGCACAGTGCTCTTAGTGTGCACTTGCCTTCCCACAGGGTAACTGCCTTTGAGCAGTGGGAGTGTGCTTGGCAGCACGCTGAGCTGCAGAGCACCAGGGCATGCAGCATCTCGTGCTAAGAACTTCAGGATGTACTTGAAGGCTTTGTGTCTTACAGAGAAAGAATCTGTTCTTTGAGTGTTAACCTTAGGAAACCCTTCAAAATGTATATTCAGTTAATAAGTTGGTATTAATTTGTGCTTTATATTTAATTGATATAATTTTTATTTAATTGATTACAAAGTTAAAGGACATCACAGAGGGCTGCAATTGGTTTTTTTTTTTAGGAATGCAGGAAGAGATTTAATTTTTCTGAGAGAAAAGACATGGATTGTGATGGGAAAAATGGTAGGTTTGAGAAATAAGAACTGTGAGATATCAAATAAGCCACAAAACTGTTTGACCTACTGATTGTCAGGCAGGCATGGGAAGGAGTTACTGTAATGAGAAAGATTTATATCTAACACATGTAGTCATATACAATGTATTTAATGGTCTTCAAACAAACCAGCAGAGTAAGTATGTCTTTGCTTATGTAGCTCTTACTTTGTCAGAAATTGAACTAAAGAGACTATTGCAGCAAAGAAGCTACAGAAAATATTAAAGAGTAGGAAAAAGGTTGTTTGTTGTGCTCATCAGGTAGGGATGTGAGAGGATGTAGGTATATACTCAACATAAACCCTTGTGCTAACTTTTTGTGTTTAGGCTGAACTGAAACTTCTTTTCTATTACCTGTGTTGAGTAGTGTCTGGTATTTGTAGCTCTTCTCTTAGTACCATCTTAATACTTTTAATCCAAATGCCATTGCAGGGGAAAGAGACAGCTACAGAGTTAGCAGTGCTTTGAATCTTGGCCTTCATGTGCAAGCTATAGTCAATTATTTAGCAATAGATTGCTAATGAGTAATAAAAAAAAAAATCAACCCCAAAATGACACTAGTTCCATAAAAAACCCAACAGTTTGGAGTTAGTGAATGTTTCTTCCAAATTACTCTGTAATTAACAGAGCACTAAAAATTTTCTGGACATGACTGTCAGAGAAACCTTTAGTTTGGAAAAGCCCTTTAAGATGAAATCGAGCCACAAAATAACTTGCAAAAGAATCAGAGGCATTTTAATTCCTCTCCTGCTAGTGCTTTTCCTGTTAATCTCATGTCTTTTGATGCATTTGGCTCATGCATATGTTTATTTGCATGTTTTTTCCATTTCTACAACTTACAAGATTACTGTGTCTTTCATGAGTCATAGAAACCACAACTTCATGGCCTGCAGTTGCTGTAGGATGTGTGAAAGATGTGAAAAAGCACTGTTGTGGCTTGAATAGTGTGCCAGGGTGGGACAACTGGAGCTACACTGTTGTAAAAATTAAGAGGAAGTGGGACCCAGTGTCCAGATTTACAGTAGTGGAGATAGGGAATAAGGTAGTGGATGAAGGGGAATAAAGAGGAGAATATGTGTTGGAAGACAAAGATCAGTGCAAGTTCTGGAACCTATTTTTGAATCAGGATCTCATTGCAAAAGTTTGGAATCTGCACGCACATCTGTGAGGTGGCTGCAGCTTATATCACGTTGGGATTTAGGCTGTATTTTACTCTTTTTACAGTATTTTTTTACCAAGTTCACCTCATCAAGGCATACATGTAGACAGATCTTCAGTCTGAGTAGATCACAGTAAGAATTTACCTGTCTTGTTTGTTTTGTATGGTTGCAGTCCATGCAAGTAATCAGCCTTGAGTGGTTGCTGCAAGTCCTTTTAACAGAGGTCAACAAGGTACTGCACATTAAAACTGTTATATCTTACAGGTCCAAACTAATTAAATCAAATATCTGTTTATGTTCTACATGTTACTGTGTGACTTTAAAAAATAGCTCTTGCTTTATTTTAGTACTATCTGCAAATAAAATCCAAGTAGACAAAGAAGACTTCCCTAAAACCATTTATTTTCTCTGCAGCTGGTAACTGGGGTGTCTTGTCACCCCATGTGCAGTGATACAGGTGCTGGAAAGGGAATAGTGCTTGCCCTTTCTCTTGTCTCTGATGAATGAGTGTGCCAGAGTTCTTCATTTACAGTGCTACTGAGTTTCTTTCATGCTGTTTTGAATTGTTCAGATATCATGAACGTAGCTTAGTTTAGCCTGAATTCAGGAGTTACAGTGTGTGGGATCTAGCTGTCATTTATTGTTGTGTAATGATGACACAGAGTTTTAACTTGTTAGGATTGCCTTTAACTGTTTTGATTAGACCAAGCTTTTCCTGTATGAGTGCTGCTCTTATTGTTAGCACTTGTTGCAGCTCTTCTCTAGATCTTCCAGCCTGGCAGTTCATTGGAACTGTCTTGAACACTTTCATCTCTTTTTGATACTTTTATCTGGGACCTGTAATAATGCCATGCATTTCAATAAGGATGGGATTTTTTGGCTACAAATGCAACTGGCATTGCCTGTTCATGGATCTCTTTCAAGGCACATTGGTAGTCTATGAGGTTCCAAAGAATACTGTAATGATCTGATTCATCTAAGATGTTGCTGAAGTGTCTAATTGTCAAGAATTATTTCTAGTTCCTTGAGGACAGAATAATTTCCAGCCAGTGCTGACTTTTATATTGACTGGTCTTTAAGGAATTTCCTCTTGGTTGTCTCAGAATAAACAAAATGTTATTTTGACTATGACAGATCCTCTTTTTTATAGATTAAACAGCTTAGAGGACTTTAATTTTTTTATGAATTTAAAAAGAATTCTTTAAAAAATAGTTTAAATTGCATCTATGGCAATTTTTTAAAAGAGTTCTCAATCAAAGGAAAGACAGGAAAAAGGAGAGGAACATTTTCTCCCTACTCTGTTAGGCAATACAATGGAGGTTTCTGACAACACTACTAATTTATTAAATGCATTTTATCATCTATAAACTTCTCATTATCAAATGTTCTGTAGCATCTAATGTTGATTCAATATTTTCATTTGAAAACTCAGGCTCAGATTGATAATTTACTAGTTTTCATTTTAAACTATGGTTTTATGGTAAATAATATTTTTATTGTAAAATATTATTATGGTAAGTAGTATTTTCTTTATTTGCAAACAAGAGAAATGCCCAAGTATTCCTTACTTTTGGTCTTAATTCCAGCTTTGTGTAGTGCAGACTTCTCCCCCCATATCAGCATGGTCATACCTTGAATTACAATTATTCCACAACCTCTGCTGTTTGGGGGTTTTGTTTCTAGCTTCATTTGTAGAAGGGGACTCTTTTGAAGCATGCTGATGTATTTTATTTGAGATACATACATATTCATGAATCTCTCATGTCATCTGCATAATTCTCAGGTACATTAAACATTGAAACAAGGCTTGTAAGAGCACACATCTGTCTCAGGCTGAACAAACGGTAAGGCAATGCGTTTTTCTTAACTGCTACAGAGGTGTGGGAGAGCTAAAGATTGAACTTTGTGTTCCTTCAGTGGCACTGAGGTCTGTGATCACTCACACAGCATTTGCTTGCAGCCTGCACATCCAATTCTCTTAGGTTCTTGTTTCCCAAGTTCCTCCTCCAGCTCAGGTTGATTGTCAGTTTTGGCTGAGGTTTTTCAAAGAGGGCTAATGCAGAGAGCTGCAGCCAATAGGCAAACTTTGAAATATAACAAAAATGGGTTATCTGAATATCTCCTTTGCCTTTTAAAAGTGGACCATATTAGTCATATGATATAGGAAAAAGCAAGAGATAACTAATCAAAGGCATTAAATGTGGTGGCCATCTGAAAATGGACTTTTTAAATGGAACTGTACAGAACATGGTATTAGGTAATGTGTTTGTGATGACCTATTTTGCACTTTAAAGCTTGTGAATGTTTTTCTGAAGGATACGTGACAACTTTATTCTTATGCAAGAGAATAAATGTGTTAAAACATTTATTCAGAACATAAAAATGTTTGTTTCATGAGTATGTCTGAGTTACATAACTGCTTGTAGATCTAAGAAATTTTTTGTCTTTTTCCTCAACTGTTTGTGTATTCAGTACCAGAGAGCCACAAACTGCAAATTATTTCAACAATCAAAGAGTCTTGATAAGGAGGGAATGCTATTGAGAATATAAGTTTTTAATGGAATTTCCTTCTACTGATCAGCAACAGCTCAGTATTGTGTGGGTAGTAATTGGTTTTTAAAGCAGAGGTTGATTTCCACTGGCATTCAGGGATCTGGGATATTGTACTGCCCATAATTGAAATCTCAAAGCTAAGTGATTTTTATGTATATTCTGAAGTACAGTATTTTTTTTCAGTGGAGTTCTAGGTACATCCTGAATTACAGTCAAGGTATGATGCTCGTGGGTGAGGAGTTTAGAAGTTGCAGAGCAATCCAAAGCAAAGCTTAGACTCATTTCTGAGAAGCAGGATGTGGCATTACTGTTAGATTGCATGTATCCCTTTAATTTTCTGCTGCCAGATTAGGCACCTTTTCTGAAGAACAAATTAAGTTTACACAGTGGACAGAGTCAGGGGTATAATTTGTGTTATGTATATTGGTTGGACAGTGGCATAGTTTCACTACAGACTTATTTGAAGTGACTGTACTTGTACTTAATTCTGGAAGTTATTTCTTATTCTCATAGTTCCTAGGAGGAGCAGGTATAGTAGACATGAGCAGTGATGATCCTGATTGCCACTGAAGTTATTCTGACTTGTAAAAGTTCTTCTTGGGATCCTAAATGTTTTTTGTGTCAGGTGAACTTGAAGCTTTGATGCCAATTTTCCTATTAGTTTTAAGTGCATTAGGTTCCCTGCTAAATGGTAAATGTACCAGATTACTTTTTAGAAGCTCCATTACTTTAAATAGAGCTCTTCTTGCTTGCTATTGATGTCAGTCATGCCATCTTTGAAGACAGCTAATTTAAGATAAAAAGAAAAGAAAATTTTAGGTGAATGACTAAAATAAGCCTGGGCCCAGCATCGTACAACAGCAGTCAACTGGAAATTTCTTGGAACTGCCTCTGTACTGTCCTGCTCTGGATTCTTGTATACAAAAGCAGACAGTGAGGAGGATCAGACTTGGGATACAAAAAATGGTTAATCAACTGACAAATCCTTCTGGAATAATTAATGGCAATAATTGAAGCAGGCAAATTGTCTTGGGTAGGGGCATTTGATTTGTAACCTTCTACTCTAATGGTCAATTTAGGCTTAAAGAACAAATTTTTTTCCTGGTGTACAAATTCCCAATTATCTAAATATTTTCTTCTAATTTTAAACTATCTGAAAGTGTTGTAGATTGAAATATGTTGCTGTTTGTAAACGGAAGAAGCTACAAATGAATTTGTGTGTGGATTAAAAGGAGTAGTGTGCATGGTTTATGTCTGTGGGTAAACCAGAGCTTCAAAGCTATTTATTTTTCTTAAACCAAACTTCTCCATTTGTAACGGTGCCAGTGACAATCCCAACTAAGATAAACTCCTTCAGAGATGAATTAATTCATACACCAGAGATTGAGAGCATCACCTTTGTATTGCTAGAAGCCCCAGATCAGTTGGGATTTTAGCTCCTGGGTTTTTCATACACAGCGAATTAAACTGCTGGAAAGAAAATCTAAAGGTCATCTAGCAACCAAGGCTTGCTTTTTTTAACTAATACTGAGTTTTTAATCTAAGTACATGCATGCACACTCTGCACACTCCCCTCAATCCCCCAGAATTAGTCACCACCAGCAAGCTTAAGTCTACCAACTTTATCCTGTGGTGAAGTAACCTTCCCATGCTAAGAATACAAAGTAGACAAAAATAATGTCTTACATTTCCCTGTTTTTAAGTGTTACACAACCAGTTGTTGCTGTGTTAGCCTGCTATTTTTTGAAGGAGCAAGTTTTGTCAGCTGTTGTCATTGAGCTATTGACAGTCATTAGAACAGTTCTTGGACAAAACTCAAAAATAACTTGGGGTTTTTTTTCTGTTATCTCTTTAATATACTGATACATTACAGGGATAATAATCTATATATATGAAATGTGGTTGCACTAGAGAGGATTCCAACTTAAAATAGGACTCAGGAAAAAAATGGTGTGTTTTTTTCCATTTTTCAGTTGGTATCAGTGAGGAAGGTGAAAATATGCCAAAGTGACAATACCCAGTCACTTTGAATCCCATTCTTACTGTAATCCACTTGCTGCTATTTATCTGCAGTGTGTATTGAAACTGATGATGGATGTGTGAAAAAATGATGCTGCAGCATCTAGGTTAACTATTGCTGGCAAGATCAGAGCTCCCATGCTGTCTAGGTGGTTGTATGGATACACATTGCCAGTCCTCTGCAGCAAGGTTACAGGAGAGGTCACAAGTTGGGAGGAGACACTTAGTGCTGGATCTGACATCTCTTTGCAGGTTCTGTCAGGAAGGGCAAGCAGCTTTGGTGTGTGTTTTAAATAGGAGCAGGGAAACTGTCTGGCTTCACAATTTCCCTCCTTGCCCTTCTCATGTTGTCATTCTAGCCAGTGTGGACTCTTTAGATGACCTTTCTGTCCATCATTCCCTGAATGATTTCTGCTTCTGGAATCTTTCCCGTATTTTTATAAAGCTGTAAACAGGGCCTGATGAATGCCAGAATGCTTAGTGTACAAAATTCTTCTTTGGTTTTATTGCCATCTGATCGATGCTAATGTTTTATGTTCTCTCTGTCCCTCCCTGTCCCCAGTGTATTTCACTTTAAATTCTCCTTACAAGTTGAGGCAGTTTGGATGCACTTCCAAAATAGAAGTATTTGTTACTGGGTAGTGCAGCTATCTTTATCTGCTTGTGTTTTCAGCAACATATCCACTTAGAGGTCTGGAGGAAAATGTAGTTTATTGCAAGAAATGACACCCAGAATGGCTGAACTGGACTTGAAATAAGGCAGTCAGGGCTTTCCTACCCGGGCCTGGGCAGCAGGTGGCAGTGTGAGTCCATAACAGTTTCAGCAGAGAAATTCAAGCTACAATCAGAAAAAATGAAAAGAAAAATTATTTATTTTTACTCCGTATTAGTCTTCTGACCTAATCAGTAAAAAAGTCATTATTCACACAACACTGGGCAATATGCATTGTAATTTTTAACAAATAATAGGAAAGTGTTAATGTTTTCAAAGGAAATACAGTTCTGTCTTGTGCAGCAATGGTCATTTATCACTGCACTTTGTGAAATCACTCATTTGTTCTAATTTGAATGTAAATGACTCTAAGGTTTTACAAATAAGGTGACAGACTCACATAAATGTAATTGCAGGGTTCATCTCTCTCTTTTTATATATCACTCATTAAGTTATGAATTAAATACATCGTATTAAACCAGGGGCATGTCCAATGATGATATTGTAATGGCAAATTACTCTATGCTATTAGAGGTGTATTTTTTATTCATGGACATTAATTTGTCATTAAGCGGCATTAGTTTAGCACTTTTATGTGGAAGACGTGACCTGAAAGAGGAGACTTACAGCTCTAATGTGAAGGAAGAGGAATATAGGCACCAGACATAGAGAGGGGTTTTTTACCTCCTGGAAAGAAACAGAGAAAAATTTTACTTACATTCGTTTTCATCTAAAGCACTTTGAGTTGTATTAAGCCATTTTAGTGAAGGTTTTTCTGAAACAAGAAAATCCTTTGATTATAAAGTATTTACAATATGGGAAAAACCAGAATGCTAAGTACAAAATGGTGACTATAAATCATTTGTAACCTATGAACCTGAAGAGAACACTAGGCTTCAAGTGAGTTGCAATCTGATTTTATCTCTGAAGTATCACTGTGGTAGAGAACTAATTGTTCATCTTTTTTTCCTCTATACTAGCTAATCCAAAACAGAACTGATATTTTTCATTCTTCATTATGAAGTAAATATCTTTTACCTCTTCTCTGCTTTTTTACCTGTATTTTTAGGTACACTATTATTATTTTCATGGGAGTCACTTTCAAATTCTAAATGCAGTAGCAAAACCTTTCTTAAAAAAATTAATGAGAAAATTTATTATTTGATGGAATTTTAGGAGGCAACTTAGCACCTGAAACATTAGGCTAAGAAAAATAGTGAATGATTCAGTCTGCTCTGTCTTTAAAAGATGTCAAAAAGACCTTGTAATTTTAATTTTAATTTTCAGTCAGTTTAATAGAAGAGACTTGCAAAGCCTTGCTTATTTAATGGTGAAGAAGGGCTGAAGTAATGAAGATCCAAGTTGATACATTCTCCAGTTATGCAGTATTTGCATTTTAGTCTTTTTTGTAGCCTATCTCTCATTAAAGGCATAAGAAATCTGGACTTGCTACAAACCTATGTATTTAGCAGTTGACACCCTGCCCCACCATTTCTTATGTTTTTCTGATGGCTTAATTGTTATTGTGTGATCCATCTACCTGAACTGCTTACAACATACTCAACTAATTGTGCTAGTTAAGAAGAAAGATTTGTAAGGAAAATAACCTAAGCCCATGTTATGTATAAGTAGCTCTAGAAATGGAAGTATTCCAGATTACAATCTCTTTTTAATTACTGTTAAATACTGTTAAACTGTTTGTGTTTATAGGGGACCACAAGGAAAGAAACAAGTTCCGTATAAGGCAGTTGATGTTTTCCAGTAGATCTTGTAGCAGCAGTAAATGAAGCAGCATTTTAGCACATTCCATCATTTATGGTGTCTTGTTTGCACAACTGTAGAATTTGTATTTTGGTTTAGAGTATAACTCCATTTAGAATAAAGACATTCTTCCTGTCCAAGATATTGAATAGGCCTTGAAACCAGAATGAATATAAATGTATACATGCTGTAATGACTTACTGAATCTTCAGCCAGTATGTGATCAGAGCTTTAAAAGTTATAAATTGTCCTCATTTTTCTCATTAATTCTAAAAATTAAAGATCCATGCCTAAAGATTAGTGCCATCAACTTTATTAACCATCAATAACATCCTGTGAGTGTGTTACTTCAAACATGAAAAACATCAGAAATGCCTGTAACTTCGATCACCTGCTTTCTTGAGTAATGTATTCAAAACATCTGTTTATTAATTTGGAGGAAATTTTTGCTAAATTTCCCATCTGTTTAAACAGTTCTATGGAATTTGTGATTTCTGTTACAGAGTGTGTCTAGCTGTATAAGCAGCATTAGGTCTTAAACCAGGACTTTTATTTACAGTTCAGTAGGAACTGAACTGGTAACACATAGAATTCTTTCTTCCTTGTAGAATGTTTTGTCCTTGATAATTGGAAGCACTGTCTATTCTAATTATGTAAGTAAAGGGCCTTGAGTTTCCATGGCATCTCAGCACACCTGATTATCATGGAAAGTATTGTAGTAACCTCAGGTATGTTCAGTTGCCAGTGGTCACTAGGATTGGAAATCCAGCTGACTTGGCATGTTGTGGACATGAAAAACACCAGGGGGACAGGCCTACTGTCATACACCATGCCCCAAATCAGTATTTGTATTTGGGTTTGCCTGCCTCTCAGTATTTTTACTCATATTTGAAGCATTACCATCTTCATAGGGAACTGAAGTATGTAGGAAGTACGTGTATGCAATGATGATGTCCAGGACCCCTGAGACTGCTACTGAAAGTCTACTGTAACCAAACACTTGGAATTATTTGACTTTCCTAGGTACTATTATGAGTCTTAACTTCCATGTATTCCTAATCAAGTTCTGGACTCACATAGCACCATTCAGCCCTGGACCAAAACTTGAACAGGTTAAAAAAATTTCTTGAAAAGGAGCAAAGCAAGTAGCAAAAATGATCAATGTGTGAGTATTTTGAGGTGGGGGGAAAACAAACAGTATTAGACATATGTAACCTTTTATAAGCTGTTGGTAGGGTTTTGCTTATAAATGTGGTTGAAATCTTTGAAATTTGAATGTTTTAGCAACATTTCTTACTGAAATTTGTATTTGAAAAGGACTAACTTTTATAACACTGCATGGAACAGTCATTGGCTAAAAACTACTTCAGTAGGCTGTAGTTAATTTTTGAAAGCGGTGACTTTTCTGCAGAAGTACATGCTTTTTGGAGCAGCTCAGCCATGTCTCATTTTTAAATGCCCTTCCAAGGTTCTGTGGAAGAGTGTTACTGAATGGGTCAGGTTGGAAGGTAACGTGGTGGGTTGTCTGGTCCAGCCTTCCTGCTCAAGCTGGGTCATCCTGCAGCACAGGGCACAGGATTGTGTGCGGACAGTTCTCAAATATTTCCAGTGATGGAGACTCCACAACCTTTCTGAGCAACCTGTTCCGGTGCTCAGTCACCTGCACAGTACAGAAGTTTTTCCTCACATTCAGGTGGAACTTCCTATGCACAAGTTTTTGCCCATTGCCTCTTGCGCTATTGCTTGGCACCACTAGGAAGAGCCTGGCTCCGTTCTCTTGGCACTATCCCTTCAGATATATTGTTGAGGTCCCCTCTCAATCATCTCTTCTTGCGGCTGAACAGACCCAGTTCCCTCAGCCTTTCCTCATACTAGAGATGTTTCAGTCCCCTAAACATCTTTGTAGCCCTTTGCTGAACCCGCTCCAGGAGCTCCATGTCTCTCTCGTTCTGTGGAGCCCAGGGTTGGACACAGCTCTCTAGATGTGGCTCCACCAGGGCAGAGTAGAGGGATAGGATCACCTCTCTTGACCTGCTGGCAATGATCTTCCTGAAGTACCCCAGGACACTGTTGGCCTTTTTGGTCACCAGGACACATTGCTGGTCGTGGACAGCTTACAGTCCACCAGGACTCCCAGGTCATTATCCACAGAGCGTTGCTTTGCTTGATTCTTTTATGTTTAAAGGGAAATGCTGGAGAGGTGCCTTTCAAACTCTACAGGATTGAAGTCCTGGCGCGTATCTGAACTTGTGAATATTTAAAACTGAGCCTACAATGAGTTGTTCAGCTTATAAAGGTGATGTCTTTAAGGTGAAATCTTGATGTCAGTCAGAATTTTGTCATTTGGTTGTGTTAAATGTATGGTGCATTGATTAAGTGTTCTTATCTTTGTGGGGAAAAAAGGCCTTATGCTAAACAAGAGACTCTGACTGTAAGCTGTTTGAGATTTGGAAATGAGGGATTGAATTATTTTTTATTCTTGATAAGAACTGCTAGAAACAAATGGACCAGAGTTATCATGATCTTTGAAGGCTCAGGCATTCCTACTTGTGCTTGGCACCTTCAGCATGTGAACATTCACATGTATTAGTTTTGGGAGCACTTGTGCCTTGTTTAGCACTACTGAAGGTCAGATGTTGGAAATCAAACTGGATGTTGAGTCATGGCTCATTTTTTTTCATTTGGCCTTCACCCTTTCCAGGTTTTCTACTTCTGAAAGTCCGACTTAAAATAATTTCTGACTAAAAGAATGACAGATAAATCCCTAGTCAATAATGCTTAAAATGTGCTTAGCTTGGGAAAAAAGGAGGCTCAGAGGAGACCTTATCACACTCTACAACTACCTGAAAGGAGGTTGTATCCTGCTGGGGGTCCATCTCTGCTCACAGGCAATCAGCAACAGGACAAGAGGACACGGTCTTAATTGTGCCAGAGGAAGTTTAGGCAGGAAACAGTGCTTCATAGGAAGAGAGATTTGCTGTTGGAATGGGCTGCCCAGGGAGGTGGTGGAGTCACTGTCCCTGGAAGTGTTTATAAAAGACTGCATGTGGCACTTAGTGCCTTGATCTAGTTGACAGGGTGGTGTTAATTCATAGGTTGGACTTGATAACCTCAAAGGTCTTTTCCAGCCTAGTTAATGCTGGGATTCTGTGAAAGACAAGCAAACTCCTCTTGATCTTCACATGTCCAGATTTTTTTTTTTAAATTCAGTGGTTCTTCCAGATTTTTCTCATTCTTTTACTTTTCTGTCTATTTATGGCCTACCACTATCCCTTTTAATGCTGTATATCTCCTGAAATCGGTTCTGATTAATACATTGTAAACCTACTAATAACACTGCTCCTAGTTGTGGGAAAAATAGATGCTCTTTTCGCTGCATAAATCTGGGGAAAGAGGTGTAAAGAATTGTTGTTTGCTTTTTTTTTTTTTAATTGGGGTATAATGCCTATACAATACACGTTGCAGACATTTTGCTAATATACTGAACGATATATGTAAGCTAAAATTTTGTTAAAGTTGGTGAAGACAGGAATTATCAAGCTACTAGAGCACTGGAGTAGGTTCCAGGCATTTGAGTTTCTCTTTTTTGTATATTCTGTATCATGGGAAATATTTTTAAATTATTCTTCTGCTTTTTTTTTTCTCCTCTGTAAAATGAGAATTTGCCTTGGTTTAGTGCTATGAGCAACAAAAATAAAATTCTTAGTGATTTTTGAGCTGAGGTCAGATATTGCAGGAGCACAGAGATACCTGAACAAATAACGGTTTTCCAAATAAAATGGAAATGTTGCCTTTTTATCATTCACATACTTACAGTCAGGTTGTTTTAACTGCTGAGTACTCTCATATCTTCCTGCAGCTGCAACAAGTCTCTTGCTTTTGAGAGGAATGAGAAACCATTATAATCCCAGCAGTCAAATTGCACAAATATTTCCTTCTTTACCTGTACAGACAGTTGTCAAAAAAACTAGTTTTATTGCAGTCATTTTTTTTTAATGCAGAGTTGCAAAATGTACATAATCCCATGAAGCCAATGCAAACAGACCTGTACTTTCTAGTTCCTTGTCCAGGGCAGCTCTGATCCTACATTCATGCACCAGAAACTATTTTCTGAAAATTTAGTCAGAGCTATTTTTCCTTTCATTTATTTTCTCCATGTTACAAATATCTTTGCTCAAGATCAAATCCTCCAGGAGTCTTTCTTTAAAAAACTAAGTTGAACACCTGAAATCTTGCAAGGTTGGTTTTCCAACCTGTAGGTTTTAAGTATCCCTAAAGTTTGGACTTCAGAACTGGGACCAATAATTGAAGATTAGATTTAAAATGTAATATTGAAGCAGCAAGAGGGCTTGTTTCTTTTATTGTGCAGCACTAGGTGTGCATTTTATGATGTGAGGTTTTTTTCTTTTCTTTTTTTCCACAGCACTGTTCTGAGAACTGATGTTACTATTTATGACTGCTTCTTAGTGCCTCCTGATGGTTTGTCAGTGTTGTTCCAAATAGAGCCTGGTATATTTTCTATATTATGTTACTGGTTCCCAGATAGCCTGACAATACTCATGCTGTCCTTGCAGAGTCTTCTGCAGACTCTGCAGACCAAACTTCATTCACTACTTCAATTAAACTGTTAACAGTATTGGATCAAAATGGATTCCTTGAGGACTTTTGTCTATCAAAGTTATACTCACTATTGAGTTATCCTGCATTGGATTCAGGTTTCAACAGATGGACTGTCAAATACTGCCTTAAAATTCTAAGGAAGTTTTGTTGCTTTGGGTTCTTTTGCAAACATTTCTGAGACTTGAATTGATCTGCGTTAAATAACCTGTTATTCCACGTATTTTAGGCAATTTGTTTAATTCTCTGATGTTATTAGATGACCAACTCACTATAGCTACCCTTTTCTAAAAATGTGATGGGATTTTGGACTGAAAAGTTCAAACAAGGTGTTACTGAGCATATCCAAAATATTTTTCTAGAGGCTTAATGAGGGGTGCCAGTAGAAGTTGTTCACAGGGATGGCAACTCTTATGATCTATTTCTATTCTGGATATTTTTAATATGGAAGAGCAATGGTCTTTTCCTGTCAGGCTCATTCTTAATAATGTATAATATGCTTTTAGGGATGTTTTCAAGAGGTTTCAAGTGATTCATCTTGAAGCTGGAAAACTTCAGCTTGACTTATTAAATGTTGGCAAAATAGCAAGTTATTTTTAAAAAGCCATTGGAGAGGGAAACTGTCAGGTACACTAATACCTCTATTAACAGATATATCAGGAATGTTGATTTTTAATTTTTTTCTGTCTCCATCTGTCCTCCATGCTGGTAATGGAGATATGAATTAAGAGTAAAAATTGCACCTTAATGTACTGTGAATTAGAAATAATTTTTCTTTTTCTATTTTCTATGTCTAAAAGTTTTCATACTTAATACTGATTTAAGACTTTGGTTTTCGGTATATTAAGGAGGATTTATTTACCTGCTTTTCACAGAATAGAATCATAAAATCATTAAGGTTGGAAAATACCTCAAGATCGAGTCTGACCTTTAACCAAACAGCACCATGTCAATTAACCATTGTGCTAAGTGGCATGTCCAGTTGTTTCTTGAACACTTCCAGAGAATGTGACTCCATCACTTCCCTGGGCAGTCTGTTCCAATGCTTAACCACCCTCTCTATGAAAACATTCTTCCGGGTATCCAACCTGAACCTCTCCTGCTGCAGCTTGAGGAAATTGCTTCTGTCACTGGGAGAAGAGACCAACCTCCACCTGGCAACACCCTCCTTTCCGACAGTTGTAGAAAGTGATAAAGTCACCCCCAAGCCTCCTTTTCTCCAGGCTAAACACCCCCAGCTCTCTCAACCACTCTTCCTATCAGTCACTCTCTACACCCTTCATCAGCTCTGTTGCCCCTCTCTGGACTCTCTCCAGCCCCTCAATATCTTGTAGTGAGTGACCCAGAACTGGACACACCACTCGAGCTGTGTCCTCACCAGTGCTGAGAGCAGAGGGACATTGCCCAGCCCTGCTGGCCACACTATTCTTTATCCAGGCCAGGATGCCATTGACCTTCCTGGCCACCTGGGCACTGCTGGCTCATGTTCAGCTGCTGTTGAGCAGCACCTCCAGGTCCTTTTCCACTGCACAGTTTTGCAGCCCCCAGCCTGTAGTGCTGCATGGGGTTGATGTGGCCAAAGTGCAGGACTTGGCCTTGTTAAATCTCATACTGTCAGCCTCAGCCCATTGATCCAGATACAATTTGAAACGAGTCTTTAATAATAATTGAAATAATTTCCCCCCAGTAACTGGTATGGAGCTGGACAATTACAAGATCTGTTACTCAAAGACAGAATGCAATTAAAGAAGTGATTGGAAAATAGTTTCTGAGCATCCTCAGTAGAATCTATTGCATCATAATTCCCATTTGTAATATGTTGCATTAGTTCTGTCTTGCCTGCCAGAGTGGCTGTTTCTGAGTGACTGTTTCTGTGTCTCACTTGAGGACCAAGTTCACAGAGACTTTTCATGTATTATATCATATGAGCTACTAAGAGCTACTAATGTCATGGCATCAAGAAAAAGGCAGTTTGACTTTCATACAAGTTAATTTATATAGCTAAGGAAGTATTAATGCCATTTTACAAGGTACTGCTGAAAAATCAGGAGTACTGGGAAGAGTTTGTCCATGCAGAAGAGTAAGTGAAATCAAAACTGTGAGAGGTGTAGAAAAGGTCAGCTAAGATGATGAGGAAGGCCTACTGTACATGAGGAGATTAGAAGACCTTTTCTTGTTTTAGTCTACTAAAATGAAGGCTGAGGAGGAATATCATTGTTTTCTGTAAATATGTCAAGGGAGTAAATACTGAGTGGAGGGATCAGGGAGAAACATTGTGCTGTTAAATCTAAAAGATCATTTTGGCACAGAAACAAAGGTATATAAACTGTTTGAGTAAATTAAATGAAATTAGGAGATGGAGTCTCAAAATCAGCGGAGCCTTCTTGTAATACTAGTTTGGAACAAGATGGATCTTTCTTAATTTATGCTGAAGATGTTTTGATGAGTTTGTGGCCTAGTAGAGGAATAGACTCCCACTTCTGTATTCTCATGGCCTTAAATAGAAGCCTGTAAACAAAAATAAAAAAAAAAAGGAAGTCATAGTATCATACAGTCCTAGCTTTTTTCTTCTTCTGGTTTGTAATTATTTATTTTGGCTGCTCTCCTGTAAGCTTTGGGTTTCTAAGGGACAACAGTTTCTGGATTTGTCAATATTAGCAACAAAAACAAAGAAATGAGAACACTTACCATAAAAAACTACTGCTTGTTGATGCATTAGCCAAGTAGTTTTCAGCTTTCATGTTACACTGTAGTAATTCCAAAGAGCTAGCAAAAATGTAAAATGATAAATCATCTGTAGAGACTATATTCTGTGATTTCTGCTGGAGTAAAGAATATATGAATGTGTATGAGAAATGTTATTCCTCACAACATTTTTGAAGAAGAAGCAAGCTCCCATAATTGGCAAAAATGGTAAGTGTTGATAAATCTCGTCAAATCCTTGCTTTGTGCTTCTACTGTGTGAAATGATAGAAAAGTGCCAGGTCAAGGGTCTCCATGTTCCTTCATCCCTGTACTTTTATTTGCTAAATACAATATATGGCTACAATTATATTACCAGGAGTAGCTGGTAAGATGTCAGACTTTTCATTTAGGGGGTTCCTATGCCAGGGACACTTAAAATAATTTTAAAAAAATTTATTGCAGCATCTGATAACCAAGAGAAAGCAGCTATTGAAACCTCTGCAGAACCTTACCTGTAGTTCTTCCACTGGTACTAATTTAACTGTGTAGTCTTAATATTCCATTTTTTTATTTCTTTCCATGATACACATAATTGTGTATGCAGATTATAAAAGTTATATATAATCAGTGTCACCTAAAATATTTAATTGGATTTGCAGTTGAAGATATTTGTACTATTTAATAATGTAGATCAAGCTGAGCTTCTAGAAAATGTTTTCTTTTTTTAGTTTTACATATGGCATGTTTCACTTTCTTTTTTTGAATACCACACATTGGTGTCGTCACATGAGCAATCTGAGAATGTCATGTCTTTCCTCTGTGCTTGTGAAGCTCACAGGCCTCCTCTGTGCCTTCAAAGTGGATTCTCACTAGCACCAGCCAGCAGGATTAAACCTGAGAACTGAGCGGATATAGAAAAACAATAAGTGAGAAGGGAAATGAATTCTCATAGGATAAAGGAAAAATAATAGGGCTGAAATGTTTTGATATTGTTGGTCTTTTACTTAGCTCTAGACCTACTTTGAAATAGCAGCAAGGATGCAAATTACCTTTTCATGCTCAAAGGAGAAAACAAATTCAAGAATTACAGGAAGTGGTGAGAAAACAGTGATCTATCAGAAAAATTAATTGTATAAATGAGTCACTTAAAGCCATCTTTTACTTTGTATATAAACACATCTGCAGCCTGCACTTATTTCATAATAAGAGTAATCAGTTTAGTACATCGAAAAATTCTGGGCCAGCTGTTCCACTGTGACCAGCCTTCAGCAAAATGCTTCTAATGGCTCACTTGGATGACTTTGGTGTTTAACAGAGACAAATTTCAAATAAGATCTAAAATATACTTTTTGTGCTTATGCTTATTATGAAATGTTTGTGTCTGTTGCTGTGCTGTTGAGTGTGTGCCTGGTCTGTTAGTTCTTAAGTAAATGTGTGAGGTTTTGCAAAACTAAAACCTTTGATATACAAAGAAACAGCTAGACCGAGCAGAACTGATTTTCTTTTATCTTAAAATGGTGTTGATCCCCTTTTTTCTCATTACAATTTTTCATTTTGTTACTATGCCTGATCTATTTAGGGTCCATCTTTGCTATGATTTTTGTCAAGGATTTTTTCTGAATGGTGCAGCTGGTTCATAGTGTTTAATGTGGCAGAGAACCTGGAGGTGTAGGGTCAAGACCCATGCTGCTTAAGGATTTTGAATATGTCCCTCTCTCAGAGACCTCACGCTTGGGGTTGGTTTTTTTTTTTTTTGCTTTAAAGAGGCTGAACCCATTTTAGAAAAGGGGGAAATAGTGTCACCATGCAACTCCTCCCTGCTACAGCAGCAGGGCTAGTCATTTAATTCCTTGATTTATAACAGTATTGTAATCTAGGAAGCAGGTGGAGTTACAACTGGTTACGGTACTTTGGATATTAATGGCTTGGCTTGGCAGTGGAATTCTAAAGCTGTATATACTTTTGCTGTTTTAATTATGCATTCATTAAAAGCTTTTATACCCAACAGAATAAAGTAAATATTGTTTGATCTCCATAGTGTGCTCCCAGACTGTAGATTTGCACAGCAGGGTCTTGATAATCTGAATAAATTGTATTTCCCCAAGGAGTTTATCTTTCAAATAAGGTCATAAAGAAATGCATTCTTTCCCCTTAGTTCTCCTTGTGCTTTTTCTGCTATTTATAACACGAAGCACAGGAATAGAGGTGTATTGTAGTCTGCTGTGTACTTGGTTATGATTAACTCTAATTTATCAATCTGTTACATCCTTTTCTGTGGCTTGTGCAAGGCAATTATTCTTTAAGAAACGAACAAATAAAGATGGTTTTGGAAGCAACTTAAACACAATGTTTATATCTATTTTTCCTGTTTGACAATTTATCATATCTCTATATTGAAATACACCTCTGTATCAAAATATCACATGTCACATCATTTATTTTGAATATTTAATGTTTGTCATCTTTCAGATTATGTTTGTTTGTAGAATATATTTTCTTTTATGAGGCTTTTAAATGTCAGCTCATTGTTGAATTGGTTTGGCATCTAAAGGTTGGTACTACTGAATCAGAAGACCCTTAGTGTGGAGTTATAGATTCCCTTGCTTCAGTGGGGGGATGCACACTAAGTAGAATGCATGGGGGATCTAAGGTAGTTTCTTATTTTAGAAGTAGACACTGATAAATAATTTGGACAATTTACTAAATTGGTTTGAGTTTACAGTGAGATTTCAGAACTATTTCAACTTAGTTTTAAGCGCTGTACCTGTAAATTTATACATATTTTCTTAGCCTGAATGTGTTTCAGCAGTGTAACATGCATCATATTGGAAAAGATAAGATCACTATCTTCAGCTCTTAGTGACAGTTCTGCTTGTGTCCATATTTCATCCTTCAGTTCAAAAAAGAAAAGCGGCATACACATAAAAGTTAATAAAAAGGGGGTTAAAAGTTTCAAAAATTTACATAAGCCTGGTTTGTAATGCCTGTTTTCAAAGAACATATACTGCAATATAGTACCACAAGAAAGTCACACACTACTTCAAAATTTTGTAGTTGCTCAGTTAATGCAATATAATAAAATCTGTGGAAAGCAGAGACTGCCAGTACTCTTACTGATGAACACACCTAAATTTCCTGTTTAGTAACCTATTTCACCATTTACCAAAGTTTTTAATTCAATTAAGATTTTAGCATGAAAAATTTATTCAAATGAGATTGAGCTGACAGTGATTGCTTTGATCCTTCCTGTGGGACTTTTTTAAAGCTAGAAGATAAGGTGCATTTTTCTTGCAGCTAATTTTATATACTTCATTTTAGACTGTTTTTTGAAATTTTACCGCTTGTAAGAGCAAAGTTATGTGATCTGGGGTATACATTGAACAATCTCATTGTGACATTTTTGCCTTCTAAGATCATAACTGAGGCAGTAGTGTATAGTATTGTATGAACCTGATTTTCATTTGTAAAACCTAATGAAATATTTGCCTCTTTGTCTGTGAAATACAAACCTGTAGATCAACTCTAACCTTACAAAATCAGAAATGAACATTACTGATTCCAGGCCAAGGCCACTTTTAACAAAACACACTTTCAGTATTCATTGACAAGTAGACTGTAATTTCAGCAGGTAACTAACATGTTATGTTAGGAAGCATCAAAATCATCTGAAACGCAGCAATGAAAATAAGTAAACACATAACCCCCCCTCCCCAAAAAACCAACCCACATACATAAACAAGCATCTGAAATAAGTCACTACATGTAGTACAAATAACTGGTGAAATTTTATTTATACATCCATAAGTATATTTGACCTCTTCAACTGTAAGACAGCTTTCATAAAAACAACTTTGATTGCTTCTGATTTAAGAGGATAGGGGAGTTTGGAGCTCATGAAAAATACCCAAACCTAAAATGAAGGCATACCAGTGTCTTTCCGATTTCACTGAAAATGTGAAGATTTTTCAGGGGTGGATTGCATTTGTGTGTCTCATTACTGATTCTCTCTAATAAGGATCCTGTTATGTTATCTCCAGTATTTTCCTCCTCTGAAGTCTGCTAAAAGCCACCTCTCCTTCTCAACCACCACTTAGTGGGGTTTGATCAGGCACATATTTACTGGGACTGTTGATCCTCAGCTCACAGTGCTTGATTATTTATTTATTTATTTATGTCCCTAGACATAGCCATTGACAACAAAAGAGCTCAATAAATACATGCTGAGCTCTTCTAAATTTCTTTCTGACATTTGGGATTTATTCAATCAGTGAGTTCTTTGAAAAGATAGTTTTCTGAGCCAGAGACAATAAACTATGGTTGTTGCTTGTCAAATACTGCGATGTTTGCTTGGATTAGACTCCTATGCGTTGTTGTCACCATAGCATGGCCATCACAGGAGTGGGGTTGTGAGGTGCCATCTGTGATCTGAAGATACTAAATCACCAAGCATGCATAAAGACCAGATACTTTTTGTGTAGAATTCATTCTTTTATCTTTCTTTCTGCAACTGCAGATTTATTCTTACCCCCTCTGTGTTAATGTGGGGAGGGGCTGACCCTAGAATAGCTGTGGCTTTTGGGATGATGGCTGTTAGTGCTTGTTCTGACAATGTAAAGAACTTTGTTCTTCCAAGAAAAACAATGGGAAGCTCTTATGCAGAAATCTAAGTAGATAATGAGTAAGATTTATCTTTAGTGTACAACTCTACTGGGGAAGGTGAACTGTTCAGACTGGGAGATTATGTAACAAGCAGGAACCTCCACAGGAATTTGATTCCATTTCCTCTAGTACTGACTCCTCTAAGCAGGTTAAAAAATTCTTTCTCCACTCTCCATTGCATATGCATAAACAGCTCCACAGTCATCGGGACAGGCACCCAATTCACACGTTCAAGATGTAGTCCATAAAACATTCCAAAAAAACCCCTCTTCGCACTTTCCCATCTTCCCTGTTGCTCTGCTCTATCTGCCAGCCGTGCAGCTCATTTGACATTTACAAGATTTCTTGTCAGTTTCATTTGGTGCTGCCATTCCATCCAGCAGAGCAGTGAAAGTGAAATTGACTTAATTTAGTCTGTTTCTCTTCCTTGCTCCAGTCCCCGTGTTAACTCACCAGCAAAGTGAGACTGACGAGGCTCCTTGTCATTCTCACACATGGGGCTGGTCAAGGGGAAGGCGGCTGATAGGGAGCAATGCGCTAAATTGGAAGATGAGAACCGGGATTGCGGAGGAGAGAGCAATAGAGGTGTGAGCATGCAGCAAGAACAGAGAAAATGGGTAAACATGATTATTATTTCCCAGGTGCCCTGGGTACTTTTGTCTAATAGAGGTGAAATCTTGGCCTGTTCCCTGAAGGGAGCAGTGTGGTCTGGAACAGCGGTACTTAGTTGTCTAGGTACTAATTTATGAGGGATGCCAAGTTGAAAACGTTAGCCCATAAATATTGGTCATCTCTTAGCAGGATGGGCAAAGCTTTCTGCCTTGAGCTACACATTTTCAGCTGCTAGAAGGAGAGAGAGAAGCCAGAGTCCACTATATTTTGATGATAGTGATTGCAGAAAAAAAAGGGTTCATTCGTTCAATGAAGAAAAATTCATACGTAATAAAATGTAGCTCAACATCTTGTATTTTGGGAGGTTTCATAGAACAAAAAGTTGTGGTACAGATGCTCTAGTTCAATCAAAACAGTAAATAATGAACAAACAATTGCTTTGTAATAAATCATTGTAGTTAAAAAAATGCATTTTTTTAATCTACTTGTTAGCTCCTGTGAGCTCTTGTCATACAGTGTAAATCATGCTGGTTTATTATATTATGTACTAATTCATATTTCTTACAGATTCTTTATGCATATATAACCTCAGGAGTTGCAATATAAATTAGTACTATCATATATATTTGCATATGCAGTAGTACCACATATACATTTTGAATGAGGCTGTGTTAACTAACTTCAAGTTATAGTGCCTTCCTTCTCCACAGCTCCAAAAAAATAACCTTTTTTCATTATCTGCGACCTGCGTATTATTATATTCTCTGTTTCATGTTTGGGATATTTTTGTGACGTGTATTTTGTTTGCTTCATCCATTTAGGAATTAAATAGTTTTAATTACTTGGACCTGTACAAGCTTGCGGATCTTTTCAACCTCACTTTGTTGGAGAATGCAGTCATTGGCTTCTTAGTAAAACATCTCTCTGAGCTATTGAAGAGTCATCCTGAAGAAGTTCTGGCACTCCCGTACTGTCTTCTTCGAGAGGTTTTTAAAAGCGATAGACTCACTTCACTCAGTGAAGAACAAATCTGGCAGGTAAGGGGATTGGTGAACAACCAGAATGTGTGACACTCTATAAACCATAGCAGTAATCTGTTGTTTTGAAACCCTGGAGCAATCTCGAGGGAGAATAAGCACTTGAGCAAAAACTGTGAATAACAACTGAGGGAAATTTCTAAACGAAATTCTAAAAATGTTGTGTTGTGTTAATGCAATTACTTTGTTTGAGAGAGAAATTTGTCATGCTGTTTAACTTCTGCTACTTAAATACAGACAGAGATTTTCCTCCAGATCCAACTTCTTTGATAGGAAGAGATGGCTGATGAATGCAGCTCAATTATAATTGCCACTGATGAGGCTAGTGCCATGAGTCTGGTGGCAAACTTGCTTCTGTAGTCTCTCTCATTCACTTCAGGCAAATTTAGCTGTATAACTTCAATAGTCATTGAAATTGTTTGGGCCACCACAGCTGACTTTGCCTGAAGTGTATGAGGGAATCATCACACAGGCAGCACTGCTCCAAGATGAATGGAAGCTTCTATGGAAGGTTTGTGGCAAGAAGCCTGAGATCACTTCCTTTTAAAAAGCTGGATCTAGAAAAGGACCAAGTTGCTAGCCATAAAGTATTAACAAGATAAAAGCATTGTGTTGTGACCTTTAGTGCATATGGGCTGGGAGAAAACCTAATGTGAGGAAAACACATAACCTATTAAGAGAAACACAAAAACTGAACTAAAATTTGTGCTTGGAAATGTTCCCATCGTATGTCTATAAAAATTCACTGTGGAGTGGAAGGAAATCTCTGTAATATTGATTACCCAAAGATATCTTTCTGTTTCGTTTTTGCTGTCATGTTTTAGAGAGGAAAGTATTTCAGTGTATTTCAAGGTAGAAGGAAACTTGCTGAAAAGAAATCTTTGCATTCCTTTTAGGAAGTGGGTTGTATTGGTCCAACAGAAAAGACTGTGATTCAGAAAACCGATTTATTTTTCAACCTCTATTACCTATTTATTATCTGTTTATCCTTTGGATTATTCTAAGGAGATAACTACATTTGGATGCTATCAATTTCTCCAAGTGTAAAGTGTATATTCATCAGTGGGATGCTTTACATTCTGTGGATGAATAATGTCATGCAGAATAAAATATTTATTCTTTAAAAAATAAAACTGTCAGGTTAACCAGCATGGAGATGTAACATAACCCTTCAGTTATGTAGCAGGCATATTTTTTTCCAAAATTTTGAGGCTTTACATTATAGAGTATGTTACAAAGGTGATATTTTCTGCAAATACCCAAATGAAATTTGACTTTTTCCTTTCCTAGTCCCTGGAGGATGCCTGTACAGCAGAATCTGAAAGACACTACACATGATGATGGGTTGTGTTTGGTTTAGGTTTTTAAGGCACACTACTCTGGAGTCCCAGCCCATATTCCCTTTATCAGAAGTAAATTTTGATGTACAAGTTTATGCATGGAGCATGGATGATTGGCTGATTGGGTTTCATCATCATTTCTCTGCAGAGCCAGTGGAATCCCCTAGCTACATGCTTGGGTATACTTTTGCTAGAAGAGTTTGTGTGGGAATCCATACAAATATAACTTAATACTCGCTCCAAACCTGCTATAATGATGTTTGGGAAGTGGGAGTGTTCAAATCCTAACTGTCCTGTTCTGCAAGACTCAGACTCTGAAGTAATTTTCTTAATTGTGTGCACTCCAGTCAATGAACACTTCATGAGGCAAATGTGACAAAGCCTCTGTTTCTGTTGCAGGGTATACTGGGCAGAGATAGGTAGTATGCTGCTTTCTGAGTGACAACAAACTCCACACTGTCCATTTGAGTGTTATCATAATAGCCTCTCTAAAGGTTACTACTGCTGTTCCGAAGAATTTTTTTAAACTAGGTTTCTGCTGCAGGCAAAATGTGCATGCATCTTTTTAATTCAGTTTGTAAAACCAGGAATAAATATATATTTATAAATATTCCAGGTTCCCAGAATGGATTAAAAGACACATATAAATATTTACCAATTTGGGCATTCAGAAGGCAATAAGAAACTGGTTTCTTTCTTTATCTTAGTAAATAAGTAATTCCCTCATAGTCAACCCAATAGAAGAAAATCAAATCAGACCAGCTATATTGCCTCAAGTGTAGTTAAGTTCATCATTTTTACTAAGGTTATAGTGGTAATGCAATATACCATGGAAGAATCTAATATTCAGCCCAGGGTGAAGATTGGGTATGCCAGAGGATTAGTGTCAGGGTGCTTTATAGAAGTGAAACTTGATGGACAGGCTGGAGACAGATCTACAGAATCTCATTAAATTGCTGAATTGTTCATTACTGAGCACTCTCACTATAATAAAGTGCTCATTGACTTTGACAAATCCCCATCCCATGTATTGAGGAAGAACGGCAAAGCAAGAGGTGTTGGGGAAGCTGGAGGAAATTTGCACAAAGTGGGGCAGATAATAGAAAAGCTGATGGGGGGATGCTACCATTTGATTTATCCGTCTTACCTGTGACTAGTGTGGCCTCTGCACACACACATGGCTGCATGTCACAGCAATATGAATTCAGCATGTCCCCAGGGCACCTTTGCTAGTAGGGCTGCCATGAGGCCCAAAGCACAAATTAAAACTTCCCTCAGAGAACCTCTGGAAAGGGTGCCACTGTCTGCAGAGCACAGTTTTTTATGGCAGTTTGAATTCCCAGTGTCCGCTGGGTGATCTGATCCTAGTGCACATAAGATTAAGGTTGTTATTTTAATGCATCAAAAGGTGTACATGGAGTGACGCTTGAATATTATTTAAATGAAGTGATTGCAGCTCTTACCTGTCATACTTTAGATTTTTCTAGGCAACCAATTCACAATTGGCTAGTTCTAGTGAGTATGGTGAAATATAACTGTGAACAAACCAAGTCTGAGAAAGCTAAATGCTAATATTGGTGGCAGTGCGCTAGGCTGTGGGTTACTGCCAACTACTGCAGAAATTCCTGTTGCTTTTTCAGACTCTTTGGCTTGATGGGTCTTATTTTAAGTGGACTATAGTGATGTGTTTCTTAAAACAAATAAAAACCAAAAACCCCACCAGAAAGCCTGTGTAGGCTGTGAAATTGGATCAATTTATGACCCTCTTCAATCAGGTCTTTCTTAGGTAAGCTAAGACAGTAATTATGATTATTCATTGACATAAGATATGTTTTCATGTTGATTTTTACATTTTATTAGCACATGAGATTATGAAATATTTTTTACATAAGAAATTTTTTATTTGTCAGCTGCATTAAAATGTGTAAGGTTAAGTCAGTGACATGGAAAAAAAGAATTAAATAAAAAAAAGAGGAAAACAAAGGAAAGAATCATGAAGAAGGTGGAGGAAAAGAAACTTTTTTTTCTGGTTTGTTCTTCTTCATCACAACCTGTGAAGCACCCTTCTTTTTTCCACAGGAAGCAGTCATGACAGGGACATAAATGTCTAGTTTATCATGAAATGAAAAGTGAATATTTTCATAATTGACCATTACAAGAAAGATTCATTGGCTGTACTTTAAGGAAGCAGGTGAATTCTTTGCCTTGGTAATTGAAAAAATAACCAACCCTGTAAGATGGAACAAGTTTGCCAGAGAAATATAGTGGTAGAGGGCTCGATATTGGAACCTTAGCAAGTAGAGAGCAAGCCACAGATTTAAGTACAAAATTAATGTTAGCTTTAGATATAATTATGCCTTATATTTGTTATTAGAAACTTCAGTATCATGAGGCTTAAATAATCATATTTCAAATATCCTACTAATGCTTAGACAGAAAAATATTTACTGGATTATTCTGTCTCTGTGCAGTAGATTGGTCAAATGATTCTGTATTAAATACCACACTCGATCCAAGGTGGACTCTTAAATCATATTTGGAAAAAAATCCTAAGTGTGATCAGTACAGATTAGTTTCTTCCATCCCTGCTTCTGTTTAAGTAGGTTGTTAATGGATACATATTATTTTTAAGCAGCTAACAATAAAAGCAAGTCAATTTCAGTATTTGCCAGTACTTCTTCAGAAGCAAGGTTGGAAGTTTTCCCTTGGCTTTCTTTGGCTTCTTTTTTTTTCTTTTTTTTTTCCCTTTTGCTAAGCCATTTGGTTACTTGGTAATCAACTGATAAGTGAGCAATCTAGGAAAAGCTGGTAGATAAAGCTGCTTGAGTGGTTTATTCAGTTAGGATGCATGCAAATGTGTTGTGCCTTTTCCAAGGCATTCCTAAGATATTCTAGCCCTGTTAAGTTCCTTGTGTGTAACTTCTGAACTTGTGTTCATGGAGTAATATGTTCCATTTGTCAGAGTGTAACGCTAGTTATTCCTTTTATCCCTGTGGATGTGCAGAAACAGTATTTGGTCTCTGTATTGGAAAAGTGTCTTTGCTTGAATAAATAGAAAAATGAAGAACAAGAAGACTGCAGTGTTATAGGTCAATATGAGCTTGTAGTGTATCTTTTATAAAAATAATAAGTGTACAAATCCAGTTTTCTTATTACAGTCCTGTTTATCCTCTTCTGTGCCCTATTTTCAACCTTTCAGCCTTTTGTTAGGCTTGAGCTCCATTTTGGATTTCCTGATGGCATTTGTGAAGGACCAAAATTTTTCTTCTGCAGAAATCCCACAGCTCAATGCTGTAGGAAATTTGGTGGTGTACACATTGTGGCAGCCTGCTGTGATGGAACAGTTCTGTGCTGATGACAGGTCCAAAGACATCTTCCATACACCTCCAATAGTGCACACATTTACCTATGCAGAACAGCAGTGTCTAAGTTGGATTGTCATGTTCTGGTACAAGCTTGCCATTCCTTCAGATCAGTACTTGATTTTTGCTTCTGTCAATTTTTTGGTATTGCAGAGCAATTTTTCATATGGAGAGAGTATAAGTCATTTTTCTCAGGGGTATATATATATTTTAACAAAATGTGGCCTAAGTGCCTTGCTAAATATGAACTTATGTTTTACTGCCAAACAAGTAACAACATAAAATATATGTGAAGGAAAGCATCTCAGTTATCAATGTTGTGTTTAAGCAGTATATTAGCCTTTCACTATTCAAGAAATAAGCTTAAGTGCTCTCTTGGGCAATAAGTGAAATAATGTCTACTCTAATGCTTGTTCCTAGTGAGTATTTACCCTAAGCAGAAAACTACCTCTCTAAAATGGGGCTGTCAGCCTCTCATCAAGAAAGGCATAGAAGAGAAAAAAGGGGCTTGATGCATATCAAGGCTGAGGTGAATTGGTGGGGCTAAATGAGAAAATTAACATATTACCCATGTGCATATTGCTGTGCTTTTACCTCCTCTTTTGTACCCTTTTCATGAAAATCTACATAAAAGTGCCAGAGAGCCACCTGTGAATACCAGTATCCAGTGTACTACCTCGGTGATAGTTGTGCTATGTGTGTCATGACACATTGAGCAAGCAAAATCACACAGTTACCCTCAAATAAAATTAGTATGGAAACATAACCTCTGATGGGCTGCAGGTTTCCTTTTCCTTAGTCTAATCCTGGTAAACATAGGTATCTCACCTTAATTGACTCTGTGCAATGGTGTATCTCTCACAATCTCTCCAGACTGGGTGGGATTAATTTTTGTAAGGAATGTGCAGAATTGGTAGGACATCCATTATAGGTAGGCCAAGCTGGTAGCTGTGGCCCAAGGTCTGCAAGGAGGTTGGTGTCCACTGGAATTGCAGACTGGCCAGGGTTCATGTACAATACAGAGGGTCAAGCAGTGGATGTAGGCAGCAGGAACTGACACTGTTCAGCTGCTGTGCTCAGGTCACATGCTATTTTCCTGATATAATTTCTGCATCGTTTGTAATAGTAATGGCATTTTGACTTATAGGGAAAATGAATGCTGTCCCTGTTGCCTTATTTTATGAAACACCTTTCCCGTTTGTCTAGTTTGGTTTAATTCAAATGGGCTCTTAATTTGTCCTTTAGAGTAATATCTTGTGTATCTTGTGAATTTTATATATGCTTTTGTTCTGAACTTCAAAAAGTTTCCTGTTTTTTGAACGCTAGCTAATATATTTACTAATATATTTATCCAGTGTAACAGTATAGAAAATGATTTCCAGTATTAAAGCTGTGCTAGGAGCAACTGCGTGTTCTTCTAATGTTCTTTTTGATACCTGTCAGAAAACTTGATTATTTTGCTGCTATTGTTGTGAACATTGGAGAATTACTAGAGAGCATTACTTTGGTCTTGCTGTCCTACAGTAATAGTGCCTCAATTTATTTATCCCAGATTACCTTCAGAAGTGCACAGAGCATCACACCCATATTTAGGAAGCCTGCTGTACTCACAGCTCTTGGATTTAGGTCAGTTCTTCAGCTAAGCAGTGGATGTGCATTTTGATTTAGAAAGGCACCAAGGTGTCCACACAGCAAGACTTCTTCTGTGTTACTGCATTCTATGTTTGAATTTGTCTGCTGTGGGGGGATTTTTATTGGCTGTTGCCCTCTTTGTGGCTCAGATCTGTTGGATACTATCTGCAGTATAACTGTATAAACATACAGATATATGCGGTTACATAAAAAAAATTGCTGAAGCTGTTTTGAAGGCCAGATATGGTTGAAAATACACATCAATTTTTAAGTTTAAGAAACTAACATAAAGTCTAATATCCACAGATACCATGGATGATCAAATATGGCAGTCTGTTGTTACTATCTTAGTTAATGTCTTCCATTCGGAAATATAAATGTTAGTAATCTTTACTCTTTCAAAATCTTAGTAAAGCTGTTTAACACTGTTTAACACTGTTTCCAGTGGGTTTAAGCTTGTGGAAAATGATAGGAAATTAGAAACTCTTCTAAGAATTCCCAGCTCTGTGTTTCAACAAATTTTCCTTTAGGAGCTGATAGAAGCATTACTTTGTAACCACAAAGCCAAAGAAGATGGTGGAAGAAAATTGAATTCCATGTTTCCTGAACCCGTGCACATGGTCATCAATGTGTTAAGATAGCTGGAATCTCATTCTGGGGTCAAGTGCCCAAAGTGTGCCCAGTTGGAAGTAGAGAAGTCTCACCTGTGTGTCTAGACCTGCAGCAGGTGTGTTGGTTGAGCACAACTGCTGACATCTCATAGCTGGTGCCCTTTGCTGCCACTCCTGCCCCAGGATCAGGACACTGGTGGCTCCAGGAAGGTGAGGAGGCAAGGAGATGGAAAAGCTGTGTCCCTCCTGCACAGCCTTTCTTACTCCAGCTGGGACACTCTTGGCAGCTTGCAGATGTGCAAGTGAGCTGCAGAGCTGAGGGTTTCCTTGCCTTGTGACAAAGGGTTCCTTTTACTCCTTTGATCACTTCGGACTCCCTTGTACCAGGGAGGAATGGAAGAAATTACAACAAATACACTTGTCAAAAAGATCTTAAGAAGATTTCCTGTGAAGTGGCTTCCAAGCTAAAGGTCTATGTGGGATAGTAATGACAGATTCAAAGATCACAGTCTCTGAAGTGAAAATCTGTGCTGAAGAGCTTTCAAAGTGCTCCTTTAGGGTGGAGCCTGTTTTAATGTTTGAGTGAAACTATAGGTCATAATTTTACAAGGTTTATCTTTTAGCAGTTACAGGTGTTTTAGTTGCTTCAGGTATTATTTAGTAGGTTTATATAATAAATTCATGTTTGTTTTAATCTTGTAGTGGGGAAGCTCTGACATTCCCAATTCATTAGATGCTTTTAGGATCTCAAATGCAATTACAAATGTGGTTCAAAGTGTTTAAGTCACTTTTTGAAAGAAATGGCTTTCTTAGAACAATTAGTTGATTTTGAAAAATTAATGCAGGACTCATTTGTTTAAGCAGTGAGCTAATCTGAAGTCCATCATGTGGGGATTAAGTCAAAGTCAATAAAACTGACTGAGAGAGTGGGGATTGTTCAGCCTGGAGAAGGCCTCAGGAAGACCTTACAGCAGCTTTTCAGGGTCTAAGAGGGTAGACAAGAAAGATGGAGAGGGACATTTTTGAAGGACATGTGATGATAGGACAAGGGGAAATGGCTTTAAACTGAAAAAGGTAGGTTTGAATCAGAGATACAGAAGAAATTCTTTATTGTGAGCAAGGTGAGGCACTGGCAGAGAAGATGTGGATGCCCCATCCCTGGCAGTGTTCAAGATGAGGTTGGATGCAGCTTTGAGCATCCTGGTCTAATGGACACTGTCCATGACAGGGGGTTGGAACTAGGTGATCTTTAAGGTCTCTTCCAACCCAAACTGTTCTGTGATTTTGGTTGGAAAATTTGACCTCAGAGGTTTTGCAGTAACACGGTGTGTGGAACACATGTATATTTATAAACCAGCTAAGGAGAGCGTGTACTTTGAAGTACTTTTTTGTGTGTGACCAAAGATATTGATGACATACAAGTCCTGTATAGCTGTTATAAAGATTATTATAGAAAATGATACATTTTTTTGTGATTTGTTGGATTTGCCTATTAAATCCCTAGAAAATTATAGCCTAACAATAGGGAAGAAAGGAATAGGAATCCTTTTACATTCGAGAACCATTTAGACTAATTTTCACAGAGCTGAATTGCATTTTTATAGAATTTTGTCAATTTTGTGCCTATTTCATTTTCTAACAATTTTTTACTGATGAAAGCTTGTATATTCTTGTCTCTGGAGTGAGCTGCTACACTTCTAAAATATATTTCAGAGGGAAAAATAGCAAGAGAGGAATAGCAATAAAAACAGTGTGTATCAGATTGTAAAAATTGTCTTTTCCACTTATTAATTATGTACCAGCAACTTGTTTTAGTGCTAAATGTGGCTATGTAAAGTTCCAATGCATTTGATGTCAACCTGAGTGTTTTCTCTAAAAGTAAAAATGAGCAATTCTAGATTTTGAAATTATGTCTGCTGGAGGTAGGTCCTTTTCAACCTCCCATATTCTCTGTCTTTACCCTGTTTCAGAAAAGACAAATGCTATCATAAACCCTAATCTCCTTAAACTGAGATCAAATCACAGTTAAGAGCCCTAGTTAAACAGCTGTGTTTATGAAGAGATGAGCTTCTGTTCTTTACAGCTTCACAAAACTTATCAGATATAAAGCACCTAGCAATGTTGGTTCTACCATCACAACAAATGATGGAGGATCCAAACTTGAGCATTTTTTGATGCGTTTGAAAAGGGGCAGCAAGAAGTTTTTACCCCAGAGCTTCTTGCCATTTTATCCAGTTGTTAAAGAAAGGCAGGTTTTGTGGACCTGTGAAGCTACATTTTAGGAATGTTGATGTGACCATGCAGAGTGACACAGAGTCCCCAGGCAGTGCAAAGGAGAGCTGCTTTATTGCAAAAACCTGGCCTTTTTGAACAGTTTGGCCTTTATCAGCTACATAGTTTTAAATCATAACAAGCACAATTCCAGCAAGCACCATGCACCATGATGTGAACTCACAATGGTTACAGAACTTGTTTTTCTACCTCTAATTCAGCTGAGTCCCTTTCCCTTTTCTGTTTAGCCAAAGTAACAGGCCTAAGCCATGGTTTTACCAGGTCTTGCTTTTGTAAGGTTTTACCTAGATGCAACATGTTTATGGTGAGGAAATTGATTTCCTTGTCATTTTTAACGCTGTGGCTTGATTTGTTTCAAAGGAAAAAGCAAGATTGAGTCTCTGGATGCCATATTTTGGATTTGGTTTTATTACTTTGCTTAGCTCTGGTTTCGTTGGCTTTGCATTGTCACCCTCCACACTCTTTTTTGATGATCTTGTTAAAACAAAATTTGCCTTGATTACAAGAGTAAGCAGAGCCTTTCCCATGTGATCATTCCCAGCTCATTTATTTTATGTGTGTAGACTCCCAGGTGTGACAGCCATTGCAGTGCACAGAAAACAGTGGCTGTGAGTGGTGGGGTGGCTCTGAAGTCTGTTGCAATAGGAGCTGCACACAAGCCCATACAGCTTTTAAACACATTCTTGAACATGTGGAGTGTCACTGAGAGGGGTTGCACAGGGCCTTGCTTGCCCCTTCTATCACAGTGGAAGAACCAGCTGGGTGTGAGAAGCACATTTGTAAATCTGCCTTGGTAGAGAAGCTCCAAGTGACTGTAGAGGAAACTCCTCTGTGGTTTGAGGACCTGATCACACAAGAGTAGACTTCTCTTGAAGCACACTGTGGGACAGTTTTGTCTTTGCTGCTCCAAGGCTAAGAAAGGATGCAGTGTTTATTGCCTGTATTGCCTTGCACTTTTCAGCTGCAAAAATATCTCAAGTATTTTTTGCAGATGATACTTTGGGAATTGTTTTGTCCCCACTTTCAGATACCTGCGTATCACCAGACTTTGTTCTGTTGCATGAGCACCAAAGTTTCCACTGGATTTTTGGTAGTGGAATAAAGAGACTCAGTTGGACAGACTGAGGGAACAGATTTTGATTAAGACACCTAATTTTTCTCTTAGTTCCCATTTTGAGAAAGTGGTTGAAATGTAAACTTCTCTTGGGGAAACCTGAATTTTACTTATAATTTGCTTTTAGATACTTAGAAGGAATGTTCTGTATAATTTTGAAGTTCAGATTCCCCAGAAGGTGTAAAATGGAAAGCTTTCATGAGCTGTGATAATTTGCAACAGCTGAGAGTTTACCTTCTGTCTATACCTTACTCCAGTTTGACTCCAGTAGATGAGAACAGTTTTTCTATTATAGAAACTCATTGCTTTAATAGGATTACTTACCATATATAATGTTATATATTAATGTAGTTCAGCTAGCCTTTTGTAAAGCTGATTTGCTATCAGAGTTATTTTATTGTAAGTCTAAAAAGATGGAATATCTTTATTGAATTTAATTGATGTCTTCTAGGTAAACTTTTTACTCTCATGACCAGTAAATATAAGAAATGGAGAAAGTGTGCAAAAGAAGTGAATACAATTCTGAATGCATAAATTCTATTATTTACTTTTATTACAAAACTGGCAATTTTTTATGTGTTTCATAGGAAACACATACATAAAAAGATGAAATTAGCATTGTCTTTCTCTCAAAACTTTTTTGTAAAACAATGTCCCTTTTGAAAAGGCCACTATAATTATGTAGCACTAGGGGCGAAGGAAGCTTGCAGTAAAGCACTGAACTGACAATGCAAGGGACTGTACTGGGTTGATGGAGAGTTTGTCTTTTGATAAAGAATTCCTCTCTATCTCACAAGGATGCTGGGCAGAAACAATTATTAAAAATTTCTGAGACAGAAATACAGGTGTTAAAGTTGTTACTCCTGAAGCTGTTTGATTATGAGTAGGAAATCTGCCAAAGATGTTGTATGTTGTGTTATCCTCCTTGCACCTATTGAAACACTGTGCAGGACAACATTTCTGTCCAGCAACAATTGGTGATGGATACTTTACTGCTTAAATGCTTTAAGGAGGTAGATATTATCAGCAGTTATTTTTATCACTTGAGAAAAATTGAGAAGTATTTTTAATACATTGTGATTCGCTTTAATGCTGTGAATGTTTTATAAATGTGTGTTTTTAATACACCTGCATTATCTGTCTCTGCTTTAATTACAGCTTATCATGAAATGCATAATCTTTGGTGCTAGAGACTTTGACCAATAACTCTGCTTGCTGCAGTGTTTTTCAGCTGAAAGATCAAAATCAAATTTCTGCTTCTTGCAAAGCGGCTTACAGACTGCAGGGCTCATGTTCTGGAAGTTGCAGGAAGTTGTCACCATGACATCACATAAGTCCCAAACCAGCAAACCAGCCAAGAGATAGAGCATTTCTTATTTAGGCCAACAGTTCCCTGTGTAGTACTCTGGACAAATCCACTGCAGCTTCTGTGGAGCCTGATCAGAGGTCAGGAGGACATACTCTAACAAGTGCTTTCACTCTCCAGAGACAATGAACCTTGGTGTTCTTTAATCTTCCTTTGGGGCTGTGTATTTCCTGAAGTCAATTCATTTATATTTGGCTTCCCTCTTTATTGCCTAAGCCAATCCCTCAGTCCTCCAAGCCCTGTCCATTTGTGAAGCTGAGAGTCTGACTGCATCACAGTGATAATATATGGGTCTGGAAAGATGCATGTTTTTTCTTTCCTGCCAGCTGTGATCTCAGTCTTCAGTTTGGGAGCAGACTTCAGGGGCACCCTGTACACAATGCCAGTGCCACTGCTGAAGCAGAGTTCTAGCAGTAGTGCAGACTTGGCTGGGTAGGAGTTGGGGACAAATTGCAGATGACAGGATCTTAGATTGTGTGCAGTGGTCCCTTGTGGTGGGGCAATGTGAATCAAAGACACCTCTCTTTATGTAGAGAAATGTTTGCTTTGGAGTCTTCTTTCTGCTGCATCCAACAAAACACATGTTGGCAGCTTTCCAAACTCTTACTTCCCTTTTTCACTGGTTTGTGAGGAATGTTTTGGTTTTATTCCCAAGAGTTCTATGTATGTATTTCATAAACAATGTCTTTATACTTGGAAAAGTATAGACTTCAATAATTGTAAATAGCACCCTGTGTGCCAGTAAGGATGTGCAAGCCTGCTCACGGCTTCTTTTGCTGAGGGCACTTCCACTTAGGTGAATGTTCTGCCTACAGTCCCAAACGTTCAAGGAAGTAAAACTTCTCTTCTGTAGTGTAAGAAGAGATACAGAACATTAAATTTCTTAAAAGTCTTTGATGTTTCAATCAAAACTTCTCTATCCACTCATCTTTCAGACAAATCATAATCTTTGCTCCTAGGCTGTTTGTTTCGTGCTTTGGTGTGCTGACGTGAACACTGATATGAATACGTAACAAACTAGAAAACATCTGATGATGACCAAGACCACAGAACAAAAGATTTACCCCTCACTACTTGAAATACTTGCTTCTTTCAGAGGTACAATTCAATTAGATTATTTTTATTTACCTCACCTTCCTTGCAGCAGCCTTGTGAGAAGGGGAAGCTCTATGGATGGAGCAGGGTGAGTCTGGGAGAGGAAGTGAATCCAGCAGAGGAGGTGCAGGACACTTGAATCTTTCATTCTTTTCAAATTTTCTGTAAGCAGCCCCTACATTTTTTCCTTCTTTTTTTTTTTTTCTCCCTGTTCACTTACGAGACACTGAATCAGTGCTGATAAGTAAGGTAAGAAACACCTCATGGGATTGATTAATTTCCCATCCTTTAAAATGTGGGAATGAACAACGCAACCCACCAGAAAACTAAATATTGATGCTGTCAGTGGCATGATAATTGGTCTCTGCTTTCATCTGCAAACAAACCCTTGCTTGGATTCTATTATTCATTCAAAGAGGAAAAGGGTTATTAATGCAGTGTTCTTTCATTTATATTTTTCTTTTGTGTGTGTGTGAGAGAGAAAACAGGAGAGCAATAATACAATAAATATATTGGCTAAGAGAAAACATTTGAAAATGATCCCTGCCCATCTTTTTTAAATCTTCTCTTATCATGAAGAATGTGAACTGTGATAAATTGTTCTGCTAATCAAACAGCACTGAAAGGTTAGGTCATTGGAAGTCTTTAGTCATTTTGTGCTTTTCAAGAATGAATTTGTTAAAATTATGCTGAATACCCACTTAAAGCCTGGGCTGAAAACCCTACCTGTGTTTTATAACTCTGCACTGTCAGAACCCATAATAAGTCAAACATTCTTTCAGAGGTACTCATAAGGGAGAAAAAACCCTGTAAATTCAAGAGTAATTTCGGATTGTAAATGAAAAAGAGAGGCACGACTGTTCATTTGCACCAATCATGCCTTCCTTTCATCTGCTCTGATTAGGCCTGGTGCGGTTTCATCAAACTACTCCATCACTGAGCTGTCACTCCAGTCGTCTGTTGATTGAAAACAATCAGGGCTCTGATGGCACAATTATTCTGACCCTTTAACTAGAGGCTGCTGTGATAATGAAAGGTTGATTATGATAGTTTGTGCCTCTTTCAGTTTGCCAAGAAGGTTAATTTGGGCATCAGACGGATGTTTAATGGGCGCTTGCTGGCTACACTGAGGTAAATGAGAACGTGCAGTCTTCGATATTGCACGGATATAGTTTGGCTGTCAATCATTGTCATTTTGAGTTTGTGCCTCACACTCTGGAAATCACATTTTATTTTTTCCTTGGGATTTAATTTATTCTGTGCCCTGAGGAAGTTCTTTCACTCTGTGACCTTCACAGTAGCTTTCTCTGTCTTTTTTCGCTTCCCTCACACGGAGCCCAAAGGCATAATACATCTAGAGGAACGTTTTTCTTTCATTTTTCACATTAAAAAAAAAAAAGGTAAAATTTAAAATCCCTGTTTATCAGCTCGCCCTAAACAGAGCAAATGTTTTAATTCTGATTGTAGAATCCAAATGTGCAAATGGAAGCACGCCTGCTTGCTAACACAGCACCACACAGGGAGCTGCTTACGTAGACACACGTTTGTAAAACTGACAAACAGGTAATTTAAAAATGTCTCTGTGTTAAGAGGCTGGGGGATGGCACAGCTTTATTTTCACAGGCTGCATGCATATGCCTTAGCTCAGTGCCTTGTAAATGTGGTCTCAGTCACTGCACTGCAACTTTTTGCGTTAGAAAGTCTCTCTTCAGGGTTCAGGGCAAAAGGCATTTCATTGCTGATTCATAGATTATTAATATTTACTGTGTTCAGATTGAGAGAATCATATGCATGATTTTGTAGTTGTTTGGCTCAAGGTGCAAAAGAAATGCAAATACCTCATAATTTTGATTGTTCCACATGCAGCTCATTAGAGTCTTATTTTTATGCACATTTTAAATTCAAAATAAAAAGAAGAAAAAGATTTCTATCTTTAAGGCTGTCTTGCATCTAGGCTCAAGACACTTATTTTTCTTGCTGTCCACAACTATGTAAGATAGTACCTGACTGATAAAATTGCAGGAGTCTAGAGGCTATGCCTGCATAGTTACTAACTTCTAAAAATATTCCTGTGTAACTCATGGCTTTGAAAAATTGTGTGCGTGTGTTTTGTTGTGTGGTGGGACTTTTTAACTCAGCAACAATTCTTACATTTTTCATCCTAAATGAATGATACAGACAAATTTAGTTCATCATGCTTAAAATGCTTCAATGAATATCCTAAACCCCCTCGATTTTGTCTTGTAGCCTCTAGAGACAGAGAGAGGATGACAAAGACCCTTTAGAGATCCAAATTCAGGCCCTTTGGAAACCCCTGTTCATTTTAGATTAGCTGAAAGTTTCTCCATAGCCCTCCATGGACTTTGTTCAGACCTTTGGTAAATGTCCTGGTCTGTTCATAGATTCTGCTCCTCTACTTGAAATTTGAAGAGTCAGAGTGTTGCTGACAATTGCCAACTGAAATGTGGCTTTGAGACAGGAGATCTCAGTCTGGAGCACCTCAGACTTGCGGAGTTAGATAAAATCTAATAAAAGGCAAAATTATGTGTGAGTTTACAGCCAAAATATATATTCCTTGTGTTTCAAACACCCAACTAGTAAAGTCCAAGTTTTGCTTTTTGAAGTTCACTTGGTGGTTCTTTAAGGTGATTACTGCATCAACTGTGTTGCTTTCATGGCTCTTCTTGGCTTCAAAAATCAATAGAATCAGCACTGTCCAATATGCTAAGGATACAAAGGTATTCATTTGGGTTTTTTTTTTTTGGCCAAAACCTTTTGCTTCTGTTAAGGAACAGAAGAACTGTTCAGGTGAGATTTATAGTTCTTTCTCTTCCCCTGATTTAATATCATCGTCAGATTGTCACACACAAATTGAGTCATTTGTATTGCACATACCTGATCTCAGTCCAGGAAAATGCATATTTCCACTTTTGTTTCCATATTTAAAATTTTGTTTTCTCCTAAAATGAGAACGTTCACTAGGTTATTATAATTAGGATTTCCATTTTATTTAATGAGACAGTGTGAATTGTTTTAAAACCTTGGAAAATTTGTTTTCTTCTATTTGTTGTTGCTAAAACAAGCAAAACACAAAAAAACCCAACGCTCCAACCCCCTTGTTTTTCCACTGCTGTCACTTTTTGACTTTATCTCATTTGCTAGACGCCTTGGATGATATAAAGTAGCATATTTGCAGTCCATTGGGCTACAACGTGAATACATCAACTAAAGAGCAGGCCAAGATGACTTTAATAGAGTTCCTGTGGCTCCTCACAGAGCCCAGGTTTAGGTAAGTTTTTTCTTTCTTGGAACTCTGTCAACGGAAACTTTCCCTGACGTTGGCTTTGTGACTTAGATTAGTTTCTAAGTGAACCTGAGTCCAATAAATACGAGTATGTCAGGCTTTTTGCACTCATGAAGTGGCTTGGCTTTTCTGATTAGAGGACTTGGTGTGGTGTCAAGTGCAGGTCTGGCACCTTTCCCAGCAGAGTGGCTTGAGAGGGACTGCAGGGGATGCTGAGCAGGCGAGGCGCAGGCGCGATGGGCTCTCTTGCTCCCTGGGATAGCTGGCAGCCCAAAGGACCAGGTAGCCACTTCTTGCAGGATTATCTTCAACAGGAGAGAAATTCCTAGTTCAGCTTTAACTTCCTGTACTTCTGTGGCCTCTGTGGCTGTGGGATATATGTGGTGTGTTCACCATTAGCAGCAGGGAGGGAAGGACTGTGCTGCAGGCCTGTGTGACTTGGACTGTTCAAGCACTGTGCTGGAAGCAGAAGCAGGTGTTGGAAAAACAACGAACTCGCTATCCAACATGCAGATGTACTTTGATGTGTGCTCCAACTGTGCCACAACATATTTTTCCATCTCTTTTCTGCTGTTTTGAGAATGCACTCCATTGCTAAATCATATAATGTAACCTTGGAGAAGAAAAATCCTTTGGGTTAGGGCGTTAGAATAAGGGAGTTATTCTGGTTTGAAAATCCTGCCCTTCTGAGGGTCTACTTTTGTCATTTACTTAGTTTAGAAGATGAATATGGCAAAATATATTATTTATTAAAGTTGATATAGGCACTAGGCTGTAGCTTCCTTTACTCACACACTCATACATTAAAATTAATAGAAAAAAGCTTCTAGCAGTTTAAACAGAATTTGCCTATATGGCGGTAGGAGTCTTTCCTTATTTTTGTAAATTATTTAGTACTGATACAAATATTTTAAACCTCAAAATTGTGAATCGTCTTTTTTGTTGTTGTTGGGGTTTTTTTGTTTGCTTGCTTGTTAGCATTTTAAGCACAGTTGTAATTTCAAGTGCTATTGGTATTTCCTTAGAGAAGCCTTAAAGAATGCCTTTTCTTGCAGCATCATAAAGCCTGTAATGGCTTTGAGTTTATTTTGTCAATGCTGATTATAGTTGCTAATTGTTGCTGCCAGAGAGGCATAAACATAGGCACAATAATCAGTGTATAGGTGGGGTGAATTCTGGAGTTTTTATGTAGGCACCAAGTTTTTGGGTCTAGATTAAACAAAACCTGAGTAAAGGTGTTAGAAATTGTGTTGATAAATGTACAGATGTGTGCTGGTCTCGTACATGGAAGTTTGTGTCTGCCATGTATTGATGAGAGTTATGTTTGCCTCCTTTGCACTGAAGGAAAGTTAGAACTGTGTTACAGTCCACCAGTGACTACTTCTGCTACAAGTGAAAGATGTGTTTGGGAATTCAGTTTTCTTTCTTTTGAACTTTTTCAGCCCTCCAATAGCTGCTAGACTGTTCACTCACACCCAGTTTTCTTCCATGCTTCCGTAGAATGAGACATCACGTTCTGCTAGAGAACATGGTAACAATGTTCTGCAAAACCAGTGTAGAGGTCTAAGGCTCAGTTGGTTAGTGTTCCTGAAACCAGGTGACTTGTTCCATAGCCTTGTGTCGCATTTTAGGAGTTTGTCCTGTATTCTCTAAATATAGATATAGATACCTACATTTGTAGGTTAAATTCCTAGCATTTATTTTTAAGTAGTGACCCAAAATGAATTTTAAAACGGTAATTGCCACAAATAGCAAGACAAGGTGATAAAAACGATATAGCATTTATCTCTTAAGGCCATTTTTCTGCCTTGGAGTGTCACAGATTAGGTGTGGGTCACATAGGGCACTGTGGTCAGATTGTGTTCAAAAACTAGCATGAGTTGATTTGGACAGGAGCTTCTAAACACCTTGTGGTTCACAGACCTCTGTTGCTTCCCTAAGACTCAGTGAAGCTTCTCTGCATTCTGTCAAATGCCTACAGAACATCCAGGTGGTGTGCAGAGTTCTTAGCCCTGCTTTCTAAACTCATACAATAAAATGAAGTCTTCCACAGCAAGCTGACCTCAGACATGGAGTCTGGTAAGAGCCAGTAGCACCCTACACAAGAGACAGCCTGGGATTCACGCTGCCCTCCCCATTGCTGCTGCAGCTGCTTGTCAGAGGGGAAAGGGGGGAAGTAGCCCTTCCAAAGATACCTTGGGGTGCAACACATAGAGAATTCCAAGCAGGCTGCAATAAACTTAATTTGGAAAGGTTCAAAGGTTTTCATAACAAAAGATGCAGGACTGATGAGTGGGGATAACATAGTATGGAATGGATACAGAAGGTTTAGGTTCAACACTCAGAATAGATTGTACATCTCATAGGAGTGCCAGCAGAATCTTTGTATCACTTTACAACCATTGCTGCAGTGGTTTAGGGACAAGTTAAGCATTTCATTTCAGTGGAACAGTTTTTTACAATTCCAGGATTCTTCTCGGTAGAGACATAACAGTATGAACCAAGTTGCATATGCCCAACTTCCCACAGCAGAGAAAATGTATTGTAGCAGAGATGTCCATGCCTTCTGTGCAGATCATCACACATCCAATATCCAGAAATGAATGCAGGTACCATTTCTTTGAAGTTATGTATGTGGTGTTAGTTAGTATGTGGTGTTGCTCGTGTGTTTGTACAGTATTTATTGGGGGACCAAAGGCAGGACAATAAAACAAAAGCAGATGGATGAAGTCCTAAGATATTAATAAGGCATTAATATTAAACTTCCTCTAAAAGGCTTGTGGTTACCAAGTCCCGGTTTACATTACTGCCTGTCTTTTACAGAGTCTGTAATGTCTGTCATTGCAGCCCAAGTGATACCTCTGTGATGCCATTTTAGATGTGAGCAAAGTCATGAACTTATAGTTCCAAAAGTAACCAGTCTGTTGGATGCAAGGGCTGACAGAGAAGAACTCAGTTTTTGTAAATTCTTCTATCTTAATATAGTAACCCACATATCATTTAGTTGATGTATGCTGAAGATAGCCTGAATTTCTCCTCAATTTCAAGTGACTGAATGATGACAGCTAAGTGCCTTTCAGGAATCATTCACGTGGCTAAAGACATGGAATAGGAAGTTGCCTGATACAACTCAGTAGGAGACACCTGACACATAGGTTTGGTGGATTTAGAACACCTGACTATAAAGCTCAATGATTTCAAGTCCAAAAACATTTTCAAATGCATTTAATTATTGTCTTTTTTACTAGCAAATCAAATTACATATAGCTAATGCATGTATTTGAAACTCAATACAGCATTTAACTGACTGAACTGCTGTTGCATTTTTGATGCCCTTCATTGATTCTTTGTTTCACAGGGGTTCACAGTGAGGAAAAAGTGTTTCAAATTAATCTTAGCAAAAAGGTGGTTTTGGTTTTTCATCTTCCCTCTCTGACAGAATAAAAAAACAGTAAAAAAATTAATGCATCATATATGAAAGCCATGAATTAGAGCAGCCTTTATTTTCAGCTTTTTTATGTGACATTCCCAACAACAGTACAGGGCCGTAAGATTTAGCTGAAAATTTTTTTATCGCTCAGCTTGTTAGAAATGCCCGCTCCACGAGTTCTGTTAAAGTATCAAGTAGAGTTGGTCCTTATTTAGAACTGGTCAATGTCTTTGATAATAACTTGTATGAAAGAGTAATAAGGGATTTATGTTTCCAGAAAGTCAGAAGGTGAAATGGTTTTCTAGCACTTTTGAAAATACAACTTGGTTTGAGAATGATCTTGACTGGAGCAGTGACCCAAAGTTATAGTAGAGATTTGGGTAATGGCAGAGAAAGCATGAATTCTGTGGAAGTTCTACAGAAAAAAATCCTAAACAAACAAACCAACCAACCAACCACAAAAAAGAAAAAAAAAAAAAAAAAAAAAGAGAAAGAGGTGACAACAGTACTCAGGCATAAGCTTAAATATGGATCAGCAACATCACAGTGCCCTGACAGTCTTATGTGGTGATGTACAGGCAAGAATGGCATAGATTGTTAATTCAAAGAGATTCTGCCAACCTATTCACTACTACTACAGCCTTAAGAGGAAGTTTATGTCCAGTTTTCAACAGCAAACATTAAAGATTTCAGTAACAGAGAACTGTGAGCCAAGCAGCAGAGATTTAGAAAATATGACCTATGGTGCATTGAAATACTTTTTTTGTTCACTGAAGACGAAACTCACACCAATATTAAAATGCATCTGAGGTGGAGAAGAAAAAAAAGGTAACAAAATACCTTTCATCCTCTATGAATGAATAGTTTTGAAAGGTTGCTCTGGAATATAAACTCAAAGGTGGAAAATGGAGTGGTGAGTTTAAGGGTTTAAAGCGTCTGCGTATGTAAGAGGAAAATCTGTCTGGAAGGATATCAGAGCATGGGAATAATTTTCTTGAGGAAGTTTTGGTATCTTCATTACTGGACGTTTTCAAAAATAACTTACACAGCAAGTCCTGAAATGGTTTAGGCCATTCTTAGCCTCTTTTTAGGACCAGTTGGATTCAATAAGCTTTATGTGATTTGAATGCTATGTTTAATTTTGAATGTTGATACTAGCTGCAATTGCTGAATTGTTGCTTTCTGCCTGTCCCAAACTAGCAGGGCCTCTTCTGTGCTTCTCTCTTCTCTGACTTAACTTTTTTGTCCCCTTACACCTTTCTCCACTTTATAAATAAAATAAATGAAGAAGAAAAAAATATATTAAAGGATTCAGTATGTAATGTGTTACATTTCTTCAATATTGTGTCATAAATAGGATGAAATAGGGAGGGTAGAAAAGGCTTTTCTTTGTAGTCTTCTGACATGAGTCTTCTTTCTAGTGTCCAGTGATCCTATAGCCCCTGTGTTAATATTATTTTTCCAGCAGCTTGACTCAGGGATAATATGGTCTCCAGCAGCACCAACAGATTGCACAATGAGAGTATTGCATAGCAGCTGACACTGCTGTGGAAATTGTTTTGGGGAGCTGGTGCAGTACAATGCTTTTGTATATACACTGTATCTTTTTATGTGGACTAACAGGCTTTCACAGCTGCTTTTTAGATGCATAGATACCACGACTGAGGCAAGTATATATATCTGCTCTTGGAATGCAAGCAAATTTCAGAAGACCACGTTTTGACAGAATAGTGTGCAAATAACGTGTGTCTTGTTTTTCCCTTCCTTCCCCCTACTTTTAGCTGGCTGTGAGGTGGTTGGAACACAACTGCCGCTACCAGTATCTGGATGAACTTCTCCAGTACGTCCGCTTTGGCCTAATGGATGTGGATACACTGCACACTGTAGCTCTCACTCATCCTCTCGTCCAAGCCAGTGAAACTGCGACCGCGCTCATTAACGAGGCCTTGGCGTACCACCAGAGTGTCTATGCACAGCCCGTTTGGCAAACTGCAAGGACAAAACCCCGCTTCCAGTCAGACACTCTTTATATCATTGGTGGGAAAAAACGAGAAGTCTGTAAAGTGAAGGAATTGCGATACTTCAACCCGGTGGACCAGGAGAACGTCCACATCGCGGGGATCGCTAACTGGAGCGAGCTGGCGCCCATGCCTGTGGGGAGGAGCCACCACTGCGTTGCTGTCATGGGAGACTTCCTTTTTGTGGCTGGTGGAGAGGTGGAGCACTCCACGGGGCGCACGTGTGCCGTGAGGACTGTCTGTCGATACGACCCCCGCACCAACTCCTGGGCGGAGATAGCTCCGATGAAGAACTGCCGGGAGCACTTTGTGCTGGGAGCTGTGGACGAGTACCTCTATGCCGTAGGGGGCAGGAACGAATTGCGCCAAGTGCTGCCCACGGTCGAACGCTACTGCCCCAAGAAGAACAAGTGGACCTTTGTACAGTCCTTTGATCGGTCGCTCTCATGCCACGCGGGATATGTGGTGGATGGTCTTCTTTGGATATCAGGTAGAAAACGTTTCACACAGTTTGAGGTACTAACAAAATACTGTCTTGAATTAAAGTAATAAATCTTTGGTTTATATGTCATGATAACTTTTCTCTGCAGAGAGGACAAAGAACTGAAGTCTCATTGGAAGTATAGGAGCGTAATGTATCTTATACATTACGCTCGGTATTCCAGAGCTGCTGATACCATGTGTGCTATCTCCAGTTGCCATTCATAAATCACAGTGAACTGGAATGATAATGCACTTTTGGACAAATTTCCCATGATAAATTCTGTGTGCTTCCTAAAAACAAACTAAAAAGGACATTGTAATATGATCTGGTGCTTTTGACAGTCACAGGACCTGAGGGAATAGCCTAAGTGTGTCAGGGGAGGTTTAGGATATCAAGATAAGGTTTTGGATATCAGGAAAAGGTTCTTCACCCACAGGTTGATTGGGCACTGGAACAGGCTCCCCAGGGAGGGGGACATAACATCACCCTGATAAAGTATGGGAAGCATTTGGACAATGCTTTCAGGCATATGGTGTCGTTCCTGAGCATGTGCAGGGCCTGGAGTTGGACTTTGATGATCCTCGTGGGTCCCTTCCAACTCAGAATATTCTATGATTCACTTATTCCTGATGCTGAAATGGAAAATTAAGTGCTTGTTAGCTTGTGTTGTTCCAGGGCTTGAAGGCAAATGTATGATTTGCTCCCACTTGCTCTTCAGAATATTGAAACATGCTGAGATGACTTCTTAGAAATCATCCGTGGCTCTGTCCATAGTAAGTGCACAAGGCTGTCTGGATGTAACCATGGCTTTACGGCACAGATAGATGAATGTATAGACCCTATAATACTAAAAGAACGTGTCATTTACAGCTGAGTTCCATTGTAGGGGGTGGGAGAATTTAGTTGCCTCAGTCCTTATAGTGGGTGTTAGTTATTTTGGAATACATCTAATGCTGTCTACAGAAGATTTGACAGAAAAATATTCCCCCTTTACTAAGAAGTGTGCCACGGAAGGTTATATAGTTATAATATTTATTGAGGAAGCTAATGAGTAAATGGGGCCAGCCCTTGAGGTAAATGTTCAGTGATTGGCATCTTCACCGTAGATACCCTCTGGAGAATTTAATATGGGCTGGAATGCCTGTGGTGAAAGGAAGGAATATGAATGGAAGATTAAGTTAGCTTCTTAGGCCTGCTCAGTGCTTCTCAAAGTGTATCACATAGGCTGGTGGATTCACCTTTCTGTCCCTATGGATTAAGTGCCTCATGGGAACGGATTCCCAAGCATTGGCAGGGGAATTAGCAGGTATCTCTTTTAATACATATGCACTAAAGTCATGAATGATGACTTTGGAATTAAAAGCAGGACACAACACAGCACATCACCAAGATCCCTGGCGGGTACTTTGGGTCATTTTCTTTAGTGACAATCATTTAGCGAGTCTTGTAGAATTTGTGCTGTGTGAATCCTGAGGTGGGACCCAGCCAGAGTACAGGAACAGGCTTTCTGTGTTAGGCTACCAGCTGGGTGTGTTCAGACCGTTATTGTGTTTATTCACTACTTTTCCTATTTTATTAGCAGAGAGGGATGTGTGTATGCAGAGGGTACTTCAAATACATGGATGTTACTACTGCTGTGTCTTGATTGCTGTTTTTTTTCCCTGTTTTGTGGTTTACATTTGTCAGTATTTATGAAGAGTAGGACCTTTTAAAAAATGGTGTTACACATTTTCACATAAAATCATTGAATGTGCACTAGAAATCCATCAGTGCAATCTTTCCTCCAATAAATGAAAAAAGTAATATTTTTTGTCTTAATCTCATGAAAAAAAAACCCAACTAAACAACAAAACAAAACAATCAAAACTCAAGAAAGTATTTGATAGCAGTTTTTAAGTCAAACAAGGGGCTGGTTGAAGATTAAATTTAATCTTTCCAGATTTGCTAGGAAAGGGGAAATTATCCTGAGGATTAATTCATGTGCTTAGTTATGTAGGTGAAATGCATGCATGCCTGTGTGTTTTAAATTCCACTTTTGTTTAGAGAATGATGCAGTGTGATACTGTGTACAGGGATATGCCTCTAATAGAGCTGTAGAATCAGTGGAAGAGGTAAGTGGAAGCCTACTGGATGAATTCTTTAAAACTGGGCAAAACAACAAAATATATTTTATCAGTATGGTTCCATTTATATTTGAAAATGCTGCCAACAGTGGAATAAGGTAGACATAGCTTTTCATTTTGATAGGTTCTGAGAAAATGTTTAGAAAGTTTTGAGTTGCTTAATTATGACAGGTTATTTATGAAGTATGAGAGTGCACTTACTGTGCTACACTTCAGTAGATATTGGTCTGAATTTTGTCCTCTCACACTGAAACCTGGTTGTGTATTGAATAGAGTTACTTTAGAAAGAAAAGTGGATGGAGATGTAATAACTATAGCTAGCTTTCTATTATTAATTAATTGCTTAGGACCAGAATGTAGCTTGTGGTACATGTACATTCAGGGGCAGGGGAATAGTACAGAGAGATGTTTTATTGTATCGTAGTCACTGCTGGAAAATCCACTGTTCATCTTTAAATATAAGATGTTAGCATAAAAGTAATTAGTAATGCAGGAGGGAACCTAATTTTGAAGTATGTGGCCTAAAATTAAGTAATTAAAAAATTAGTCTGAGTTGGAAATGTTTCTGAGCTGTATCCCTGCTGCTTTTTCTGGGAATACAGGTCATCAGCAAAGAGCTCTCAAAGTCAGTCTGCTGCTACCAGCTGGCAAGGGAACCATGGAAGTGTGCCCAGTTTTTTAGTGAGGGAATAAATTAAATAGGGATAATAGAAGTTTCTAGCCCTTCTATTTGTGGAGAGCATCATCAAAGCTTGATCTGCACACTGACCATTTACTTACTCAGTGTCTCTCCTGCAGCCCTGTGCCCTCTTAAAGGCTTTGCTGATCAAAAGCTAACTAGACTTAAGGGATTTCTATTATTATTGGGATTAATTTTAAGCTTTGCTTTCATGCTCCTTTGGGACAAATATGACAAGGATTCAAAACTAATAGATAATAAAATCATGGCAAAGGCAGCAGGAAAGGAAAATGGACAAAACAAGCCACTGTTATGAGCTTACACACTGGCAAATAGTAGGTGGGTGGCTCATGTTCAGGTGACAGAGGGACTCCTAAGCTGCCACCAGCTCTTTGGGGTTTTTAGCCTGACAAAAGCAGAATAAAAGAGGGAGCCTTTTGCATACTGGAACTAGTCAGTCCCTCTGCTCAGCACAAGTGGGTTCAGCCCTTGAGTTTTTCGAGCTCCATATTTCCATATTTATGTCATTATTTATTGTTTTTTCCCCACAGTCCTCATTTTATTTTCTTATTTAAAGAAAAAGAAAACATGAGAAGTTGTTATAACTAGTCTGGGCAGTGTATTGGATTTGTGCTGGAAACAGTCCTGGTAACACAGGAATGTTTTTGTTATTGCTGAGCAGTGCTTCTACAGAGTGAAGGTGTTTTTTACTTCTCACCCCACCCCACCAGTGAAGAGACTGGGGATGGGCAAGGGTTTGAGAGGGGACCCAGCCAGGACAGCTGACCCCTGCTGACCGAAGGGCTATTCCTGATCATGCTCAGCAGATAAAGCTGGGGGAAGAAGGAAGAAATGGGATCTTCATAGGGCTGATGTTTGATTTCCCACATCACCATTGTGCTTGATGGATCCCCGCTCTCCTGGAGATGGCTGAACAGGTGTCTGCTTGTAGGAAGCAATGAATTAATTCCATGTTTTGCTTTGCTTGTGTGCGTGGCTTTTACTTTACCTCTTAAACTCTCTTTATCCCAACCCAAAAATTTTCTCAGTTTTACTTTTCCAATTGTCTCCCCATCCCATTCTGAGGGAGCAAATGACTGGCTGTGTGAGGCTGAGTTTCTGACTGGGGTTAAACCACAACAAATAAGTTCTCTATACTGACATTGCATTGGGCAGATGGTTTGGAAATTTTATAGAAAGGTGATTCTTCCAGGCCCCAGTTAACATCTGGTGCTATGACCAATTTCACAAATGAATTGTATGCCACAATGCTCATAAAGTGAAGTATTTCAGTGAAAGAAAAACTAAGTACACTGAACACTTTGGAGTTCAACATGACTAGCAATCACTATCTATAAAAGCGAGGAGATATTTTCCATAAGAGCCAGGACTTGAACTCTGCCCATTTCCCAGCATCCTCTGTGGAGTGCACATGCAAATCTGGAGACCTCCTTTTCTATCCATGTTAACCTTCCTCCACCTGTATAGGTCTAGTGCCCCTGGGGACCTCGAGGGACAGGGAACCTCTGCCAGGCATTCCAGCTCCTGCACCTGCATCTTGGGCTAATGACACTTCCCCTTGCCTTAGGTGCTCCAGAGATTAGCACATGAAAAGTCTTGTTTAAAACGAAGTGTTACACTGGTGTTTTGAAGAGGCCCAAGTTGTCTGACCTTAAATGTGTCAGCTAAAATAACATCTTGACGTGCACATAGAAACTCAGCTTGGGGGTAGGGGGTAAACAAGCCATCCCTCTACAGTTGCTTTGTACTTAATATAGGAGATAATTTTTTTTTTCAAGATTCAAGATTCATTATTTTAGTTTTTAAACTGTTGGGGTTTTTTTCCCTAATGGTGGAGATTTTGGCCAAGGAAATGATGGTGATAACATAGCTTGAAGAATTCTGATTTTGCAAGGGATTTGGGATGAAAAGTGTGGCCTTACTATCAGTGTGCTGTTGTGAAGTAAAGAATTTTTTCTCAGCAGTAGAAGTCTATAAAATTATTTTATGAAAAATAGATCTAGAATAATAGGAGTTTCAAGAATCTATCCAAGTCAAGTTTTATAGTGTGTCTGGCACAGGATTTACAGGGAATGGGAGGTTAACAAGTGCCTAAAAATAGCCTTAGTGGCCCAGTCTTAGTCTCTATATGTTCCATATATATACAAACTTCATTTTTACTGTGTTTGAATTAACGATCTCATACCTTTCAGTGATAGGACATTATTGGTTTGATGCCATTGATTCTCCTTAGACTGAATATAAACATCCAGCTTTAATGATTTAAACAAACCTAGGGCTTCTGCGCCTCTTGTTTGTGGCTCGATTGCATCTGGAGTCAAGGAGTGCTAAGCAGAGCTGCTGTTGGCCTCTTCCAGGGGACTCCTTACCTTGGGAGAATGTGCTCCAGCTCAGCTGTGCTCACTGCACCTGGGCTGGCTGCATTAAGAGGCAGCAGGTTTGCTTTGCATGTTGAGGAAGGATTATCTTGTGTTTAACACACAGACACCTAAGACAGGAGAGATTTCTCGTTTAAAATAGCAGAGCACCTTAGGGTACATGGGTGGGTTTCTATATATTCCCTGGATTTGCTGCAAGGAGCCCACATGGGAGCTCTTTGCCTGTGTGTAGTTTGACACATCTCCCAGTGAACTCAGATCCCCGCACGCAGCCTTGCGCCTGGGGACTGCGGGGAGAGCTGTGATATTTCCTGGGGATTTGGATTGGATCAGGTTTCTCAAGTCATATGGGGGCCTTGCTAGGCCACGTTATAAGTATAGTTTATAAATTGTCACTGAGGAAAACGTTGAATCTACTGCCTCCTACCCTTCTCTTTTTAGAAGTGTGTCTTGAAGGTGTTTCTCAATGTGGTTTGTGGAGTGTTTGGGAGGACTGTAATAATTCAAACTGTTTATCAAGTGTGGGAAAGGGATGGACGAGGTGTGTTTTGGAATCCTTGAGCAATTTCCTCATGTAGAGGGGCACTGTTGCATGAGTTGGGAATTTACAGGTCTTGGAAGGCTTAAAAAGCAACACTTACAGCCTACAAGGGAGTGAGAGATAGTTATTGTGGCAGTGTAAAAACATTGTGAGCCCATGGGTTGCATGATGGCCTTTCCATGAAGGGTTTGCTCCTGTCTGTAAGAGCAAGAAAGTCTTGCCCTGAGGGTACTCCTTGCCTCCCAGGAAATGGAATCCTCAAAGCAAGCTGCTCATGTAAAGTGGTGTAATCATCACTCTGTTTATAAAAACAGCAAATGCTGACCAAACTGTAAATTTTCTGTCATTTAACCAGACAGAATTTTTTTTTCTCTTTCTCTAACTGTTGGGTTACTACCACCTTAGCTGTTACTGCTTGACATCAAATTTAATAGCATAGTTTGTATTTTTAATTACTTTCTCTCATTATGATGGCTCTCTATCCTTTCCTCATAGAAAACACAACAGAGAAGTGTAAGAAATTCTCTCAGAACTACCCCATTTCTTTTCTGAGAATGTATGTATTATTTTTAGTACCATTTAAACTCTTTTCCCCCTCCTTTTCTTATTTTTAAGAGACATATTGCTGCTCTTTCGCCCTTTCCCAGCTGTCTGTAATATTTAAAAAAATAGTTCAAGAGGACATTGCAAACTTGTTAAGTCTGAATTTTGGCAGAAAATCTTAAACTTTTGCTATAGCACTTCAAAGTTAGAAGGAACTAGAGTTTGAAAATTGATGCAGATATAAGATGGCATATTTAATGACAGATGTATCTATAGAAACCTGTTAAGATGCAGATTATCCCCCTGGGGAGGGGAGATCAAAACTGCCAATCTATAAAATATACTTGTTAGGGGAAGGCATGGAATCTATCTCTGCGAGCACTTTGATTGCAGGGGACAGTGTAGCAGCATGTGGCATCATAACCTAAGAGCAGACAAATCAGCTTGATGACTTTCAAAGCCAAGAATACTGCTGGAGGCAAGGGTACTCCAGTCTAGAAGAAATTAAAACATATAGAGACTGTTATTAATTCCAGATCTATTTTTGTGTAGTCAAATCTGTATGCAAATCCTTAGCATCTCATTTTGGCAGATTAAAATAAAAGTGAA
>NW_005054305.1:13025892-13027138 GCF_000277835.1 Geospiza fortis
GGGAATGTAATGATAAAACACCAGAGATGAGCAATATTGCAGGGGAAAAGATGTAAGCTGTGTACTTGATGTGAGGGGCCTTTTGTGAAGAGAAGGAAATAATTTTGCTTATTTTATTACTTTATGAGGAAACAACACTCTTCTTTATCTTCTTCCTTCACATCTTTCCCCCCAGATTAAGGTGTCCTTTCAGAATGGAAACGTATGACCCAAAATTGTGTTTCAAATGTGTCTCCTGTAGTTTAACATTGTGGAGGTAATAATCCAAATAACTATGATTTTTATTTTTCAAAGTACTAATCTGATGCCTCATTTTAGACATTGTGCTGGGAGTGAAAATAACTACATGTAAAAAAAAAATCAAATTACAAAACAGATATTAGAAAAGATTGTTTTGTCTGTCTGACTGATGACCACTAGGAATGTGAAGGCTGTACAACAGTGTAGGGACAAATAACAGATTGTGAGATCAGACACAGGAGCAGTCTTTGCTTTCCAGTGCCTGTTCCTGTGTGTGCATTTCACATGTGCTGTGATGGGCAGGGTGTGGCATAGTGTGATGGAAACAGTTTGGAGAGACTGCATCTCATCCCAGCTATCTCAGCCTGTGAGCATCTCTGAGCTGGGAGTCTGAGCTGCCATCCCTCTGGGGTGCCCAGCACAGGCCGGTGCTTGCAGAGATGCACCCAAGTAAAAGCATCATTTCTCCTTGCTGCTGCAGTTGAAGAAAAGACTCTAAAATAGGTGCATCTGTAGTTTCTGCTGTAGATTTTTGGCCCCACTCAAGTTTTTTTGACTGGTCAGAGGGTACTTCTATGTCAGCCCAGTAGGAGCAGATCAGCAGGTAAACCTTGGCACCAAGTTCTCTGTGTTCACTCCATGTACCCTTCACATTTTTTGCTTTGGGCTAGGTTTGTTCTGGTCCTCTGGCTCAAATGTTCCCAGTGCTCAGATGGTACAAAGCCAAAAGACCAGTTATTATTTCACACCCTTATGCTGCCATTAGGAACTGGAGCACAGCTGGTGCACATCTGGAGCAGAGCTTCTGGTTTAACTTGAATGCACACCAGTCCCAGCCTACAGCCTAAAATGGCATGGGGGAGGTGGCAGAGTTGCTTCAAAATCACAATAGGGCTCTGAACCAAAATGCTGCCCTCAGCCTAGCTAGATGCTGGCAAAATGAGAATTCCCAAGCACAGAGCTTGGGGATAAAAGGGAAGAAACCAACCCAGCAACCTTAGTGGGA
>NW_005054305.1:13027177-13038397 GCF_000277835.1 Geospiza fortis
CTGGCTGAAACAGGGTGTGCCCTGACAAAAAGGGAAACATCAACAAAATGAAATGTAATAAGATGAAAATCCTTCCTCTCATTGCTGCGAATTTTGTCCACTTCTGGTACAGGCCATTAAAACTGTAATATAAATAGTTTGTGTGTCAGTCACTGGTGTATGGCCACTGACATGCCGTAGTTCTGCCCAGACCTCGTGGCAGGATGAAGGTGAGGCACAGTTTGCCTGTGCCTTATTTCTGATTCCATCTTCCCATGGGCCCAGTGTGGTGACAGAGGGGGACTGGGGACTGTGGCAGTGCTGCAGTGACACCATGTCCCCAGGAGGCTTGAGCACATTCAAAAACATGTTTGCACAGGTAGGATTACAGACTGAAGGAGTTTTCCATATTTACTTAGTGAAAATTGCCATTTTAAACAAAACAAGAGGATGATTGGGCATTAAGTGTCTCTTTACTGTGTTGAAGTAAACAGCTGGTTTGCAGCATCCAGTTGGGTCAGTCTATTCTGAGCTTTTCTGAGGTGCTCAACACCATGATTTCCTGACCAGTGTTGAAAACTTAACGGTAGGGCTGTTTCTGGTCACTGTGGAGGGACCTTCCAACCTAAGTTTACAACTAAATGAGATGTTCTCTGTAGTACAAATTAAGTACAGAATTTCTTTCAAGTGTACAGATAAGCACAGTTGCACAGGCTTGAACTGTGCTTTTAGCTGGCAGTGCTATCCCCTGTCATGTTTTTGGTAAGGCAGAGCTTCTCTGTGACCTCTTCCTTCTCATTGATGCAAGCCCACCTCCTCCTCTTTTAAACCCTGTCACACACTGGGTGTTCCTTTGAACAGGAATGGGTTTTGTCTTTGTGTCTTGATGAAGGCTGAATGCACAGTTATGTATAAAGAGATCCATTTTTTACTCATTTTTGGCCCATAGAATTAGCTCTACAAAGGAAGTATATGGGGGCTGTTTATTGATGCTGTTCTGTGTTGCTTTATGTTTGACAAATGGGGCTGCTTTTCCCCTTGTAACCAGATTAAGAAGTGCAGTGGAATGTAAGCAGAAGTGGTGGTATGTAATGTAATTATTATCTGCAGATGAACTCTAGAATTGGTTTTTCTGCTGTACCTGATCTTGGTCCTGGCTTTGCCTATATGAAAAAATGTAACCTGTATAAACTCTTTTATAGGAGGAGTAACAAATACTGCACAATATCAAAATAGACTCATGGTCTATGATCCTAAGCAGGTGAGTATCTGTGTTAAATGTTTTGTTTTGCTTCAAACAGATCTCTTGGCAAATACATACAAAGATTTTGTGAGGCTAAAAGTCCTGACCATTTGTATTAGTGGTGTTTTAAATTCACTTTGTACTGATGCATGAGTTTAACAGAGTGATGGAGACCCTGACAACTTATTATGTTTTTTAAGCCTGTAGGAATTAGAAACATCCTAGGTTAAATACAGAAATGTGCTTTAAATCCCCTGTATTTATCAGTATTTATTTTGCTTGTTCTTCTTTTTTTTGTAATCCAGCAGCCCTGGGCAATGTATACTCAAAGTCAGTGTTCCAAAACCGCTCCTTGTCATTGGCATTTCTGTTTTGAATTGCATATATGGGCCTTTTTGTTTCCTGAGTACTTTGAGAACTGTACTAGCTGGCCGTGACTTACTCTGCTGGCTGCAAGGGTGCCTATCATTTCATTACCCAGGCACCTAAAATATCTTTTAGGGATTATTTCATACATAATGTATGTGTTTTGATTAGGTTAGCATGGCTCACTAACCATTTCAGAGGGTTAGGGCATGGTTATGCCCTCTTGCTTGTGTTAGGAATTAAAAGTCCTAAGCTTGCAATCAGAGTTGCATAGCCTGATTTACACCCACGTGGAAGAGTATTGACTTTTCTGATTGTAGGATAGGGGCTTTGATTGCTGTATTTGGAACAAAATTGTGCCAGGAGATGCTGCTATGTGGTTCCCACTGTCTATTTAAAGCATAGCACATATGAGGCCTGAAGCAGAAAGCAGCAGATGACACACCTGCCTCGTTCTTTTCGAGGCGCAGTTTTGTCATTGACTACAAACACTGACTGTCCTAAATCCAAGTAGCAATTACAGGCAGCAATCCTACTTTGCTTGTGAGGGGGACACGTGTTTGGATACCCTGTCTCTATTGTGTGCCTTTCACTTGGGATTTTTCACTTGCTGATGTGAAAGTTGCCCCCCAAGTTACCAGTGCTGGGGCTGCCTCAGCGTGCCGTGCTGACGGCGAGGAGCCCAGCCCGGCGTGCAAAGAGTTACAGAGGAACTGTGCACTTGCATTCTTCAAACGATGTCTGCTTCGTGTTTGTACACAGAAGCTCTCTTTAAAAATTCTGCTGGCATATTGTTTACGGTGGGTACTGGAAACCATCACATCTGCTCGCACCTCGCGCGGAATCTCAATAGCTCCATCACGGAGCCGCAGCGCCCGCTGCCGCGCGCGGCCTTTGTGGCGCGTCGATAATGCCTGCCATCTGCCAGCGAGCACACAGCTACCTGCCAGCCAGCCTCCTGCACTGACCTCTGCCTCCCCACCGCTCATTAGTATTCACACGCCGCCTTATTAGAAATGACCCTGCCAGGCCCCTCTGCTTCGCTGCCTTTGCAGTGCTTTGAGGCTCACCTGGCAGGCACTGCAGTGGAGGAAGCTAAAGATATAATGAGGGGATGCAGGCGGGCTTTGCAAAGCAGATGGTGTCTATAGTGTGGTGTTAAGGGACTGGACTACTAATGCAAACATTAATGCCTAATATTCAACTATTACACATTGAAATGTATAGCTATATACTGTGGAGGTTAAAAGGCAGAAGGCTTAGAGACTCTGGAGTTGCTGCACATGTACAGCAAAAAATTTCCTCATGGATATTTAACTTCCTCCACTTAAATTAATCTTATCCCTTACCAGGTTGTTTGATTTGGTAGGCATACCAGGAGCAATTGTTTTCTCAGGTATAAAATACTCTGCTTTAATCCCTTGTCCTCCATATTTTCCTGCCTCTCCCCTAAAAAGGTAAAATTCTTGAATATTGTTAATGAGTAAGAAAAATATGCAAAGGGTTGGAACTTTGTAAGTTGCCACAAATAAAGGGTTGGCATTAAACCAAATGAATCATTTGAGAAGATTCTTTAGGAAATTATTTTTCCTGTTGCTTTATTCCCCAAGGATAAGATCAAATAAGCTTCTGAATAACAAAAGGCAGAAGAATCTCTCTTCTCACATAGCAGAGCTCAATGGTACAGATAATTTTAGCACTGTATACAAAGGAGACAGTTAATAGTCTGGTTTAAGGAGAATTTGCTACTGAGTTGTAAAGGGGAAAAAACCCTTTGAAACCTGATGAGCTAGACAAAAAAAAAAAATAGAGCAAGAAATGCCATTAAATTAATGAACTTAAATGTGAGAACTATACCAACCACGTGTTGAAAGTCCACTATCCTTATTCAGAGTTAGAACCAACCCACATCTAGCATGTGACCAGAACCAGTATATGCACTTATGGTTCCTGACTAAGGGTAAGAAGAAACCAGCACTGTGCCGCTGTTCACTGCACTAGCGCTGTAGGTGTGCCTTTGAGCAGTGCTGGACAAGCCCTCTCTCGTTCCAGAACAAGTGGTTAAGCCGCAGCCCGATGCTGCAGAGGAGGGTGTATCACTCCATGGCCGCCGTGCAGAGGAAGCTGTACGTGCTGGGGGGGAACGACCTCGACTACAACAACGATCGCATCCTGGTGCGTCACATCGACTCCTACAGCATCGACACCGACCAGTGGACTCGCTGCAGCTTCAACATGCTGACAGGTGAGCACTGTACAGAAGGGCAACTAAAACATCTTTTCCCTTTAGATGCCTTTAGTCTGTGGATCTGCATGACTTTGTGACAAGTGCTTCCAATTCAGGGACCACTGTTAGCCAAGAAGACACTTTTCATTACAGTTCTGGCATTCCGTGGTCTACAAAACATTTGTTTTCATACATTGTACATTAAATTTTGAAGAAGTTGCAGATAAATCACATTTAATTAAGCAGTCAAAAATAATTTGTCATAATATTACCAGTACTGATTTATAATTCTCCAAAAGCTTGCTTGTGGTATCGGTTTAGCTCCCTGTGTGAGTGTACAAGAGACTGGTGTGTCTTTAGTGTGTAGGATTGTTTTGTAGTGGTTTCTGCTGGCATTATAGGGCAAAGCTTTCATTGAAATCTGTTAATTCTTGCTTATTTCTAAACAGTATCTTCTTAATAAATTACCCAAAAGGACATGTCTTTGCTAGAATTCCATCAAGTCAGAAATTAATTGAGTGCTTAGTTAACTACGGGATCTGTAAAGTACTTCTTGACTTATTAGGAAGAACTGTTACAGCTGGAACTTGCAGAACACTGCAGCTCACTGACCCCAGTCCACCAAAGTTCACCTCCACCTGATACAATTCCCAGATGTAGTATCCCCTTGAATGTCAGGGAGAAACATAGAATCATAGAATGGTTTAGGTTGGAAGGCACCTTAAAGATCATCTAGTTCCCACCCCCTGCCATGGGCAGGGACACCTCCCACTACACCCATGTTGGTCAAAGCCCCATCCAACTTTGAGCACTTCCTGGGATTTGGCATCCACAACTTCTCTGGGCAGCCTCACCACCCTCACAATAAAGACTTTCTTCATATTATCTAGTTTAAACCTACTCCCTTCCAGCTTGAAGCCAGTCCCCATTGTCCTGTCACTACATGCCCTTCTAAAAGTCCCTCTCCAGCTTTCTGGTAGGCTCTCTGCTGGTAGCGAAAGGCCACAGTTAGGTCAGGCTGAAGCATTCTCTTCTTCAGGCTGAACAGACCCCAATCCTATCAGCCTTTCATCCTAGGAGAGGTGCTCCATCTCTCTAATTGACTTGGTGGCCTCCTCTGGACTTGCTCCAGCAGGTCACTGTCCTTCCTGTAGTGAGGTCCCCAGAGCTGGACACAGCACTCCAGGTGGGATCTCACCAGAGTGGAGCAGAGGGGCAGAATCACCTCCCTGAACCTGCTGGCCACACTTCCAGACAGGCATGTCATGCATTCTTAGAGAAGCACCAACAGAGGAGTTGCTTGGTTTCTAAGTCAGCCCATCAGAGTACTTGATGGACACTAGGGAGAGAGGCATAAATTAAAAAGGAATTGCACATGGTCAAACAGAAGTAGTTTTTCATGAGTCTTTTGCTCACTAGTTAATTATTTTATAATGTGGAAAACTGACAGCCTTTGAGAAGGATGTAATCTGGTTTGCTGCTGCAAAACCCTGGCACTGCAGATGCCCTCTCTTTCTGGACCTGACCCTGTCCCACCGAATGCTGTGAGGCAGCCTCCTGTCTCCACTGCCTCCAGGTTGTTTCCACAACCTGTGCCTTAAGAAGCTACCTAAGCCTTCCTTTCTGTCAGTACAACTGGCAGTAAATGTGCCTGGTGAACTGTGTAGTGCAGATTTTTTTTAGGCTGTATTTTTCCTTCAAAACTTCCAAACTTGTTGGGAGACTGTTGCTATGGGGATGAACTTGCACAGCAGCTCCTGTGATTTTCAGCGTCCTTGTACCTGGAGGAGCGGGACTGCACAGGTGTGGGCAGCACAGGAAGGGGCACTCGGTGTCTGTCTCCTGTGGCACACATGGGGAGGGAGCTGATGGTCCCCTGCACAGCCACATTAATGCTCCTCTGGGCAGCACCAGGCAGGGCTCCTGTAGAGAGCAAGGAACTGCCCCCACGCCTCACCTTCACCCGACACAATGGGAATTCTGAAACAGTCAAGTCACTGCCAGGAGTGTTTGCATCCCATTTCAGAACTCCAGCATTCGGTGTTAAAAGGGTTAATTAAACACTGAAAGTGGTTTCTATTTCTTTCTTTGCTTTAGGTCAAAATGAGTCTGGAGTTGCTGTCCACAATGGTAGAATATATTTAGTTGGTGGCTATTCGATTTGGACGAATGAGCCTTTGGCATGTATCCAGGTGAGCGATTTAGGTTTCTTTTAAAGTCTTTTCCAATAATCTTTCAAGTATAAGTTTTGCACAGTTGTTATTAAAGAAGGAAAATATGTGTGAAGAGGAGAGATTAAGGATATTTCTTATGCAGCCACTGAACCTGCATAAACAGAGAGGAAATACTGTAGAAATTAAAAGTATTTCCAGATGAGCCAATAGATGCAATTCCTGTAAGATATACCAGTAAACCAGGCTTGAATTGTCTTTCCTTTGGCAAGGTTTGGATAAAATAATATGTATATATTCACCAGTTACACAATTAAGTCCAAAATTAAAAGGGTTGCAGAGATGGATGATGAGGCTAAGAATTTTTCAGCCCATATTGGGATTTTTCTTTTCTTTCCAAGTTGTGTTTCTGAGGGGCAGCCAGAGTTAACGAGTTGTTCATTGACCAAGTGCAGTCAGCCTGCTACCTGCCCTACTGCTTACTGCCTTAAAGCTTCAATGGAAGTTTTTTGATCCCTGCCCTAGGCAATAGGTTCTCCTACAAACTCATCTGCTCTCCCATCTTTTATAAAAGCAACTCATCCACAGATCCATGGCTTTCAGGTATTGAAATTTTTGGTAAAGAAATTAGGAATTCTTATCTTTCTGCATGTTTCTGAGTGAAGTAGTTCTGCATCACAGCCACTGGTTTGTCACCAGCTGGGCAGTTAAAGGCAGAAACTCCTGTTTATATCTCAGTTTCTGCACTTTTGCTGATAAACAACATTTTTATTGGCTTCCAACTTTTTGGATTTTAGAATTTCACCTCCAAACTGTCCCATAAGACTAGAAGTTAGTCTTAGCATAAGAAGGGAGTATATTAGGTTGCCAAGCTGCTGGTCTTACATTGAGCACTTAGTAGCATTAAATTTGTAAAGAGTAAGATAACACAAGATAAACAGTTAAAAGCATGTTCTGGTCACTGGTATAATTGTGTTTTCACTAGTTGTTGGATACCACACAAAAAAAATTCTTGGAAAAAGTAATTCAGGCTGGCTTGGATATAGCTGACATATAATGCTTTGATGGAGTAATAGCACCGTGTAGAGGTAGCAGCTGTGCTCCACCAGTGGGCTCGTTTATAATCAACAGGTACTCTGCAGTATTGCACCTGGGTTTTAATATGGCTTAGTGACAAGCAAAAATAATCCTGGGATCTTACTTTCTTAAATGAACATTTGTCCACATCCCCAGACTGGTTGTGAACTGGCAGCCTGCCTGACACAGTCCCCACATAAAAGGGAAAAGAAATATAATGAGTGATTTGGCAGAGCTGTGTGTGCTGTCCTTTCTCAGCTGTTGGCAGTGTGCCTGGCTTTAACCAGCAAAACTAGCCCTTTTATCTTCCAGTTGAGGAAATCTGAGGTTGCACTCTCCTTTGGAATGGAAAAAATTCCATTTTTTCTTTACATTTCTTTATTTACTTTAAGTCACTCATTTTTTGGCATTCCCATCTTCCATAGACCTTCTGTGCCCCCTAAATACCTTGGAGCTGACAAACGATTTGTACTCTGTGCTAACAGGAGCCCTTCTGTGCAGAATAACCCACGTGCATGGCTGCACATTCTCCTGCCAGCAAGCAGGATCCAATGTCATTGTTTGCTTCCAAGTGTCTGAGCACTCAGGTTTTGGGTTGGGTGATGAGAACAGCAAATGGATCACCAGATCCATAAATAATCTAAAAATTATCTGAAACTACCTTTATGCTGGGATTAATGGTAAATACATGAGGTGGGTGTCAGCAAATTTGTTTCAGCTTTCTTCTGTGATCCCAAAAATATTTTGTGTGCTTTGCCATGCAGGTGCTGGATGTTAGCAAGGAGGGGAAGGAAGAGGTATTCTATGGGCCTACGCTCCCCTTTGCTTCCAATGGAATAGCAGCCTGCTTTCTTCCAGCTCCTTATTTCACATGCCCCAACCTTCAGACTCTGCAAGTGCCTCACCACAGGATCGGCACAATGTGACACATTCCTTGCGCTTCACGGAATCGGAAGTGGAGGAGGAAAACATCAAACCCCACAGGGTTTGATAGAAGGGTTTCTCTGGGTCAGTGAGAAGAGTCAATCCACTTGGGCTGCTGCTTTACCATCACACATTTGTCTTAAGGCCAGACCCCAGCAGGCAGGAAGGAAGTCCCAAAGGCTGCGTGCGGTTTCTCTCCTGGGCTCAGAGGTGGCGGCGGATGCGTGAGCGCGTTGTGCAGTTCTGTGGGTGACCACTGGCTACGTGTCTCCTTCATTTCCTTATGCAACTTCGTCAGGCATTGTGGATGCTCTCAGCTCTTCCTGGGCCGCTGCTCTTTGGAGTCTGCACATTCAGTTGTTCACCAGTGGCGCTTTCAAAGACAATAGAAAAGCTTTGTTTATGTTGACAAAGATGATATAATACTGTGCTAATTATGCAACTTACTCAATACCTTTGGCAAAAAGAATAACAAATGTGTTGACTTCCAATTCCGAACTCCATCGTTTACAGTTTCTCATTTAATAATACTTCATTTGAAATTTAAATACTCCAAAACAGATTAAAACAAAAATAAAAAACAAACAAACCCTATAGGATATGAGGAACAGATAAAAAATTATCTCAGCTGAAAGGCAAAGAAAATGAAGCCTCACGGTTAAACTCAAATCTGAACTGAATGTGTTTGTCTGAGACTCTAAAGATTGTTTGGGATGTCATTACCAAGGTCTACTACCAAATAAATGTTACCTTCTGTCATATGATCAATTCTTCCTGACAGCTGCAGTCTTTTAATGGTGGAGATCAGCCTCTTTACTGCATAATTAAAATGTGCCATTTACTTAATATTTTTAATATCCAGTTTGCAAGGGGTCATCACATTTACAATTATCAATGAACAGTCTCATTTTGTCCAACATATGGTCCCACAAATCACTGGTCTCCAGAGGCTAAACAGGTGTAGAACAATGTCAATATTTATTTATTTATTCTTTCAGTTTATATAGCGTGTCTCCATTCCACTCTCCAGGCATATGCCAGCTCACAGCAAATACTCTAACCTGGTGTATTTTGGCTTTGCTTGGCTACTGCAGTCCCTGTCTCTTATCTCTGTGTTTTATTTACATATTGAACAAAAATGTCAATGTTTGTAAATATTAACCAAGCATGTAATTAAATCTTTCTCTATTTCTGATTTATGGATACTCTGCACTTCTCTGCCTTACCTACTGATCAGCTCCCTGCCACTGTGCTGCCTGAGCAGACCTATCAAATTCCTGCTGATGCTCCCGCTATTCCACATGAGGAATGTGCTGCAGCAGTAGCCCGTACCTGCTGGACAGGAACAGGTTTGACTTCGTCCAGTGAGCAGCACTTTCTAATCAAAACTATCTTTTAAGGGTCTGATTACAGGGAGGTAACTTTATTATCATTTCTGTCTCCCGCTGAGCAGCGTACTGGTGGAACATCCCCTTTCCTTTTCTATACTTATCAGTTTACAATGTTTTATGGTTGGGTTTTTTGGTTTTTTCTTTTTTTGCTGAGCTTCCTCACTTTCCTTGCCTCAAGCAGAGCTGCAGCTGCACAGTCTTTGCCTGGCACACTGGCTGGAGTTGCTAACACCATCTCCCTCTGGGCACCAAGCACGCCTATATCTAGGCAGGATTTTTCTCTATGCTATGTGGGAGCTGGATAGGCTGTACATCAAGACATATTTTAATTTCTTGGTTTGTTTGATCTGCTGGAAATCTGCATGCTCTGACAGCTCTCTGAACGGTCCATTTAGAGAAACTATTTTCCTGTGTGGGCTGCAGGGCCCAAGCCAGGCAAGTGTACAAATTTTGACTTAGGTGTGACTTTCAGGGACACAAACGGAGTCTCATTTTCAAGAGGAGGGTGGCTAAAATAATCAAAACCTGTGCAGGGGCTTTGAGTCTCATCCCAGAGGTACCACACCAGGTGAGTGATCTGCTTTTGTTTTGGGGGCAGAACTGACACTTCCTGTTTGTAAAGCCCAGGACACTTCTGGATAATTGTGCAAAGTGTGTTTTCTGTGTCTCAGCTTAGTTCGGAGACTTTTATTCCTAGGTCTCATAGCTTCCTACAGCTGTAGCTGTGGAATCATTTCTAAACTGCTGTTTCTGGAGAGCAGGGGGAGGGATTAGGATGGATCAGGACAACTGCTGAGCAGCGGCAGAAAGTGGCAGCAGTGGCCTGGGTTTGAGAAACAGAGGGGGGCAGCTTCCTTATGCAAAGCAGCATGTGCCTCTTGGTTCGAGGTCTGAAAGGCAAGAAGGTTGTTTATCATGTTTGTTCTGCCCTTTAGACACTTCTACTGCTCTGGTTGTTGTCACCAATTGTCTGCACTGTGAATGGCAGTTTTAAACAGCTGTGCAATTGCATTATATTGGTTAGGGGTTGTCTGCCACAGAGCCTCAGGACAACACATATGCTCCTATTAGTGTCAGGATCCTGCTCTGGCTCTTAATCATCAGGCTCCACTGATTACAGAGGTCTTTCACAGCAACCTCTCAGGCACTTAAGATTTTGTTTCACACTTTCCTATCTGGGTCTTTCTGCTTTTGTTGCAGGACCTACAGGACAAATGGAGGGTGCTTTGCTGCACCTGAAGTCAGAAAATGCCTCATAGCCCTTGCCAGGTGAGCAAAACCCAGTTAATTATTGCCAGGTAAGAAAAGGGAGGAGTGTGGGTGCAAAGAGCAGACAGAGAGCACCCTGTGTGGCTGAGGGATCTCAGCTGGAATGAGTGAGGATGGGAGAGCAAGGCTGGCTTCACCTGCCACCTCCAGCTGGGCAGGACTCCTGCTAAGGCTGCCTGGTGAGATGAAGTTTCTGAATCATCATGTCCTCACTCTGCCATCCTTCCATTGAATGTCTCTGGCTTCTCAAACTGCCATGGTCGCAGAATCCTGTGCGTGACCTCCTGATCCACCTGTGATGTTCTAAAGTTTGTACTGTTTTGGGCAGACATACAACTCTGAACCCAACCTTCATCCCTACCCAGCCTGCTGGTTTTGGTACGTACCTCTGACACAGTTTAGCTCAGTTTTTCCACACAGCCTTAAAGCTGTCCAGGACAAGAATATTATTTCCACGCTTGCCGGTTCTGTTGCCAGAGTCTGATCATCACAGTGGGAGAGCAGATACCAGCACAAGTCATTTATCCAGTTAGGAGTGTGCAAGGTAAGGGGACAAGTTACAACTAGTGAGAA
>NW_005054305.1:13038432-13064084 GCF_000277835.1 Geospiza fortis
CTGTCTTGTTCGGAAAAATGTGCAGTTCTGTGCCCTGAATTCCTCAGATTTACACATTAAGGCCATTTATATCTGCAGCTAAGACTTTTGGGTCACAAGGTCTTGAAGAGCTGTACTGAAGAGCTATTCTCTGATCTTTTTCATGCCACACCCATAAAGAATAATATTTTATCCTTTATATAGCTTTAATTAAAGTATATAAATATATACTTCACAAGCAGCAGCAGCACTAACAGCCTCTTCTGCCACTTTGGTGTCTCTTGAGCATTTCACACCCAAGTGCTGACTAAAGAAACACTCACATTTGATAAGCCAGTGTGCAGTAGTTCTGCTTCTGTACAGTAATGTTTTTGTAATCCTTAAACTTCTAGTTGTGGTTTATGATTTTCTTCTTAGTTTAGCAGCTTTTGAGCCAAGTTCCTGATTTTCAGAAGAGCTGAAACTTCTGTAACACTTTTTCATCTGAATTTTGCCTTTCCCAGTTACCCTCCCCCAAACCTGTACAGACATTTAGTACATCAGTTGCAGAATGGTGGAGAAACAGATAATTGAATATTCACACATGCATAAACAACCCAGGCAGAATGTGGAACAATGTGGAAACAGGCGCGAAAAGAGGCGGCATCTGTTTATTGAAAATTAAAATGTAGAATAAATTAAGAGGGCAAGGTTAAAACACTTCATCTGCAGACAGAGTTTGTAGGGGAAGAAGACTGCAGGAAGTTTAGCACATAGATTGTGTATAAAGGACTTATGCAGTTCTATTTTTGCAAAATGAAGGGTTTTTTCCCCTCCAAGGACACGTTATAAAGGGATAAAGTGTCCACATAAAGAATGGTTTTCCAATAGAGATGATTATATATAGCAGTTTCACAGTAATGCCAGAATTAAAATGCTTAAAATGTTAATGTTGCAATGCTTCAAGTGCTGAAGAACAGAGTAAGTATTTTTAGCAATACCCTCAATTCATGTAAGCAAATGCTGTGCTAATTTTTCCACCGGTGCTTCTGCAGGTCATGCTGGGCCTTTCTAAAACAAATAATGAATTTAGCAAATTTGCATTTTTAATGCCTGTTTTGGTGTCATTCTGCAAGAAGGGTAGAGCCAAGATAGTGTTTGATGGACTGACAAATGCAGTGAATTTGGTTGTAATGTGGAATTACTCTGCTGGCATTTCCAAAGGCCTGTAAAGATAGCACATCTATGATAGAGGATCTGAGCTTTTGCTTTTTTTTTTGTTGTTGTTTTTATTCTGTACATACCTTTGCACTTTGTACATTAGGCTTACAAAAGGTTTATCACTTTCAAGCTACTCAAGTAGACAAAAGCCATATCCTAGTCATTCATCATAAAACAAGCTTAATTATGCTAGGACATATTGACACTGCATCAGATTTTTAATCTTCAACATAATTTTATAACCATTGCTAACAGATGGGCTGATTACACTGAATTTGAGTTTTAAGTAATAGTTAAAAATTCTAAAATATGATTAAACTGGAAATACCCATTGCATACCTAATTTTCAAAAAGCTTCTGAAAGAAGGAAAACCAGAGTGCAGTAAAACGTCTTTTTTGTTTCCTGAGGGAACTATATTGCACTTAAGTGCAGAGTTATCAAAGTTCCTTAGATGACCAAGCAGTTTATGCTATTGGCAGCTCCTCTTCTGCTCAATTACAACAGATAGGCCAGGACCTTGTTTTTTCCATGGATCTACTGCTCTATTCCTGCATAAAAGACGTGAACTTTTCTATTTCAGAACCTCTTTTTTATCAAAACATGTATCCTCCCCCTTTTTTTTTTCATTGAAAATGAAAGCAAAGAGTAATTAGGATGTTTCTGCTCTTCAATAACAATAACAAATTTAGAATTCTTATGAAACAGAGGGACAGCTTTGTGGGACTAATGGAAGTCACACGTGAATTCTGAACAGAAGGTATTTTTTTCATGTTATCTTTTTAAGGTTACTAAAGGAAAGATAAGCCAGTCTTCCCTCTGCCTGCCATTGTTCATCATGTGCTGGACATGTGTTTCATATCACAAGGGTGATATGGGTCAGAGGTGATTGGTATCCTGAATTCTGGAATAGGGGAAATACAAAGATTAAATACTGTCTATTTAGATCTTAATTCTATACATTGCAGAAAAAAAAAGGGTGCTTAGTATATATATATATACACACACATCACAAAAATGTGTCCTCTTATATTCTGGAACAGTCCTCTGGCCAAGGAGGTAAGTGTGCAAGATTCTGGCAAGGCTCATGATGGCTCAGTTTCAGACAGGTCCCCCATCACCAGTATTAGCATTTCCAAATGAAAGGACACTCTGGTCACAGACTGAGGGCAAAGAAAAGCATACTGAAATTAAACATTTTGTTAAAGCTCCACTGACAAACAGTGATCCTATAGTAATGAGTAATTAATTAAGATGTCTGCTAGTTTTGGCTGGGGTGGAGTTAATTTTCTTCACTCTGTCTTCATAGAGATGTTTTTGTTATTGCTGAGCAGGGCTTACACAGAGCCAAGGCTTTTCTGCTTCTTGTACTGCCAGGCTGGGGAGGGGGCTGGAGTGCTTGGGAGGCTGGGAGGGGACACAGCTGGGACAGGTGACCCAAACTGACCAAAGGGACATTCCAGAGTGTGTGACATCATGCTCAGTATATCAAGTGAGGGAAGAAGGAAGAGACATTTGGAGTGGTGGTTTTCATCTTCCCATGCTACATGCCTACAGTTACGTGTAATTGGGCCCAGCTGTCCTGGAGATGGCTGAGCACCTGCCTGCCCTGGGAGAGCAGTGAATTTATTCCTTGCATTGCTTTATTTGCATGCCATTCCTATTTATGGCTTTTGCACCCTCCCCATTTAATTGTCTCAACCAAGGAGTTTCCTACCTTTTACCCTTTCAATTCTCTCCCCAGTCCCACTGGTGGGGGAGCAGCTGTGTGGGGCTTGGTTACTGGCTGGGGTTAAACCATCACAACATTCAAAACCGCTTAATACCACCAACTTTTCATTATATAGATGAACAATGAAATTTCTCTGAATTAGGTACTCTAGCTACAATTTTATTTTCAGGATCTTTTCACCATCCATTGCAGAATTTACAGCTGCAGAAAATGTTCATCCATGCAGCAGTGGTATTTTTAAACAACATACTGGAAGACATCCTTGTGATCCTCTAAGTAGAACACCCCTGCAACGAGTAGCAATCTTCAGATGAGTGAGGTTGCTTAGAACCTTACCTTACCTGCCCTTCAATGTTTCCAGGGATGGAGTGTCTACCAACCCTCTGAGAAACCTGTCCCAGTGTTTCACCATCCTCATAATAAAAAAATTCTTTCATATATCTAGTCTGAATCTACCCTTTTTTAAACCAAACTGTTCAGTGTAAAATACTATAGAAACTTTTAATTTAAATGTTTATTGCCTTAAGCAGCCTCTATACAGACAGCATCTAATAAGATATATATATTTTTTTTTTTTAGCTTTTAGGTTTTTCTATATTTTAGTTAAAACCAGCATTTTCTTCATTCCTTCTGACTGGTTTTGGACTGCTGTTTGGTGTATGCTTGGTAGGTCAGCATAAACTAGTACTCTGCAAGTCTTCCTCTCATTAATATTATTGGAACTATCAATCACATCTGCAAATGTCCGTACCACCCATCAGATCCCCCATTTGGCACTGGCTGATCACTAAGATGCAAAATGCCTTGTTTCTGTTTGCATTAACTTTGTGACAAAGAAGAATGATAGTTTCCAAACTGTTTAAATTAGTTTCTCATGGGCCAGGAGCTGCTATGCATTTACATAAAGTCCTGTTGCTTTTTCAGAAACTTCCAGCCACTACAGATAGTATTAAATATATCTTTAATAACCTACTAAACACATCATTAAGTGCTTCATTGTAATATCTGTTCTATCCTTTAAAATCACGGTTTTTACTTTCAGGAAGTAATGCTACAGTCAGACATCTGTTCTGGGATCTACTGTGTGGTAGGACTCAAATTTCAAAAGCATCTCAATTAATTTATCTTGAAGAGGGGTGTTTTTAATTTTTTTCAAAAAAGCTTTTCAGAAGCAGAATCCTCCTGGGATGAATAAAACTCCCAGGTACATAAGCTTACGAGAAGCTACAATGCAAGTTCAATAAGTTACTTTCATAATGAAAAGAACCTCCATGTTTTGCACCATTAAGTAGCCTAAAGAGGCTTTTAGTTACTGCATTATCTGAAGTTCTGATAGCTGATTTAGGCAAGAAGATTATCTAGTTCGACTTGATAAGATTACTGCAATGAAAGGGAAGCTGCTCTGAACAAGATTTTAGGGATTTTTGTGGAGCTATTAGACATAAAAATAATTTTTTCCTTCCCGTTAACATTGTAAAATTAAAATCTGAGTAACTTTAGAAGTAAGAGCCTGGTCACTGGTGCTGCCATTAATGGCAAACCCAACCCACTCCAAAGTCCAGTAAGTAGTTTCAGAAATTTTCAGAAAGCTTCAGATTATTGAGGGAAATGAAAAGTGTGGATAACATAGCCATAGTTTCCTGAGGACTTTGGGAAAAAAATGTAGAAAAAGTTACAGAGCTACATCCACCCTGCAAAGACCCATAACACAGCAAAATATTTGAAAGATCCAGCTTTCCCAGCAAACAGGAATAATTACTAGCCTATCATCAAATGATTTTAATTAGAAGTCTGTCCTCTCTTCTTTTTCCCTCTCACCTTTCACACCTAGTATAAGTGTATAACTAATAATGTAATGACTAATTAAAAGACCATTGGGACCCCTGGAAAATATAGATCCATTTTAAGAACAGAGCATTGAAAAGGAAGGGAACAGGAAATCTAAACCTGCCTTTTCTTATATTAACCACAAAGAAAACAGGGACATTTTACAATGGAATATGAAATACTGAAATGTTTTAATACAGGTGAAAGTTAAAGACAGCTATATACATTCTGTGCAACATAAACACATTAAAAAATACTCTCTTCTCTTAACACAAGTTTTATCACGCTGGCACAACCCCTGGTAAATGCACTGCATTCAACAAGTTGAGTACTAGAGAGCACATGTTTTTCCCAATCTACTAAAATAATAAATTAGAAATTACAAAATTATTATTTTCTTAAGAACAGAATGAATAAGATTTTCAAAAGTACACTACTAAGAGGGACAGGTCTCATCCAATATGAACTAAATTGTGAAATTCTTTGAAATTCTGTCTTGTATGTTGCAATATAGACTTTGTTTATACAGACATTTGAATCTGGAATAAAATAGCTTCCAATCTTTCTATTGCTATTCATCAGAATATTGAATCAATCTTCAAATGCATGACAATAATAAAATACCAAAGGTTTTTTTTTTTAATTAATACATAAATTGGGGGAAAAATTGTGGAACAACCACAACAACCAAAAGCTGATACATGTATTTCCATTGTAAAGATAAAGAACTTGTCTAGTGTGTTGTAGTCCGTAGTTTTAGGTACCAACAATGTCATAATGTCCAAGAGGAAAGGATTAATCACCAGCACATTACTGATCTGTCTCATTTTCCAGTTTTTGTATCTCATTTTGTCCAGCCTCTGCAAGGTGAGATAAGAGTCTCTTATACGCTTCCCTGTTGGGGGAAAAAAACCAAAACATATAACATGTTACTTTAATAATCTCACACATCCTAGGAGTAAAAGTGTGTAATTCCCAAACACATTGTTTAGATATTGAGATATTAAAACATTTTAACTTCCCCCCCCCCCCATTCAACTGCTTTTTTGCTGTGACTCTTCAGCATGGCCAGATCAGAGGAAGAATAGGGACTGCACTGTTTACAGCCAGAAGTGTAGTGGAGCTGCTTAGAAGCCTAATTGTTTAGTAAACTGCTGTAAAATACAAGTTCCTTATTTAAAAATGTGGAGTTTCCAAGGCCCAGATGATATTAGCATTCAGCCTTGAGGATGTTTGCTCTCTCATTTCTCCCTAAGCAATCCCTGTGACTCTTACCACAGCACATGATGTGGATGTGAGCCCCTCACACTTGGGTGCAGCCCAAGCACTCAACCAGATTCAGACCACCATCCTCAACCAAGGACAATGACTGTTAAAATAAACCTGAATTTCAGAAGAGAACTGTCACTCAAGTGGATTTTCCAGAAGAGTGCATATGTGTTGATGAGACTTTTCACCTTAAGTTCATTCTAATACTCTCCAACCCAAACAACGTAATTATTGTTAAAGTACCGCCTCTGACATTTAGGTCTTTTCTGATTATCTATTTTTGTCATGAAATATTAACTTGAGCAAACCAAACTGCAGTTTTTGTACTAGTTCTTTGCAATTACAACACTGGACATCACTGCTATAAGCATTTAATGCAACTTCTGAACCTTACTTCTTTTACAGATACAGATTTGCACTTTAATGTCTACAGTAATTGCACTGAATATGTTAATATCGTGTTATTTAGAGTCTGGGACTGAAGAGAGAAAATCAGGTGTTCCTGAAGAGAGAAAATTAGTGTTCTTACAATAAAATGCTCATGGATCACCTCAGGCTGCTGGGTAATGGAGCACATTCTAAATACAAATTACTAATAGAAAACATTGACAACAGATTAGCTAATATATATGGTTTAAGTGATGAGGATAAAGGAAATGGAGCTCTTCAGTAATCTCCAAGCTTGCATTTCAGGAAGCTCAAACAACCTGCATGCAATCAGCATTTTGTAGATAATGGGATGAATGTTACCATATTAACAGTATTTAGCAAAAGAAAAACAAGCAAAAATTTTAGCTGTGAAACACATTATCAAAGGATGAAAAGCAGGTTGTGTGGAAATCCTACATATAACGGTACCTCAGGCTGATCCTGGGCAAATTCTCTTAAATAAAAGCAAATGCAGCTGTTGGCAGTGGATAGTAAAAACTGAATAATATAATTACAAATTAATTAAATACATTTTTCGTTAAATGGAAGATGGATACCCTGTGAGTACCCTTCAGTGTCTCGTAAGTTATTCGTGCACAGCTCTGTCTTTTGGACTTTTTATAGCCCAGACCCTGCTGACACACACCTCAAAACTTCCCCAGTGTGAGGCATGAGTGGATTCTCCCCTTGGAGTAGTCCCAGGATGTGCAGCAATGCAAACACTGGGGCCAGGGCCAGTTCCTTGCCCAGACCACAGGAGAGTCATGGGCAGCCCTCCAGTGAGCAGCACTAACAGAAGAGCCCTTTTGGCTCAGGTGCCCCACGAGGCAGAGCTTCCTGGAGTTCTGTAACAGTACTTGCATGGATGCAGCTCTGCAGGGATGGTGGTGTCTGGGTGCTGCATTTGCACCCAGACACCACCATCCCTGCAGAGCTGCTCCCCTCCTGTGCCTTTTCTCCTAATGCCAGATTGGATTCAAGTGTCAAATATTTCTGTCCTGAGTTCTTGGGGGGCAAACAGAGGAAGTGTGAGCCTGTTGTGCCTATCAGAGCCAGCCTGTCCCAGACACCCACAACTCTTCTAAGTTTAGATTATGAGAGAGCTCTTGATATTCAGTTGGGGGTATTTATCTTCCAAGCATCTCAGACCATACCTGATTATAGTATAATTGCACATATGACCCAAAAAGTCCTCTAAAACAGGGACTAACAGGAAAATTCTTTGGATAAGGAATTCTTAATTCTGTTTTGCAACATACATTGTAGAGACAACCTGGCTTCACAAAAATTCTACTCTAGTCTGTGGACCCTAGTATCAAAACATCTCTGGAAATATTTAGCAAATATAGATGGCTTTAAACCATGAAAGGCTTGAGTTAAGGGAGATTTCTGGCTGAAAACACTTAAAAATCACTCATTTTTGAGTGCCTGTGCTGCTGTCTTAACACTGCTTTCCTTCAACAGAATAAACCTCTACTAGTCATTGTCAAAAGTAATATTAAATGAAAATCAAACCTCTGTGCAGCATTTCTTCCAAGGCCTTGTTTGTGCTCGGAATCCTTCAGAGACTGTGTGATTGTGGGAATCAGGCTGGTAACTAAAGTCTGATCCAAGACTGCCACTGTTTCCAGTATGCTGAAAACCCGGTGATCATAGACAGCAGTGTAGTCCTGGATAAACTGCCTGAGGGGGATACAGGGGCATTTCATGCAGGGTCAAAACGAGATGCAGAGAACATGCCAACAACAACTGTAGAGTCTAATCAGAACAAACAATCTGGCTGCATAGCAATTTTCATTTTGTTACACTGGAATACTCTACCTGGAATACTTTCTCTAAACAAAGGATGGTTTTGAAGCCTAATGCTAAAAATTCCACACATTTATTTTCAAGTCATTTGACAGATTCTGCTGCTGTTTCACCAAGACTTCCTTGTTCCTAATGTGTGTGAATGCAAAACTAAACCATACATTTCTTATTTAATAAATAATAATTGTAATAAAAAGACTAACAAAACAAGACTTTTAGATTCAAATTTGCAGAAACAATGTTGGCATTTCTTATAAAGCTCCCCTGGATCTTAAATAGGGCAAACCATTAGATGGAAGCATATCCATTTGCCATCCTGAAGACTTGAGGACTTTAAGGCCCACAGATAACATTCAAATCAAAATTAGCACCCTAGGGATGACACATCCCATGAAATTGATCTATCACATATATGGCATTTCCACAAACACCCATCCTTTTTTCAGCGAATCTCTCTCAAGGCTTTCACCTAGACCTAGCCCAATACAGCAGCAGTGCTTAAGGTTTGCAGAATGTCTTTGAGTGCCAGGTCATGCAGCTCTTCTACTGTATCCATGCAAGACACAGGATTCATTTTGCAGAGCTATGAAATAAGGATAATTTGCATTATAATAATCTATTATTGTCACAAAATCAAATAAAAAAAGCTAAGCTTGTTATATGAATATTAGCTGCATTTCAAATTAGGCACACACATCTTTCACAGCACCATCAGCATTCCTGAGGAGTTTTTCCCATCGCAGGAAAAACTATATGCCTATCAAAATAGTACCTCATCCATGAGGAAGCAGGTATGCCTCTCACTTCTATTTTTCTGCTCTGGCTTTTTGGCAAAGCTATGTTCAAATCCAGTGCCAAAAGTACCATTACTAAAATACCATCAACAAGCAACAATGCAGCATTTTAGATAATTAGTTATTTTAAAAAAACATGTTTGTTGTCAATTGGCTTGCAGCAGCTTTGCTGCCAGTTGGCATATTTTCTGGTTACCTAAATACAGAAGTCAGCTGGGTGGCATGTTCTCCTCCTGACCCTGCTTGGCAGCCTTCTACCATGTACTGTACAATGTCTGTAGATATTTTTTTAACTGCAAAAGAAAAAATCACAGGATTCACACAGAGCTCTTGAACTGACCATCTGGAGAATGTCTTTCATGAAGACAAAAAATTTTAAATAAGGAAAAAAAAAGGTTTAATATTTCTTTGAGGCAAGTGGAATGATTGTGAGAGCACTTAGATTGGCTACAAAGAACAGAATGAGTCACGGGTTTATGCAAAAGTCTTATTTTCACCACCATTATCCTTTAAACAGATTTTTAAATACACTATGTTTTTTTTAAGTTAAAGCCAAGAGATATACATTTAGAGGAAATAGAGGTTTTATTTAAATCTAAGTTCTGTTTACATTCTTTAAGCACTCCTATTTGATTCAAAAGAAAGGCAGTCACAGCATTACATTGTGCTCAAAGCTGTGTGGATCTACTCCGTAATTTCAGTGGTGGAGACTGTTCTGAAATGCACTCTAACTCTTTTATTAAGCGAAAAAAACCCAAAAAAACCCCAACAACCTCTCCCACTATTTTCTCAATAATTGTTTCCAAATAAATACCCAAGTTGCCAAGATACAGCTCTTTATAAAGGTGGAACTGGGCTGCAAGGACTTTTCTAGAAGGGTGTGGCAGAGCCCTGTCCAGGCAGGCAGGGAGCTGGTGGCTACAGCAGCACAGGACCTCCAGCTCATTGCACTGACACACTGCAAGGTGAGTACTCAGCTTTTAGCAGATATGGCTGTGATGGCAAAAGGGGGAAGAACATTTGTGATGACTGAGCCAATTTCCTAAGCACATCTTATCCCTGAAACTATTATAGACCAGAATCAAACAGTACTTTATCAGAAAAAATTCCCAGGAGAAGTCAGAGGTTAATCCAAATTTTGCTTAATGCCTCTCTAGCAGCAAGAAATGGAAATTTTGAGCTCAGGTACATTCATTATACAATGGTGGGGTGAAAAGAGTGCTTCCTTCTGTAAGTACCTAAAAATAAAGATGTTCTTGCTACAAAACAAAGCATGCTAAAAGAAGAAAGAAGACTCAAAGATACCTTCAGAGAGCAACATGTTACTTTTAATCCATTTATAATGCCTCTATGGGGAGAACATAACACTAGTCTTATTTGGTCTCAAAACTTTAGGTGGAAGAAAAGTTCCACAATTGCTAATGGAGGAGATTATATGGCAAGGATAGGGAAAAAAGGAAATGTCTTCAGATTCCTGAGAAGCTGATTAGTTCATTAGAGAGTTAAATTAGGCAGGATTTCTCTGCCTGAGAGGCAGAAGTCCCAGACCAGTTAATGAAAAAAAAAAGCCTCATCCAGTTTATCTGGCCAGATTGTTTTATTCACCTCATCTGAGAGTCTTAAATACTGGGATGAAAGATGCTCAGCAGTGCAGAAATCTTGCAGGCGTGGAGAGATGTACTTAATGCAAACAAACAGCTCACCTTGCAGCTCATTAACCAGCACCAAGCACTTCAACACAGCTGGGAGAACCAAGTCTATGTCACACAGTTCAGTGCTCTGGGTCCTCTGAAGTACTTCAAGAATGAAAGCAAGAACAGAGGCCAAGCGAGGAGGTGGAGCATGCCCTTTGAACTGCAGGTAGTTTTCCCTGGGAAGACAAAGCAAGCCAGAACAAAGTCTATGATTTGGGGTTTTTTTTTCCATGTAATGCAAAGACCATATACCTTAAAATAACTGTGATATTTTAGCAGGAGGCCTATTACATAGATTTCTATCTTTATCTAGGCTTAAATAATGGCTTCTATTTATCTTAGTCATAGCAATGACTCCCAGTTTGTCAGAGGACAGTGATCTCTTCTGTTCAGACAGGAGTGAGAAATAAGAGCCATCATAATTACAGTTAAAAATCCAGGTGTGACTATTAAAAGCTAAATACAAAGGTAGCTTCATAATATAATTGAATTAATGAAGGAATCAAGATTCTAAAATCCTAAACCAACATGCATAATACAGCTGTTATTTAATTATGTTATTTAGCTTTATGTGCTTTTGCAAACTCACAATCATACTTGTGGTAACAGCTCTGCTGTTACACTGGTACTGTTATTTGATTTTTGTAAACAGTATGTTGTAACAGGACAGCCAGTGGCTGGTTTTGTTCTGTCAGAATTAACACAAACATCTCCAATATAAAATCTGGCACAAGGATAAAAGGTGACCTGTCAATCTGCAACAAGAACAAATTTTAACATCAGACACATGCAGTGTTCCAATTTTAACACATTGATTTGTTAATTTTCTACAAAAGAATACAAGAATAAAAACTACTGTTGGTTTGGCACCACAAATTAATGGAATCTGAAGACAGTAAGTTTTGCAGGTGAAAGAGAACACAGCATTTATTCATCAGTCAGCAAGAGCACTCCCAGAACCTTCAAAAAACCATTTAAAGATATTTAATATTAGGTATTGTTACCTACTCAAACAAGGCACATATGTTGGCTGAGCAATGCATCAATTAAAAACCAGCATCCTTATTAAAAACTCAGTAAAGAATGCTTCTACAACTTTCAAATGAAATGTGACTTTCAGAGCTCTGTGTACTTCATTGCACTGCTTCAGAGCACTGGTGTGACTTGTGCAATGAAAGCTGTGACCCACAGTTCTTGTATCATGTGGTCTAACTTTAATATTAGCAACTCTGAAATCTTCTGTCACATTAATTACTCTGAAAATTTCCCACAGTTTTTTTTTGTGTGTGTTCTTCCACTACAACACACAGCTTTGTGAGCTGGGTAATACAATCCTGATAGAGGTTTCCCTTCCCCTCTGCAGCAGCAATACATTCACTGCTTTCATATGGCAAAGTGGTGAACAAACTGCACCTATTTGTGTACAGACCCTGTGACTGCCTCATGACCACCCAGCACTTTGCAAACCCGAGTGCTGCTCAGTTCTAACACATTCTTCCCAGATCACTAAGGAATGTTGCACATCTTAAAAATCACCAAGTGCCATTACACCTTCAGAACTTTCCACTCTTAATCCCCATGTTCACACATGCATGCACACATTCAAAAATAACTTTAATAAGATGACAAAGTTTGGGTATCCAAAAACATGTCAGAACTAAGATTATGAAATCTTAATTGACTCCCTTAATAGGTGATAATACAGGCTTTACTTACAGGATTGCTTATCATATTTACCCAAGATTAGCACTGACATTATTTTTCTGATCAACATGTATACCCATTCTTTAACAAATAAAGATACAATTACCATGGATATAGGCCTGTATTTGAGGGGGTTTAAATCCTTTCCCAACACGGAAAAAAAGTAGAGATTGTTCACTACTCTGCAGTACATAAAACCAAGTGTCAGCCTCTCAGCAGCAGGGACAGAGATTTGTAACTGCTGTTGACATCATGCGAGTGGTGACAGCGCAGTGAACAAATACTGTCTCCCTGCCTCTCTGTCTTCCACTTCCCAGTTTTCCATGTCCCCTGGGCAGCTGGCACACCTGTGTATGCCCTGACACTTAGAGAACAACAAGGCCCCCAATGCACACGGACCTGTGGCAGTTCTAAAGCACTACAACTGCACCCCTAAATACAGCCTGAGACACACACATGATGATGTCTCTTGGAGCATAATTTTTCTAGAAAAGGACTTGCATTTCACATGACCTCCTGCAGTATTTCTTGTTGTGGCCTAGGACTTTTATCCTTAATTAATCTCTCACAAATCTTTCTGATTTTACTCTTCTGATATATAAACACTGTCCTTCCTTTGCTCCCTGCCCGGCAACTCCCAGGCTCTTCCAAGAGCCGCACCATCAGAGGCCTGAGCTCATGAGCTATTTGTGAAGTCTGAATCTGAGACCGGAGAAAGTGATGCTTTATACCCCACTGGTCCTTACCTGATGACATGCAAGGTGGTCCTGCGGAGGCGGAGCAGCTGGGGGGCGGTGATGGAGCTGCCTAAGGCAGTGAGCAGAGGATGCTGCCCAGCACCGGGCACAGTCGGGGAGGAAGGCAGGAATCGTCCAAAATAATGGCGAATAATGCTCCCAAGGAGTTGATTTAAATAGGCACCCTGTGTTTGGGACTGACAACATATGAAGGACAGGCCCTGTGGAAGAAAATTTTAGAAAGGAATTAAATAGATTTTTAGCAATACAGTTGATTAAATCTTTAACAATTGTATGGTAAACACTCACTACATGCTGTGTAAACTGCTGCACACAGAGTAACTATGCCTGACAAATAAGCATCGCTGATTTGCTGCAGACATGATGATCTGCAAATGAAGACAGAGGCAGGCAAGGCTTGCAAAGCAGAGAAAAATCTTTCACTAGACTAATATATTGGAAGATAAGCTTTGGGACATGCAGGCTCCCCTTCAAATTCAAAATAAAACTGTGGCATTTCAGACCTAAGAAAGCTTCTGCACCCAAAAGCTTCTCATTTCTGTTTTCAGTCCTGTACATGGTCTAACAAAGTATGTTAATCAGGTAAGATTTAAGATGGGACAGAAAGAGTAAAAATCTCATCTGCTTGTAAAGGACTGTGTGAAATTTTTGTATAAATGCTACAGCAGAAAAATGAGCACTGAGAATTGAGCTCCAACAAGAAAAGATTTGCTCATAGTATGAACAAATTAGGGTAAATTAGGCACCATTTATAAGGGATTTAGAGGAGGTTTTAAACTCTGTTTAAGATAAGGCTAAAACTGCTGTGATTTATCCAATATAAGCTATATTGATCCAGAAAAAAAATCTATAATGAAAGTACTTGCCCAGAAAGTGCTTATCTGAACTCTACCTGTAGTTATAGAACATATATATGGTCCGTCCCTGAAAAAAAGAGTATTCTTACTGGAATGGGTCCCCATAAGAAAAAGTTAAGATCTTGTTTCCTTCCCCCTCCTCTGATTACTGAGAGCAAGAAGAACAAATCACTAAGAAAAAAATAAAAAGATCCCGTGATCTCCTATCTCAAGGGTCACAGTCAGCAGCACAAACAGAAGCCTCTTGAGAACTCAGTTTTCACAATAGTTTTGTCCAACAAGAATAATGGTGTAAAACAAGGTCAAGCACAGAGCTCCCTAGACAGCAATTTCAATAGTACTTCAAATTTCCATTAGCATTGCAATCCAGACTCTGGTTTTGGTAGGAGGAGTATCTGTCTGAATATTTATGGTTGCTGAGGTAAACTAATGCCCCTAATATAGGAATGAACAGATCAAGTCAAGCTGCTTTTGTTCCCCAGCTATGGAAAAGGAGTATTTCTGTTGCTTTTTGTATAGGAGTCAAAAAACCCTATTTTCTGACTCCCCAAAACCATTTTCGTCTATACCTGTCTGTGTGAACATGACAAAACATTCAGAAAAAAAAAAAGCAGGCTGAGGCATAGCTGAGGGTCTTGAAATGCTGAGTTCCCACTTTTGGTTCCACAGTAAACAAATACAGGAAACATGAGATTTCAAGAAATGAGGTGCGTGAAGACTTGGTGGGTCTCTTGAATGCAGATTTGGCTTAAGGGTTTTTACCTCACATACTTTTGGGGTTCCTTGATAATTCTGGCAAATCTCAATGATAAAAAAAACCACACTTTCTGAACTGAGGCTTTGAGTAAAACTTCACATTTTCTTCTCCTTTTGTGCACATAGAGTAAGTTATTGTAGGAAAAAGCTGCTGCTGCTGTATCGGAATTCTTAAAAAAAGAAGTCAAGTGATACTTCTTGGCAAGTAGCAGACTTAGAGACTGTTAGAGATGCAGACTATTTAGTGTGTAAACTTGTGTTTGATGTCTTCAGTAAGATACTGCAGAAGGCATAAAAAAGAGTTGCCTGTGCTTTCTGTAGTAAAGCTCGTACAGAATGACAGAATGTACTCCATAATCCAAATATTAGAACTGGCACTCTTAAGACTCTAGACTGTTTTTAACACTAAAAGAACCCAGACATCTATGACAAAGTGTATTAATTTATTGTATAAAAGGGACACAAAGAACATCACAACCTTACAGAGGATACCTGCAGGAATACATGAAGAATACATTGTTAATTCTTCTCTGAAGAATTCACAATGACAATTGCTAAAATGAGACAGTTCTTCAAACTGAGGATCAACAAAAGATACACAGTATCAAGAAGACATCAGTTAGTAACTAGTAAGAGTTACTGTTTTTAAGAATGATCCTATTAAATGGTTGCAATAAAAAGAAAATAATATTAGAATTCAGATATCTGAGGGAATGCTGACTAATTTTTGCAGGTCTAATAATTTCATTTCAAACAAACCTACACTGATCCTTCATAAAAGCATTTTAATTTTTTGGGTTGAAATAAATTGATTTGGAAACTGCATGCCAAAAAATTAGAAAAGAACTTGGATTTCTCTCTTGGACAAAAAGGCCTACTGACTTCAGGTCAGCACTGTGTTCTTTATTTTGGTCTCCTCTTTTTCCTTACAAAGTGCAGAGAGCAACAGACCTGCACAAGGTCTGACAACACCACATCCCAAGTGGCACAAGGCATGAATTACCAACACTGCACAGTAGGTGCAAATCTCCAGCTACAATGGCAAAACACCCTAAGCAGTGCTGGCCAGGGATGTGATTGCAAGGTAATCGCACAGAAATTTCTTCTTTTAAATCCCACCAGTAATTAAGCAAGATAAAGGAAGCTGCTGTTCAAATGAGAGAAAAAAGAAACACACATGCAACTGGACTGCAATTCTGGACCAGAGATTTGAAATCAATCACATCAGACCCCCAGGACAATCCCTACAAAGCAGATGGATTTTAAAGGGTTGATAGAGTTGCTTTCTTTTCTTTAACTATGCTCTTCAGCCATCTTCTGCGGTTAAGATTAAAAAAAAAAGGACATTTTAAGGGGAGCAGAGGAGCATGACATCATCTGCTCTTCATTTTAGCAGAAAGGCAATGGATTCCTGTGTGTGTTCACTGCAGGAACCTTTTGTGGCCAGAGCTGCCTCTTCTGATTTATCTGTATATCTGTAAATCACCTGTGGAGAGCAAAGAACCGATTAGTGTGGATTACTGGAACTATTCACTGCAGAAATGCCAAGCTACCTAATGATGACTTACACTGCAAGTCCTGCTGTTGGAATAAATCTGCTGTCCACCAATTAATGTTGTACAATTTCTATTAAACACATAATTCACAAAATGTACTAATAAGCTTGCTCAAATATCGGACCACAGATGTGGCTCATGGGAGGGCTTTCAAGGTCTGATCTCTGACAAATGCTGAGCCTGCACAGAGCCATTAAAATCACTGGGAAGTGAATGGGCCAAGCACTACTAAGAATGAAGCTCTTTTGCCATTCTCAGTATTTAGACAGAAATCAACAAATCTTCTGTATTTGGACAGGATTAATACTGATAAATCAAGCAGTAATTAATACTGATAAATCTTACCTTCCCTGTCATTATGTATACAGTGCTTATTCCATGCACCCACACTGTATTCTGCAAGACACATTTAAACTAATATTTCTTCTCCAAAACAAGTTTCTTACACTGCTTGAGTCTTTTCCCATATTACTGGTAAATGTGTACTAAAATTCTTCCAAATCATTCTCCAAGAAATCCATCAAGAGCAATACTGGTCTGAAACTTCCTATGATAGATGTTAGCAATCCACAACCACACATATCAACTCAACTTCTTTTTGCAGTAGTGAAATACCTACAGTTAAATTTTACATACCTCACTATTTCATAATTAGGAACAGTCCCATACAATTGTAAAATGGCTGTTCATTCATATTCTTTGTGCTTTACTTTCCAAAGTCAGTAATTCAAACATATCTGAGGGCAATTTTTATATCTCAATAAAAATCTTTCTTAGGTCATCAAGTATTACCAAAACACATGTGCAGTGAAAGGAACAGTACCCAGACAGTAACCCTTAAGGCAAGATAAAAACCAAAAAATAGCTTAAAAGTTGCTAGAGCTAAGCTATTTTAGCAAAGCAGTATCAGTGACTGAGTTTGAAAAAAAAATCTTGCTAAGCTCCCTGTACAGTAGAGACCAGACCAGCTGCCCAAAAACTGTCAAAAGGCAGGGATATAGCCCAAAGTTCTATATAAGGACAAACATAACAAGTAAACACAGTCAGTCTGAACTGATGAGAGAGAAATGCAACATTCAGTCTTAATTAGTGCCTTTGACAATTATGTGTGCTTGTGTAAAATGAAGCAAATAAATTTGTAGGGTTGGGGTAGTGAAGGACTGTGAAATACAGCCACTGGTTCTGATGAATTGTGTAGTAATAAACTACATTGTGTGAAGAGAAGGAGCTTTGTATGTTGTCCTAAAAGATTAAAATATTCAGGAATTCTATAGTATTTAATAAAATTGTTGCATCAGTGGATATGTAAAATAAACTGCTACTAGGGCTGACTTCAAAACCCTTTAAAACCCAAAAAATGGATCACGTAAACCAGATTAAGATTAGCTGTTAAATACTCTGGAAAGAGGGAATCTTTTTCCAGGTCATTGCTAGCAAAATGAAAATGTTTTCTGAGATCTGAAGCAGTTTTTTTGAGCAAAGCAGGAAAAGCCTACACTGTAGGAACTGAAGAAGAAAAAAAGATGGAGCCTGGAACTTTTCAGAAGACTAAAGAAAAAAAATTAAAAAGGAAAAGCTGCTGAGTAGAAATTCCACTCAAGGTCTTTTATACTTTGACCATGAATAAAGAACTCGCATGCATAAGAGGATGCTTTGCATGGTCTCCAAATTCCTGTTTCTGTATTTTCACATAACTGTGAAAGGATTAAGTTGTAAGCTGGAGTATGAACAGGGACAGATCTATAGAACAATGCTTGTCTAACATTAGGGTGAATTAAGACTCCTGCCCTAACATACCAGTGCTCTATCTCCACAAATGAGCACCAGGCACAGGGCAGCTCCCCAGGAGTGGCCTCATCACACATTTCACCTGCAGTTTAGGTTAGTCAAGGTGAGGTTATTCCCAAAGAATTCCTTTTCTCCATCTTCCCTTCCACATATACTGTTTGATCACTTTTCTGATGTGCCCATTTGGGTTTTTGGGTTTTGTTTGTTTTGTGAGGCTAGTTACTATTTAATTCAAGTAACAAATTGCTATTCACAGAATCATTAAAGCAAATTAAATGAGAATGTGTATTGGGGTGAAAGGGAATGAATGTAACTTTAACCCAACTGTGAAACAATAACCTGAGATGTCAGAGAGTGCCTAGAATCCATTCAATCTCAAATGATCTCAGAAGAGTTATTTTTTTGTTGTTGTTTTTAAATTGATCTTGAAATATTTTTGTTTTGAGTTGACTCAAAATTGGAATTTTCCCACTTTTCCACATAAAAGAGAAGGAAGTTTTTTTGAATAAATGAAGCATTTTAGAACACTTAAAAATATTGGAACCTTGTAAATACAAACAAAAAGTAATAAAACACAAAAAGTGTCATATTGAAACAGGAAAAATAACTCACAAAATCTCCTCTTTTCTCTCCAGAAGTGTTTATCAAATTAAAGAATTACTCGTTTTCTAGAAGCAGTGTTTGTCTAAAATATTTTGTCACACAAGATCATCTAGCATAGCTGGAAAGTACATGGACAATGCAGCAGACTGATGAAGAATACAAAAGTGAGGTGTGGAAGTCAGAAACTGGCAAATAAAACAGGAAACAAGGGTACACAACACTCAAGACTTCAAAACCAACTCAAGTGGTTTCATCTGAAGGCTACATCTGTCTCTGCAGACTCCAGAGAAACTGGCTCTACAACAGAAACACCAAATTAGCAAACAGACACTCACAGTCCATGCTAATACCATTGTCCAGATGGCCCTACATGTACACAGCTTCTGAAAATACCTACAGAGCAATAAAGCAAAACATATTGTGCAGAGCATTGCATAACCATATTCACTTCCATATGACATGCCTTCGATCACAATGAGCTGCTTTTGAAACTAATAAATTCAAGTGATGTTTACAACGTCACCACTGCATTGTTTCACAATACAATCCTGCAAAGGAGTGAGTTAAGACTGCAATCAAAATGAAGACTAAGAGAGAAGGAAAATGGTAAGCAAAAAAGACACAAAGATTTACAAGGAAAACATGTCAGCTTATTTATTTTCAAAATATAGTCTTTTCTCTTTCTCACCAGCAGAAGTTAGTCTCTTTCTACAGCATCAACAAGCCTTACAGAGTTTCAAGAGTGACAGGGTAACTGAGAAAAGAGTAGGATGAATAACAGGGAAGAAGGCTTTAGTTATGCAATCATAAGCAGCAGGAACCTGATTTAGCAAAACATATTCTCCAAATATTAAGACAAACCAGTGGCATAATACACCAAGGATTTTCTTTTGTTCCCAAGAGCAACAAAAAAAGGGGTATCTTATTTATAACTATCTACAGTTAGCCAAGTCAAGGATGATTTAAAATATTTGTTCTGTCAACTTAACAATTTTCTTACTCCATATTATGATTACTTGATGCACTGTTTGAGAAATCTGTCACATTGGAGACCGGTGTAACCAGCAGGTTGGATAAAGGTTTTCCATAAGCAGTGATGAGACCAGAAGCTCTGGAGTGTACCACAGCATAGCTGCCTGCAATGAGGAAAGCCAAATGGGTGGCAATTTTCCTTTCACTTCTATAAGGAGAAAAAACCTTTTCTTACTGCTTCAGTAAATTCAGTCAATACTTCTTGACTAGGGAAAAAGAAAAAATACTCTGCAATATTAACCTTTCCTGAAGATTCATTTGTGGGCTGATAATAGAGCTGAGATATTTACCTGGAGATAAAGAGGCAGGCTTTCCTGAATGGCAGACAGCAAAGCCACAGGCAGCTCCTTGTCCTGCTGGAGCACAGAGTGTGGCAGCAGTAAGCAATCCACAATGCGAAACAGGAGTTGCTGTGCCTTGGAAGTAGCCAGTATTGGTGCACAGAACTTTACCAGACATCCTGTTGAAAAAAATTCAAAAAAAGCCCAAACCAATTTACAGTTAGTAAAAAAATTAAGGAAGCCTTAAGAAGCAGTTATGTTAAATTAGACAATCTGAGAGTAGCAAAAGCAACTGAATTGTCTCACTCCTACATACTCATTCCATGGCATCCTGTTAAAAAATCCCAGTCAAAACAACTCAAAAGTCCATTTACATTTCATCAAAATAAAACACTATATTGATTCAACACAACACAGTTACAAGTTTTTAGGCAAGTGAAGATGCTTTAGGAAAAGTACAGCAATGCTAAAGATAGGATGAGTCTCTTAGATCCCTGCAGAAAACTTAATTAAACTTGATCCATAACCCTACTGCAATCAGTACACGTGCCCTTGAACATTTACCTTGCTGTGTGCATTCATCCCTTTTGCAGAGAAATGCTGCCTTTGCCTTCCCTTTACATTTGTCTAACACCACTGTAGCAACACCACGTCAGCAACTACTCACATAGCAATTTAATGTTAGCAAAACATTAAATATCCTCCCAATTGCATTTAATTTCAGCAGATTAAGAAGAACAAGAGGCAGCCAACTCCATTAAGTCTTGCCAGGTCTTTGTGGGCTCTCAGTTCACAAACTGAGAGCCTCAGAGAACATCTTTCTTGTTTTCAGCACAATAATGTATCACTTGCTCAGCTTTGAGCCAGTTTTAAGATTGTTCTTTTGACTTTCAGAAAAAAAAAAGTAAAAAGGTGTTGATGTGTAAATACCCCAACTTTGAAAAACATCTTTACTGCAGGCGAGGTGTAATTTTTCTTGAAAAACTAACTCCATACTCAGAAGTGTTAATACTCAAAGCACATTAAATAAAACAAGATTCTTATGTAGACATTTTCAACTTTACATATTATTAGAGGCAGGAAGTTTTCTGGGTTGAAAATACAGGAATATCCCGAGGAAACATGTTTAAGACTTTGAAAATAATGGAAAATCAAAAGTAGGCCGTTACAAGATATTATTAATCTATAAACGTCATTCATTATCATCTCTAAAAACAACGCAAAACAACATTAATCTTGTGGAGTGAAAGAAAACACAATGATCAATCATAGAGAAAGAGAATGATCACCTAACAATACTTCTAATAATTGTTGTCTAAACTTCCTGCTTTGAAAGAAACATGGTCATTCCAGCTCAAAGTACTCCTTCTATTATCACTGCCGTGATGTATGGGACAGTACAAGACACAATCTGACTACAGACAGGAGGAGTTTAGATTTGTTAAGTTTTGTGCTTTGTCCTTATAATTTAACAAGCTCACAGAATGTGAAGCAGTGATCGAAATCTATTTGATGTTTTTTTTCCTTTTAAACCCTCTTTATGTTTTCTTAAATAAAAAGAAAGGACATTTTCTTCCACACATCAGCATGACTGAAGATTAATCGTTTCCTACTGCAAAGAACAAAAAGGAACATACCAATCTAAAAAGGAAAATACCAATCTAAAATTACTTTCCAAGGCTCCAACCCACATCTGGGTATCTAAAAATGTTTAATTTTATATACATCCTGTGTATCAAAGTATGCTGGTCTCACAATATAAAAACTGAGTATTTTTAAAAACTCTAATTCCAGTACATTTGGTGCACCTTCTGCATCTTGGTCATGCTTTCCCTGTGCTCCTTAGAATCATGATGTAAATTGTGTGCGCATGCAAATCATTATCTCTGTTTTAAGATACATAAGGTTTACTCTGTTTTTAAAGGTAAGTGGGTCAGACTGGCACATTCATTGAGAATTAAAGCATTCTTCTTTTTCCACCCTATCAGTGGTTCCACATTTAATGAATAAATGCTAGAATGCATTTTAGAAAAGTACAGAGTGCTTGTCAACGAAGGAGTTCCAAAAAAGAAGTGAAGTACATACCTAAGCCAATTTGGCCACTAACATAACTCCACTACACAGGATGTAGCCTGTCATAATACTGCTTATCACAGAATATCCTCAGTTGAAAGGGATCCACAAGGATCACCAAGTCCAACTCCCAGTCCTGCACAGACACCCACCAAAGGTCCCACCATGTGCCTGAGAGCATTGTCCAAGCTGTGACCACTTCCCTGGGGAGCCTTTTCCAGTGCTCAATCCCCCTCTGGGTGAAAAACCTTTTCCTAAACTCCCTAAAACCATAGTTTTAGACTCTACCTTACCCCTCCACATCGGCCCTAACAAAACCTACAGTTTGCTGAATTCTGCAACTCCTTGGCTGCACTTCCACTTCTACCATAACTATACAGTGATTGAAAAAACCCATTCAAATAAGTGACTGCTACAGTGTTTTCTTTGGTGAGTCAGGCTATGCCCCATAGCATGGATACCTAACACCAAAGCTGCACGTTGTCTCAATCCACATGGCTCAAAACTTGGAATTCTTTCAGAAGGGTGTACGCCTACTTTTATGTTCCACAGGAAGAACTCAGAGTTCATCACTTCTGTTTAAAATGAGTGGGCAGAAGAAGGAAACAGTAAGAGACCTCATACAAAAAGATCTCGTGACCCTCTCTGGGAAGAGCAGATCTGCTGTGGGTACAAATTGCAGTAGCTTCAGGAACTGCTATGACTTACAACAATCCTCACTACAGCTAAAGAGCCAGAAACCAGCTCTTGTCACTGTTTCTGGGTTTGTTTAGGTAGAACAGGTGGTTTTCACTAATGAAAGATGCAAAAACATCATACTTTTGAAAATACTGATTTGCAGAGGTAATTAAAAAAAACCCCATAAGCAAAAACCACAAGGAGGTTAGACATCAGGATCTAGAGAAAATCTGGGGGAAAAAAAATCTAACTGTAGCATTGGTGACTTTGTTTTTTTGAACATTAAATAGTATAGAGAAAAAAAGTGTGGATAGCATAGAGGGGAAAAAAGTATCATAAGTTAGTTTTAAAGAATCAGTAAAATAATTTCCTAAAAGAAAAGATGTGTAAAATAATTACCTATGATCCAGTATGTAAGCTGCAGACCTTCTGGAGGTCCTTTTGCCTTCAGATAGGGTTTTACATACTTTAACACATCACCCAAATACTCCAGAGTCTTCGCTACCATGGCAGATTTCTCAGGGAGCGTCTGAAGACCACTGTAAGTTCTACCAAGAGCCTGAGAAAACAAAAACATTGAAATAAATATAAATCAGTCTCTCATGAGACTTTTGTGAGTAATTTCTTTTTCAGCACTCTAAATCTGATACATAGTCTCTTTTCACTAAAATTGTCTTATGAAAATAACATGGAGTAGATGTACAGTACCTTAATGAATTGGACCAGAGCATTTTTTGGGTCTTGCTTGAAAACTGACTGTCCAACATTAGCCTTTAAAAGAATGTTTTCTACTTCTGAGAGTTTAAAAATCAGTCTTGTCATTTCCATCAGCTGCTCCATGTAGGCTTTTCCTGATTATTACAAGAGAGCACATCAATAAATACAGCATACAGTATTTAATTTAGTCCCAAAATCATGAAGCGAAGCATTATTTTAAAATATCTAAAACACAAGTATTTGGCAGCCAACTGCATCTCTCCAGATAAATAAAACAATTCCAAACCAGTTATTTTTCTGATATAATTTATAAGAAAATAGAGTTTTAAGTATGGCTAGCCAAGCTGATGGGTTTCTTTTTCGAAATCCACAAAATGTGTATAAGAAATAGTGACTGGAAGACAAGTTCTACAGATAATTAGAACTGCAGTGGTTTTAGAAGAAGGGATAAAGTATTGCTCTAAGAAAGCAAAGTATCCAGTGTAAAAAAAGGGTAGAATTAATTGCAGCTAGATTCCCCCACCCCTCCCTTTTTTTTTCTTTTAGGCCATTCACAGCATGATTTCTGACTATTTACTTCAGATTTTCACTTTTTTTAGAGCAGTTTCTCCATGGGGGAAAAATAACTTGTCTCCTTGGGAGCAAGTTTTTATTCTTTGCTTCCAAGGAAACAAGCTCTTTTATCTTTGTTTGTGATAAATTTGTCATATGCAGAGCAGGCAAACTATCAATAAATAGCACAAGCAGTGTAAAGAAACACATTTTGTAATTAGGTAAAAGTAAAGGAATACAAACAAAAATACATTTTGTAATTAGCTGAAAATGTTTGCCAGCTTTGCAATATAGCCCCGTTACTGCAAACATGAGGGAAATGTGAGCACTTACCAACTGTTCTCTCAGCATCTGTCTTGGCCAAGGCGCCACTTGGTTGATCGAGGAACATTTGCAAAACGCAGCGAAACCATGAACGCACTGTCAAAGCTTCGTAGGATGTATAGCCCATGCTAGAAAAAGCTTCACACAGTGAACTGTGTAGGTGGAAGAGAAAGAAAAAAGGTACAGAGATCTAATAAAAGTAGGCAGAAAGGTGACAGTGTCTCATTTGGCTGTCGATGCACATATACTTGTGTATATATGTTTTGGCTACAAAAAAACAGAGGGAGGAAAATCCGCACAATGGGAAATGCCTAGCTGTAACAATGGATGATTTGACTGTATTATCTAAACTGACAATGTACAGTGCTGGAAATAGTTCATCTGAATCAGCTTGGAACTTCATATTGACAGTGCTCATGCTGCTCCACCCTTTCATATAAAGCCAGCCCAGGTGTCCCATGCTACTCTTTAGTCTGCTTAGTTCTAACTATATTAAAGATGGAGAAGAGAAGGTCTGCTTTAGCAAATAAAGATATGCCATGTTCAAAACAGATGCAAAAGGGAAACATAAAAGGGCACCTTGGAGATAAGAAAGGAAACTGCTGTACTTGGCAGTACACTTACAGACATATTCATTCAGGTATGTACACACACACAAGTATATCCATTCCCACATAAACATGCTATATATACTTTCAAACACTTGCTACCATTCTACCAGTCAGGTGTCAGACCAGAGTCACTCAATGCACAGTCCCTGTACTCTACTGCTCTGTATTCCCAAAGTTTTATTTGCCTCACTGCCATGAGTAGCTGCTGTAGTCATTTTTCCCAAGCATATCAACCTTGCATCATTAATTCTGGAGAAACTCCTTGCTAAAAGACAGCAGGTGTGTGCTGCACTCTGTTCCCAATTACTATCAAATGAGGTGCATGTGTGCTTCAGGTCAGAGATATTTCTTGAAAATAGTTACACTTTTATTTGAGAGACTTCCTTCCTGGTCAGTCCTAGATACTTCAGCTTTAATGAAAAATGCTTGTACTCTTTCTTGATATGTGTACATGTAAATCTACCTATTTTCAACTCATTTTTACTCATGCTTACAACAGAATGTCAACAAAGGTCCAGATGGAAACCAAACTGGTTTCTACTTCTCACTAAACAACATTAATGAAGTTGAGGAGTTTTTCTGCTTCACTTACTTAAAACCAGTGATATCTGTTGTGTATATTTTGTATGAA